>NC_090892.1:46424482-46446982 GCF_036669925.1 Montipora capricornis | reverse complement strand
CAACTTTTAAATTTTCTTTGTGTCATATCAAAGTTGGATTTCTCTCACTTCTCCTTGTTTCACCTTTGTCCCATAAAAGTTGTACTTGTCTTAGTGTGTTCCTGCTGACCTAATCTCCTCAAGATCCCTTAAAATTTGGTATAAAGCTGCTGCTACTGTTGTGGTATAGAATTTCGTTTGGGAAATTGACACATGTCATTAAACTGTTGGTCAGCAGCCGTGGTTTAAATTGTCACGCCTGAAAGTCAAACTTTGAGTGACATTAAGTAGTTCCCATGGAACCAGGTTCATTGTTAATAAAATATTGCAACTCTTAGACATAAATCTTCCAGTTTGATGGTAATTTTCTTGTTAAGCTAGAGGAAAAAGTTGGCATGACTTTAGGTTACATTCTTTCAAATAGACATACAATTCCCTATTACTTCTAGACTGAAATAAAGACAACATGTTGGCGCAGATGTGGTTATTACAAGGTTGAGTGACCAGGGCAGTACTCAGGGATGGTGTTGGGGGGCCTGATTTCAGTTCTTCTCTTGCCACTGAAACACCTTGATGGCACTTGCAGAATGCAAGATGATAAACCTTGACCCATTGACTCCTAGAAGTGGGACTTGACACATTTTACTCTGTCTAACACCAGACAATTTTACTCCTCAATGGGGGCCGTCCAGGTGTTAATGGGTTAATTAACATCCACTCAAAAACATCCCCATTTAAGCCATTTAGGTGTTTCGTTTTCCTACATTTCTTTCAGTTTAATGTGGAAAGTATGGGCCGATTTACATGGTATGATTTTTATTGCATGCGACAAGGTTACGACAGGCTTATGACAGGCTTATGACACGACTTACGATTGGCGTGTGCATCAGAAAAATGTCATATAGCATTTTAAAACATGCGTTAAAATGCTGCGACAATTGTAAGTCAAGTCATAGGCCTGCTGTAAGCTTGTCGTATGCAACAAAAATCGTACCATGTGAATCGGCCCTATGAAGTTTACAGTAGGACTTGCTTATCTCAAATTCCACTGAAAAAAAAATCTTTCAATGAAAACATTTTGTTACTGGGCCACCCCTACTGGGGGGAACCACGGTTATAAATTTGGGCGATCCCTGACATTAGAAATTAAATTCCCTTGGCACGTTTGCTGTACTCTATTTCACTGGCTTCCATATGCTCCCTTGGGATATGCAAGTTTGCGTTAAAATTGCATGTTTAACTACTTAGAACAACGTACATGTAGTTGATTTCTTTGTGCTGTTGTTACAGTCTGTGTTGAGTATAAATGTTTATCTGAAGATTGACGGAGATTTTCCTTGAAGGGAACCTCGCATTAGAAGCTGAAACACGTAGCATGCACACAGTAGAAACAGTGTTTAGTCCCCTTCTTCCCCAGGTCTGGTCCTCAATCATGCAAAAAAACAAGAGCTGTAATTGCCTTCTTTAACACTTCTTCATGTTTTTCACGGGCGGCTCAAGAAGTGTTCTTGTTTACCATTTGAGATCAAATTTAGAAACCCCCTGCTTGGGAGACCTCCTTCCAGGCTACTTCCCTCCCCTGAGGGCCTACCTCCTGGCTTTTGACAAATATACCCTTCAGCCTGGCCCCCGTTGTTGAAACAATGGATAACCCTATCCACCGGATAGTGCAATTCATCGTTTGAACAACTGATATTAACTGCCCTGGATGTGTACCGCTGGCAACATAAGAGCTGTGAAGTATAAGGGATGGAAAAATCTTATCCCTTCCCCTCATAGAGTGATTTTCAATATTTACTTAAAATCGACTGAAATTAATGGAGAGTGCTTGCAGGTTAAATAATGGGAATCCTTGGAAATGACGTCAATTTCAAAGCCTTGACAGTGACAATATTTCTGGGGACTCTTAAAAGGAAAGGAAAGGAACTTTATTTAAGTGTCTAGTAGATTTAGCACTGGAGCACTAATTGGGGACACTGTAAAGTGAAATTAACAATCAACACAAATCAAGTCAAATGTTGGTTTTTGAGGGGAGGGGAAACCGGAGTACCCAGAGGAAACCTCCCATTGCAGAGTAGAGAACCAACAAACTCAACCCACATATGGCGCCAAGCTAGGCGCCAGCTAGGGAATCGAACCCGGGCCACATTGGTAGGAGGTGAGTGCTCTCACCACTGCGCCATCTCTGCACCTTGTGCTATTATGTGAAGCTTAATTTACAGAGGAATTTTATGCAAAATTTTGAGCTTTGATTTTTATCCAAAGGCTGTTTACTTTGAGTATAAGTTTGCGTTTCACGGTCCCCCATTACTCACATTCAAAACTGACCGACTGGACCTCAGAGGGTTGGATCTAGGGAAAAGTGACATCATTTACTCACTAGCTTAAAATCTCAGCTTGTACATTGTAAACACAGTTTATTATGTGTGTAGAACATGACTGACGAGTTTAAAAATCTGAAAGCTTGAAACTCCTGTGCTGCATATGAATTCACCTGCATACACACGCACTGCAGTTCCTAAACTAGCGAGTCTTTGACGTCATTTTCTCTTCAAACCAACTCTCTCAAGATTTTAAAGTTAGCAATGGCAGGCCATCAAAAGAAAATCCAGTTAAAATTAAGTGGTGTTTTTTTTAATCAAGACTTAAAAACTTGGGTCACCTAGTTTTGATATCCAAAGAAAAAGAAGAATATTGATTTTTTTGTCATAGTGAAGCACTTTTAATTAATAAATTAAGGACAGTGCCTACTAATTAAAGATATTTTTGCCCCGGTGTGTGATCTTAACAAGTGTTATTGAAATCCAAAAAGAAAATTGGGGATAACCACGCATTTTGCAAAGATAATTCATGAATAAAATTTGTAAAAAGTGTTAAAATACAAAGCAATGTATGGCGTTCTTTCTCAAATTGAAGCTTAAGTATCTCTCAAAAATGCATGGTTACCCCAAATTTTACTTTTGGATACCAAGAGTACTTACTAAGATCTACTTTCTGCGGATAGTTTTAAACCGCGCAAAAATATCCCTGTATTACTAAGCATCGGCGATAGGAAATCCGAGTATCTGGAGATGCGCAGAACGTATGCGCAATAACAATAGTAGGCACCGTCCTTAAGATAGAAGTGATCATCCAACATTAGCTACTGGACAGGGAGATGAACAATCATTCACATAACCGGACCTGGATGAGTGAATGATGAAAATCAGGCTTATGCATAAATTCAGTCAAACATTGCTCAATACTAAAAACAAAGCAGGTTAGATTGTATGTGCCTCGTCAAGTTTGGGTTTGACAGCTGGTGGAAGTAACAGAGTCACTTCTGATTTGTCTGTTTGTCAAGGTCATTTGATCCCAATGAATATCTGTCTGCACACTTGACGACAAGATACTAGAGTCAACAAAGTCGCTTTGTAGCGTCTGGGTGTGTGAGTTAGCTAACACAATGTCTTCAGTTAGCTCACTAAAGTCTGACATGACTATGGAAGTTTGAGTGTGCATGTCAACCAAATCGTCAAATGTTTTGTAAACAAAGTCATCCACACCATTATCGAGACCAGGTGAAGTTACATGATAACTAGGGAACCATGTTTGAGTCTGTGACTCAGTAAGTTCAATGTCTTGAGCATCAAATAAATCATCAAGAAAGTTCTGAGTCTGAGTGCCAGAGTCCATAGAGCTAACAGAATCAATGCCAAGCAATGAGATCAGAGTCTGGGTTTCGTTGTCCTCTAGGGGAACCTGCTCAAGCTGACTTGTTTGGGTTTGTGTGCTGCTCAGTGCTCTGAGATCACAGGTGTTGATTAACTTAGTTTGCGTTTGATCCCCTGCAAGTGTCTGCATTGAATTGTCATTGGTTGAAACAAAGCTTGATTTGTCTTGCCTTTGGACAAAGGAACTTAGTGGGAGAAATTGTTGAGCTTGCACTGCCTGAGGCATGTTTGCTTGAAACCCAAATGGTTGCGTGGTTGTATCACTGTTAAAACCACTCAGCTGAGCCAAGAAACTGTCGTCTGTGCCAACTCCAAAATCACACTGGCTTGCCAACAAGGCTACTTGGGTTCCAACGGAAGATTGGTTAAAACAAATTTGAAAGTTACCACTTCCTCCATTACTTAGAGGAAATTGCTGACTGGCAGGTGTACATGTAGGCAGTGTCTGGGTGAATGAGTCATGCCCCTGGTCTAAACTGGTTTGATGTCTGGGAGTTTGAGTGTGCATGCTGTGTACAAGTGAAAGGGTTTGTGTTTGCACAGACTTGGTGCCTCTTCTTGGAGCAGTGTTTACCACAAAACCAGTGGATGGGTCCAATTTTGGAAGGATCAGACGATGTTTTTGACTTGGCTGGCACTGTTTGTCTTTTTTTCCTTTTGTGCTCTCAATTTGCCCAGGCTTAGCATCTGAGGGTGAGGGCATCACAACAACAAAAGCAACTGCAGGTTGAACTGGAGTCTTCGAACTGGATCTAGCAAAAAAATCCACAAACCAATGCAGACTGACAAACTCAAAGAAGAAAATAGAATTTCTTATACAAATCAAGGGTTGCACATTGATTTTAGCCTTTTTGTCTTTAGTTGATAATAATAATAATAATATATTTCTCTACATGGCGGACTTATGCGCATGATACGCGTGTGTAATGCTGCTATTCCTGCGGCCAGTACTGTATTAAAGTGAGAGTTGAGCCTATTAAATTAATTATTATATATGCATTCTTACCAAATGATCACATAATGCATTTTGTACACTGTAAGTACATGTAAATATATGAAGAGTAGGAGACCCAACCCTGTTTTTTGGTGGTAAGATGCTTAAACTTTGGTGGCTCATGGCAAACTGCTAACATAAAAGTCCATGTCAAAATTCAAATAAAAAATCGGGCCTGCGGTTTATCTATGGAAACAACTGAGGCTGGAGTTTTGTAAGGCCTAATTTATATTCATGAATAAACATATAACCATTGAAACTGAAAGCATGTTGTTGTTGATCATTGCCTTTTTCATGAGCGAGCCATTTGTATCTTGACGGGTTCATTTGCAGTTCTCCAAGGGGTCTTTCAAGCGATTAATTTTCACTCTACTCGAGCAACCGAACACGAACCTGCAAGCAATCTCCATTCCTCCACAAAGTTGTTTGCTATATATGGTCACTTTGACGCATATCTTTCCGCCACGTGCCAGAAAATACTCAGATATTTGCGAGTACTCGCAATGGCAAACATTGTGATACCCAGACTCCTCTGCACATTTCAAAGCTTCGCTACTAAGAACTCATGCATATTGTTTCAATTGCCTTTGAATATTCTTGAAAAAAATGATGGCATTGAGAGAGCATCTTAGGTTTTTTATAGTAAACTCACGAGATAAAGGTATGATAAGTGAAATTTCACTATCTTAAGATTTAATTGATGTGAAAGTTCATAACAATCCCCACGTCAGTGCTTTGAAACCGTATTTGTTTGTCCTTGTTTTTTTACTAATACCAGTAGGTCTTCATAGTCTGTATTCTTTGTCAAAATTTGAGCTTGCAAATTGGGGATTCGGTTTATCTATGGGTGCAGCTTAAACATGGACTTTGACGGTATTTTAGAAGCACAGCAAGAATATTATACCTGAAATCTTCTCCCCTAAAAAAATTTTTGGCTTTCCTCAATTCTCAGTTTCATTACTTGCATGTGTGCTAACACACAAACATCAAAGAAAGATATTCCTGCTTGGTTGTCTGTTCTATACTTTGTTTTGTGCAGCATGACTTTCTTGCTTCAGAAGTTTTTTTGTTTTGATTTTTCAGGACAACCTCCTCCAAATTATGAGCACATTTAGCAGATAAGTTTGAACTGGAAATTGTCAATTTGGCTTGCATGCACCGTTGTTGGTTCCATTTTGCCAACTTTTTTTGGGTAAATTAGTGACATTTAACCCCACAACAGGTCAATTTAAGAATAACAATTTTGCTAACAACCACTGCTTGTGACAAACAAGGTCAGCTCCATGACACCTGTGACAAACCTGTGCTAAACATGGTTTTAGATTATCGCAACAGCTGTAAGCATTATTGTCTACCTCTCTTTCTTGCTTTTGTAACATTCTGGAAATTTGTGCATCTTTCTTTTAGCATGAGTGAGAAGTGCTTCCAGTGTTGTATATGGACAGCCACACGAACAAGTAAACAACTGTCCGCACTTAAGCTCATGGCGTCGACAGGCATCTGCCAAACCGAAGCCCTTTCCACATTTGCTGCAGATATTCTTTTTCTCTGCGTGGACTGTCATGTAATGCTGGCCAAAAACAAGAAAAATATTGTAATAGTATCGATGATATGCAAATTATGGACCCTGCATTCCCCAGTTATGCCCACAACAAATGTGATAGTATCCTACGAGCATTGGAAAAGCTGCAGTACGTATACCCCGAAGAGTTGTGGACGCAGCTTCAAGATAAAATTGACCCATTAGTTGATAAAAAAAGAGATCTTCGCCGAAAAAAATATTTCAGTGGAACTATCTTTACCTGCTTGAGCTGAGACATGCGTGGAAAAGGTCGATTTGTTCCCTGTCCACGTACACAGTGTTTAACCGGGCAGTAAAAATGCTTTTCAACTGTAGACTTGCTCGTGCCACGAACATAAAGGTTCTTTTCTTCCTCATTTACAGCGACGCCGTGGGATTTAACGAGGTGCATTTTGAGACAAGGACGATTTTGAAAGACTCGCGAGCATCCTTGAATAGGACAAGAAAAAGATACTCCGCTTTCTTTCTGAATAAGTGTTTCAACTGATGGGCAAATTTCCTCCACAGAGGTAGCCATATTTGATCGAGAGTTTGGACCGCGAAGGCCTGCTGATGACTCAGCCCAGACCTCTAAATACCCTCAGGTGCCAAACAATATGGCGGACGGAAAACGATTCAGCACACCAAAACGAAGATTGAGGATTGAAAAAAGTTCTTTCCAGGATAAGAAGGAGAGACACAAAAAGCACATAGAAGATCACCCTTTGAATCATGCGGTTTGGACATTTTTCTATCTTTTAATGCCTGTTTTCTCGCATTTGGAACGTTTTTAAATCTTAGAGAAACACCTCTTTGTACACAAGTGATCACCAACCTCTATTAACCTTTTTACGGGATAGAAGCTCTTCAATAGACATTCCCTTTGTTAAAATCTGAAGTTATTGGGGAAGGTATAGTACAACATTCTCTTCAGTGCTCTAAAAGTTCTCCGTACATGCACCTGTCTCCTTTTGGATCCAGGGGGTAGAAGGGGATGCCGGAGGGATTACTCAATCAGTTTAACCTTGATAATGGGGTCATGTCTGACTCCGAAACGTCGGATAGTGTTGTTACTTTTTATTCTGATTACTCAATCTCCCATCTTAAGTAAGATATTAGACAAAATATCCTTGTGGTGGGATGGGCAAAACTCTAATACACAAAATGCATGATTTTTTTGTTTTGCATGATGTGTTTTTGTGAGATTGTGTCCAGTCTCTTGTGCACTCTTGTCAAAAATACTCCACCTCAACTAATCTAGTACGAGGGGATTTCACAGAACATCCAAGAACATTGAGAATTGTTTGAGTGCTCCAGTAAGCAATCAACCTTCCTTGCATGGAAGGGTCCCTCATGATTAATTTGTGAAGGGCACATGAAATTGGGCCAAAAGAACTCATTTATTAAGCTTATGCAATCAAATATACGATAATTGTTATTTTTGTTGAGGGAATAGAAATAATGCTAGACCTAGCATGACTGTCATTTGCTCGATATGCTGTAATTTAAAATAACATCATTCAGACTAAAGGTTCATTGGCATTTACAGCCACTTCTACCTTATTAATATCATTATTGTACTTGATTTACACACCCAGGTGCAGTTTGTCATTCCAAACAGTTCCCTTGGGAGCATTCTCCAGTACTTTCAGGGTATCACACCAACTCAAGATCATTTCCTTTTGATTGAAATACCAGTTCATACTTTTACAGAACCGGAATTCATCAAAACATTCGTAAAGAATGGTAATGTTTTTCAGGATCTCAGATCTCTGAGGCAGTGTTGTTTTTTTTTTTTTACTTTTTTTTTTCAGAATGGAAATTTAATTTGTTTAGCCATTGAACAACTTAAGGAGCTCGTGCAACATGTGTCTGTGCATTCTAGATCGAATTGGAATTTGGCAGTGTTGGTTTTTGAGGAGAGGGGAAAACCAGAGTTCCTGGAGAAATCCTCTTTGTGCAAAATAATAGAGAACCAACAACAAATTCAACCCACATATATAATGCCGGGACCGGGAATTGAACCCGGGCTACATTGGTGGGAATTGAGTGCTCTCACGACTGTTCCATACCTGCTCCCCAAAGAGCAAGGTTTAAGAAAAAATGTTACCAACCCTTTTCTATTAGTGAACAGGTATTGGACAAATGATTGCATGCCATGCTACTGGCATGTTATTGTTGCTTTACACTGGTAGTATTTAAATCATTTAGAGTGAATTTCAATTGAGTGTCGTAAAACCAAAACCAAGGTAATTACTTTATCCGATCAAAAAGGACGGAAACAATCTGGTAAACCAATCAAACTCAAACTAATTACACGTAGCCGACACAAAGCGCTGGAAAATGTGCATGCGCAAGCCACAGTTGGTTTTGGTTTCATTTCTGATTGGTTGAAAAAGTGGTGCTAGAACTTTGAGCCAATCACTGAATGAAGTAATTATAAACCAAAGCAATTCGCTACTTACTTTCGAGACTCAAATGAAAACCACTCTAAACAGAATACACTTTATATTACGCCCATTTTGTTGTTTTAAGAGCAGGAAGCCCCATTCTTAGTGATATTGGCCATAATTATGAACTGGGTCCCATTCAATTCACTGGTGTAAATTTTGTAATAATATTTAAAGGGAACCCCTTTACTGCCAAAGAACAACTTTAAACCAGAAGAAATAATCTTTGCAAACAAATTTGTTTTAAATGGTTTCAAAAATAGTGTTGTATCCTGGTGAATTCCAAAATTTCTTGATTTTGTTTTTTACTTTGAAATTCCCAAGCGCAACCCTTCTGAATATTGTGACACGTAATGTTTGCCATATCATTCCTGCACAAAGAGCTTTAATGTGGGAACTACATTGTTCAGTATAACATGTTAATTTTTGCAAAATGGCTGCACCTAGGAAATTTGAAAATGAAAGTTAAAAATGATTCCGAAAGTCATTGACTTTTTGTTTTAGTGGAAGTAATAAATTTTAAACAATAACAACTAGTATACTTATTGCAAAATGCAGGTCACTTTGTTGCTCTAAGCTGGCACACACGTATTGACTCTGGGACCTGTGTTGCAGTCTTACCAACTGGTATGATAAAACTAATATTAAGTTACTCTTACAGGAGGCAGTGCAGACCAGTGGTCAGGGCGCTTGCCAAGATCTGGGGATTCCGGGTTCAAGGCATGTTCTGACCACTCATTGAATTTGTTCATGGTAGTCCCTGGTTCACTTTAATTTTCAGCTGCACTTGTAAATAGCCAGTTGGCTTGCCTCTTGTTACGGTAGTTGGGATTCTTAACAGATGTTGTTGTTGTTATAGATCACTTTCATAAATGGCCACCACATTTACATTCTTTTGTATTTATGTTAATTAGACCTTCTGCCCTCATTTTGAAGCAAAAATTCTTTTGAAACTTGCTCTAGCAAGGCTAGAAATCCTTATAATTTAGCATTAATTAAAAACAAAAGAATATTTTATTTAGCCGCCATTATGAAAGAGGTCTAATTGTTCTGTGGTTTCATTAATTGTGTTTCATTGGCCCTGAAAAGCCCCTATGGGGAGTGGTCAATTAAAAGTGGCAGGTATGTATGTACATAAAGCAATATTTTGATTACATTCTGTAAATCAAATCTATGTTTTAAGCAGACCATGACAAAAGAAATTAAATTATGCATGGAGTTTGTTTATTATAATAGTCTCTAACGCATTTTGAAATGTGGGCAATTTGGTCTTTCTGCATAATGCAATGCAATGTTTTAATTTGGTTCAATTTATGTTGCCAAGGCCTCTAAAGTTTTGATTTTTAAGGTTTGTTAGGTTACAGGGGTTGTAGTCTGCTGGCAGCCGGTTTTTTCTTTAAGGGTCACTAGGACAAGCGCTTAGTCATCGCGAACTTGAAAAGTCGGTATGGCGTTGGTTGTGTAGAGAAGAAGGTGAGATGTGCCGCGCCCATGTCTCGTCCCATTCCCCTTTGGTCAAAAGGTCTCGCCTCATAACCCCCTACTGAATTACGAGAGAAAAACAGACTGCCAGCAGTCTACAGGGGTTGTTATTGTTTTAAGAATGCAATGGTAATGGTAGTGAATTTATATAGTGCATTTCAGTATTCACAGATTCAAAATGTGCTTTTTACAAGTAATCAATCTGTGGGTGAGACTGGCCATCAGCATATACAGGCGCCGCTGGCATCCGCTATCAGTCCATTAGCAGTCTCACCCAACCCATGAATGAATGAAATGAGGCTTGACCACAAAAAAAAAAAAAACACCGGGAACTACATTCCCTACTCTTTGCAACAAGTGTGTGGGTTCTTTTAGGTCCCACAGGATTCTGAACATTGAAGGGTAGTGAGATGGGACCTACCTCCTTATCTGAGAAGACTTGAAAGTCTAACCATTTACAGATGTGATTACAAAGGCAGCACTTTCTCCTCAGTTATTTAAAGACCCTGAGTGTTGGTCCATTCGGAGTTGAACCCGCAACCTCCAGCACAGTAGTCTGATACTCTACCTATTGAGCCAACCAAATGTAATAGTTACATTGTTCTGTTTGAAGTTATTTCCTTGAAATGGTATGGCAGATTAAAGAAGTTGAACCTATGCATGTAATTTGTTCATTTAGCATGGCCAGCCAACCCTTCACTTTCTGAAGAATTCTGAGCTGAAAATCATCAATGTTTGCTTTTATATCCATTTTAGAAACATCAACTAACATTGGTACTTATTTCAAATGAATTCACAGGAATGCTCATTCTCTCCCTGGACAAAGATACATACGAACAACTCGGTCTCACAGGAAAACCATCAGCTTTTCAAAAGAAACAGAGATTCAGTAGGTATTTAACTAAAGATAAAATTTATTCACCATAAATAGCATAAGTTTCAATTATTGACCTCATTCATAAATGAATGACAACTGTATTTAATTTAATAATATTGTATTTGTTCTAATTAGACCTAGCTACTAGCCTCAATTTGGTTTACATAATTATTGTTACAAATTTTGCCTGTTGTAGTGAGGATAGAGAGGCTTATCAGCATTAAACAAGAACTAAGATCCTGTTAATTTATCTGGCCACCATTAAGAAAAAAGTTCTGAACTGCTTTTTTCATGACGGTCGTCTAATACATGAGATTCTGAGGTTACTTGGTCATTGCAAAGTGACTCTATAATCATGATGACCTCAACCAGAACCCTTACCCAAGAGCAATACACGAGGTTCTTAGGCTTAAAGGGACACCTTGTGAAGTTTATGGAGTGAAGTACCATGAATCTCATTATAAATGCACATGTTTGGGTGGCTGGACCAAGTAACACATCCATGGCAGGCAATTCCATCATCACAGCCATAACCCACAACACTTGCACCTACTAGGCACCTGTCACACCAACAAGCATTTGGAAATAGCCAAACCAAAGAGACCTGCACAAGGTGCATGGCAAGAATCTCTTAAGTAATGTTTGTTGCCATGTGACTAAATGAGAAGCACCATTGGTTTTTTTCAGAATTTCTCAATAATCCATTAATCAAACACCACTCCTCTTTGTTGTTAACTTCAGTTGTAGAAGTGGATTTGAAAGCTCCATACTTTGTTCCTGGAAAGAAGTATTATGATAGGGTAAAATGGTGCTTAAAGGAAAAGGAGCCAATGACATTTAAGTTCATTATGAGCTGGACAAATGAAGGTTAGCTTACAAACAATGGAAGGGCAAAACGTAGTGTAAGTTGTAAAAAGCGATAAAATGTAATTGTGCTGAACTCATTTCATTGAGTTTGAATTCAAATGGAGTTTGATTCTCTCACTGAGTGTGACAGGCATGTCAAACAAAAACTGCAAATTTACGAATGAGTGTTGTCCTTAGTAGCATGTGTGAAATGTGTGAAATACTTTTTAAATCTCTTACATTCTGGGCTGCTTTGATTCTAAGGGGTCCATAATTCCATGGTTTTGATCCTCTGTCAACACAACAAATTGCTCTTTATTGGTCCTATGCATGAGACTTGTAGGACTCAGTAGATCTTGTAAAGATTAACGTAATTACAAGTGGTGGTTGGTGGTTATGCATAAAAGATCGAACTTCAAGAGGGCCGGCACCACTAAGAAATGTTGTAGCTGACTGGTGACATTTTTTTTTTTGCAGAATACTAGTTGTATTAGAAAGCCACAGGTCTTCTCAGGAAGGAGGGGGGGGGGGGGGGCACACACCCCTTGCACCCTCTCTAGATCTGCCCCTGCTAGAAGTCTAGAAAATCAGTCTCTAAAATTGTAGTTACAGTATGCTTGTGAAAAGAAATCCTGTGTAGGTTAGATATTATACCAAGGGGACCATATAGTACAAATTAAAGCAAACGAATTTGGCATTAAAATGTTTCAATTTATGTGTTACTAAAAGTGCATAAATGGCGGCCAAAAAAATATTCTTCTGTTTATGTGCTAATTAGCCTCACTAGCCTCGTTTGTATGGACAAAATACAAAAGAAATAGAATGCGAAGCTTAGGTGAGTCTCATTAGCACATAAACAAAAGAATACATTTTTGGCCGCCATTTATGCATTCGGTCAATGTTCAACTTTGTCACAATAATACATGACAGCAGCACAAATATAAGACAGTGGACAAGTTATACTACATTTTTGAATTTCAGTTGGACTTTATAAAAAATCCTGTAGAGGAGAGGCCACTGCATTAGTTTACTCAACCAAGGCATAGCGACCAGGGGGTCCTGAGGTGCTCGTTATCCTCCTCCCCCCCCCCCCCCCCTCCCCTTGTTCCCTATTCCCTTTTATTTTCTTCTATTATTCTGGGTTTAGTATTTTACTAGTAACCTGACGTGTCTTCTCAGGGGATTATTTACCCAAGACATCTACCATGGCACTATGATGATATACGGTACCATTAAACAACATTGTGTACTATTAGAGCTACATAATATTGTTACGCAAAGATGACTTGAATCTCCTGGAAGGCAAAACACAGCTCAGCTGATAATAATACAGTGCTGTGTTAGTGCACTATCACACGTATGCAATGCGTGCCTATTTTTCTAAACAGATGCTGATCAATCTCTTTTCCATCCAATCCCTTTTCATTCAGACAACTTTGGATGTGTTGTTTCAATTGGCAGGCTTTCCTTTCCCACGACATTCAGAAACTATATTATTAAATCAGTCACTCATAGCAGTTATTTAATTAGCCTTGACTAGACAAACATCATTAATTTTTCCAGATGTTGTTCTTTACAGGTCACACTTCAACAGATAAATTGAACTCTTACTTCAGCTCTTACAGTGGCCAAACACTGCATAACAAGGAAGACATAGAAAGCGACAAAAAGAATGAAAAAGCCCCCATCATCAGTTTTGACCGGTCAGTGTTTACTGACGAAAACATGCCCATAGGCAGCTCCGACGTGTGCAGCTGTTTGGAATTTTTTGAGTGGCTTGGTTGTGTTGCATGTGGAATTGATTGGTGAGTGACAAAGAAAGAGGTTAAATGTGTTGGATAAAGAGATCTCCTTTAATTTATCAGTCATTCACAGTTTATTGAGTACAATGATTAACATGTTTTGTCAGAATATATGACCTTTAAGATGAAACTCCAAAAAGTGGAAAGGATCGCTATTAACAAGGGTCATCAGTACAGTAATTTTGTATACAGTGTGAGGGTATTTAGAAAGCCAAGAAAGGAGCATGGTTTATTGATCAGTGGTGAAACCACTCATCTCCAATCATTGTGGCCCAGGTTAGTTCATGGAGTCATGTGTGTTGCTTGTGTTGATCCTCTGTTCTGCTCCAAGAGGTTCTACTCTGAATACTTCAATTTCCCTTACCAAAAAAATGATTGCGAACCAACAATGAGCAGTGTACCAGACTTATTATTATTTTAAGTGGTGCTAGGTATGTTGGTTACTCCTGTAGTCACTCACATGAGTGGAATTGTAGAATAACCTGTAGATATGTGCAAGCAATACTTCACCCTCATTTGAAAGCTCCAACTAACAATCTTTTGTGCTGACTATGGCTGAACAAAAGTGTAGTAACTTTGAAGAAACCCCTTTGTGAATAAACGTTTTTGCACCAGCATAATACTTGGCACCCCGGGGGGGGGGGGTATCGAATTTATCATTTTTTGGGTAGGAAAATCAGCAATATTTGTCTTAAACAGGGTCAGGGTGCCACACCTCCCCACCCAAGGATATATTATTGAGTTCCCCCCCCCGAGCTTGGCACTTTGCTTGTGAATTCTTGATAATGGTTACATGGAGTGACCCAAAAAATAAAAGGTAATTTATGTGTACTATAACTCATTATCACTAAACTTCTGATTTTTCAGTTCAGAAGCATCGCCGGATAATTTTGTGTCACGGTTATCATGCCCTGAGCCATCACAAGATTTAAAAAAATTGATAACATGCCGCTGGACAGGACTGGTAATGACAAGCGCCATTTTATCAATGGTTCATGAAGCCAGGTAAATGAACTGTATTTATGAAATTGATCATACAAAAGAGGGGGGAAGGGAACTTGTGAAAACCTTTAGAAAAGCCTTCAGGTCTCAACTGGCAGAAGTGCATGATAAATTATTGCAGTTTCATTCACTTACAATAACAGTACTTCTACCTGTACTCTTCTTGGACAGGGAAAAGGTAAAGTGTTAGTGTCAATTACATCTATTTAATTTTACATCAGTAGGATACATGTATTGAAAAGATCTATTATTTTTATCATCAATGGTGACTTGGTGATACTCAGAAAAAAACCCAGAGTGCTCCTTAATCTTTTGCAGGAGTCGAAACCTACGACCTTCTGATTACCATAGTTTTTCGGTTATTATAAGGCACGCAATTTTTCCTCAAAGAAATTGCTTGTTGACTCCAAATGCGATCTAAACTTAAGGTGCGTCTTATAACCGAGTATCTTCTGGCAACTTTACTGTACTCATGCAGGGGTGGTTCTTCGATCCTTTGCTTCCATCTTGTATGTTAAAACGTGGGTCATGTAGTGTTTAGTTAACATAGTTTTGAAATCCAAAGAAAAAGAAGAATTGATTGTTTTGGTCATAGCACTTTAAGAGGGTACAAGTGATGTGAGTTAAAAAGGAGAAGATAGAGGATTCTTTGTGATGCTTACCAGTATCATAATATTGGCATGCATAGTTACCTCTTACTACTAACCCACTTCGAGGTCCGTATCAAGTACGAACCAAGAAAATGAGGTTTTTTAAGATCATATTTATTTTTATTATCTCTGAGGTAATGGGGCTTGCAGGAAAGGTTGAAACTAGTTGAAGCCAAGTGGAATGTTCAACTGCCACAAATGATTGGCATGCATAAAAATCTGGAAAACAATTAAATCTTAGTGGCTTTTTGAAATGGTTGCTTGCAAGATTCAGTTTCAAGAACTGCAAGAAGAGTTTCACAAGTTTATTTTGCATTTATAAACAACATGAAAAACTTGCTAGAAAACTTTGCAGCAGAATACGCCGGCTAAATTAGCAAATTGTAGTGTGTGAATAATCTGAGTGATCTTATCACATGCATTCTTTGACATATTTCATTTGAACATGTGAACTGTTTTTTGTTTAAGGAAGAATGAGCAGAGCCATGCCTTTGACCACCAACCTCGAGGCTGACAACCTTGCATTCTAAACTAACAATATTGTCGCTCTACTTTCAATATTATTTTATTAGTTTTAAGTTACTCAGACAAACTTTTTAACTGCTTCTGTCTCAGAAAACTTGTGCAATCAGGAGATATTCCCTGGGTGGCAATGACTGTGTGGGGATTTACGGACTGCCCAGTAACGTGGAAAAACAATGAACATGGACACTTCTTGAGTGGAGAAAACTTTTACACTTTTGTCATCTTTCCTGACGATAATTACTGGTTATACACTGCACTGGGCAGCCATGACATAAACCCTAACCCTGTACGTAGCTAGTTATTTACAAGTGTACAAATTTAGAGTTTGGTGCATTAAAACAGTTGAATTATTGTTGATGGCTTTGTAGTCTGGACATTCTCTATCTTCTCTTAATTAAAGCTAAGGTAAGTTACAGATGGTTTTCACATCGAGTCATCGCCACCATGTTGGCGGGCCGAAACAAAAGATCTCCCAAGCAATCATTGTACATTGCAGCATTGTTATGTGTCGCTAGAGATTGGTTGCAAACCACCTATTGGTGGCCTGCTGCATGGGTGTAGCTACAATCCTGGTCAAAACTATTGGGACAATTCCCACTTTTCCCCCACCCCCCATTACAATGTTGATTTTTCATGGTCTCTGAAATTAAGATCCATTTATCGATCGCTCACATGTTTCAAAATTGTCTGGGGGGAAGGGGGGCATGAAATAGGCAGCGAAAGAAGAAAACATGTTGCTGGTATAACAATGGAAGCATGTACAGTAAATTCTCTACTTTTCGCTCAAATTTTTGACCCAGATTGTAGGAATGGGAAGGGGAGCAGTTCTCTTTCTGGAGTGTTGCGCAGATAATTTGAACTTTACTGATATTACCTTTTAGCATAAATACACAGGTGATTATTCAAAATTGCACGCCCACATTGGCTTGCTATCTCGGAGTATCAGCTGATAATCACCTCAACAGACAAAATGGCTGCCAGTAGTCATTTTGCCACTGTAAAGTGAAGATGATTTTGCGTTGAAATGTTTTTTTCCTCTCTTTTTTTGAAATAATCACCTGTGTATTTATACTAAAACAATTATTCCACCGATAATCACTTCGCCTTCGGCAAATAATTGTTTATGAAACGTTTCACTACCAATTCACTCGTCTGGATTGATAAAGATATTTTTGAAGGAAATCCAATTGGAGACATCATACACTGATCTGTTAGTTAGAGATACATTAATAGTTTAATACTAATAGTAATACAACTTTATTGGGTAAATACAAATATAACTGGTAGTGTGCAAAACCTTAAACTTGGGATAATTAACGTTTACTTTTGACAAAAATGTTTGATAATGAGGCAGCTTCTGCAGGTACCGGAGCACAAGTTACGTAAAACAGAAGACAAAATAACTCCAAATAAAGACTGATCCCAAGTGACCAAAAACACAAAGCTTTCCGGTACCTGCAGAAAGACTCAAAAATAGCACTTCTGTGCCCATGCATTTCAAAATATTTTGGGAGAGCATTCCCCCAGACCCACGACCCTCGTAATGACTTGTGTCTCCAACGCTCGCTTCATTGCCCCCACCTTCCTTCCCAAGAAAATTTTCCAGCTACAGCCTTGTCGTGGGATGAACTCAAACCCTAACTCCACTGTACTCAGAAGACTCTAGTAATGTAGTAATGACTTTTGCAACAAAATTAATGCTAATTATTTATTACAGAGTGATATGTATAGCTGACATTCTTTTGCACAATGTGCACTATGAAAGAAAAACTCATTTTTATCCAGGGAAGATATTGAAACTCATAAAAAAGTATGTACCGGTAATTTATTAAAACTTTATTCATAGACGTTACATAGATAATGAAAATACCACACTAATATAAAACTTTGTCAACATTTTTGTTGATTTAAAATGTATTTGTAAAAAGGGAAATAAAAAAACAAACAAACAAACAGCGAGAACGCTTAGCCAAATCCCATTCTCGCTGCTCCATATATTCAACGTTAAGCAATGTGCAGATTAAAAACACAACTCAGTTCAATCTGTTTTTCAGTAAACACAAAAAGTTTGGTTTAAAAAGGAGCTTCCTTAAAGTGCCATCACCTCAACACACTTTTCCACTTTATTTATTCTCCAACATCGTCCTAAATGCAGCTTTGGCTTTGAAAGACTGGAAAAGTGGTCATACTTTGATCTACATGTATTACCAAGCAATGAAGGAGAATGGGTTTGATACCTGGTTGGCATCACAGACTGTTTGCATTGAGATAGTTCTTTGAAAATGGCGATACAGTTATAAAAATTTGTGACGTCAAACCAGTAGCGAACCCATTTCCCTTCATTGCTCGGTTATAATTAAGAATGACCACTTTTCATGGCTTTAAAAGCCAAAAAAAAGGTGACATTTCAATCAAAAGGTTCTAAAAACAACACAATGTATTTAGTATATAAATAAAGTGGAAAAGTGTATTGAGGTGCACTTTTTGGGCAATGGACAGCAATAAACTATTGGATGTTCGTATTTTTGGACAGTGATTTTTTCCCCAATTATTCATGAACACATAATCTCTTTTTTAAAAAATGTGTTTGCATCAAGATGAATGGAATGGGAAAAAGGCTTACACCTAGTTTCCATCAGTCACTCAGCTTGAATGCCACAGACAAGTTCCCTGATGTTGCTAAGTACGACCTTCTTCATTATCAGCCTTTTTCTTTTCTGTTAAGGAAAAGGTGTTTCTGGCAAGGGAATGGAGATTAGCAAGATATGACGGGAGTGGTACGCTGACAAAAGTTTGAGCTCCAAGATTTTTTATTCCTTCAATGATGCTTGTTCCCTCAAATTTGACACTGCAGGAGATTGGGTTGTTTAGTTGTGGGAAGTCCTGACTTCCACTTCGTAGCCTTGTACGCATCTTTTGTGAGAAAACAATAAAAGGATTAGGAAGGATTACGTTTTTGCAAACGTTGGCTGTGAAGCACTTATACTTGAACAGAATTAACTGATTAGAGTGTAATGTGAAGTGCTAATTTTCTACCCCATATGAACCATGTGAGCGTGAGCCCTACTAATAATGGAAATGGGCCCACACAAGGACAGAGAAAAACTCTGACTAGGGTGGGAATTGAACCACAACCTTCGGGTTAGATCACCACTGCTCTACCAACTGAGCTACAAAGTTAGATGAAAGCAGGCCTTGGGAACTGAAGATGTTAAAGTCACGGCAATGAACATGTACAAATACAAGGAAGGGTTACGTTTCCGCAAACGTTGGCCGTTTAGCACTTATATTTGAACAGACTTACAGTGCTGGAAATAATTTTTCTTTATTTACAGGACATATGTCCTTTCAAATCTTCCTTTTGGTCGGACACTTGACAAATTGGACCGGACATAATTTATTGACTGACAACACCTTGAAGAAGAGAACTCAAGATGTGCTGTTGAGATGTTCGGTCATCATGTCCGATCATACTGTGAAATTGGCCGGACATTTTCAAAATTTGTTTGGACAATGTCCGATGACCGAACTTATTTCCAGTACTGGACTTAACTGATTAGAGTGTAATGTGAAGTGCTAGTTTTCTTCCCCATATGAAGCATGTGGGACAAAGAAAAACTCTGACCATGCTGGGAATTAAACCCACTTCCTTCGGGTTAGATCACCGCTGCTCTATCGACTGACCTGCAAGGTCAGACAGGAGCAGGCCGTGGGAACTGAAGATCTTAAAGTCACGGCAATGAACATGTACAAGTACATGTACAAGGAAGGATTACGTTTTTGCAAACGTTGGCCATAAAGCACTTATACAATGTATTTGAAGCACTTATATACTAGCACTTCACATTACACTCCCACCCTGGTCAGAGTTTTTCTCTGTCCCTTTGTGGACTCATTTCCATTATTAGTAGGGCTAACACTCACATGATTCATATAGGGTAGAAAACTAGCACTTCACATTACACTCTAATCAGTTAATTCTGTTCAAATATAAGTGCTTCATAGCCAACGTTTGCAAAAACATAATCCTTCCTTTTACTTGTACATGTTCATTGCCCTGACTTTAAGATCTTAGGCCTAAAAACTTATGTTTAGGTCTAATTAGCCCCAAGGTTAGCTTTAATGAATGTTTAGGTTTGTTTCTGTATTCAATTTGGTAAAACAGAAACCTGTGAACGAGACCTGTGTTCTGTACCTGCCGTTGCAAAAACTGCAGGAGAGAGGCCAAAGCAAATTTGAAAATGCTTCCCCCTACCATTTTCTCTTTTTACTAGCAAATTGGAGATGGTGAGAGCTCTAAAACTTCACTATTTGAAAGCACAGTTACTGTGTTAACTGGCAAATTAAGATAATTATAGATTGTTTGCAGAACCTGCTAACAACAGTACCCTAAGGCAAAATTGTAACCTCACCTTAAATTCAACTCTCTCCAGAACAGGCTGTGGGTTGGGCCCAAATGCATTGTCTGCAATTTGGTGTCTTTTCCATTCTTCTTCTTTATTCTCATTTGTTATTTCCTGATTTAGAGGTTTCATGTTGGCATCTGAGTGATAATTAATTTTTTTACAAAAAAAATGATGTTCAGCAATCGATCAGTTCAATGACATAGCTTAAGACAAATAAATGGGTAATGGCATCAAATCTGATTAAATCAAAATGTTGGCCTTGAGTGATTCAGCTTATGGAGTTATATCTCCGTCAAAATTCAACATGGGAATTTGACATCCAAGTTTCAAATTCGAGTCTTGATTTTCATATTCGACATCGAAGTTTTATATCCAACATTGAAGTGGAAAATTCTGTATTTCACATTAAACTTTCAAGTTTCAAGTTCAACTTGATGACAGTCAAGTCACTATGTAACGATAATTTATGACTTTGAATGATACTATTGGATACCCACACGCAAGCGAGTTGTACATGTAGCCTCCCCCAAAAGTCTAACAATTTCGTCAAGTTCCTAAAGTCTGCTATCTATCTACCGGTAGTCTTAGAACTACTCAATCAATTTCGAAGGGATAAAAAAGGGAAAGTACTGTCAATGTCTCCTGTACCACCTCTGCAAGTCTTCTCAATATTTCAGCCACCATTCCTAAAATTTCTGAGCCTTGCGAGCTCTCAGTCAACTACATCAGTGGTTACCGTTACCAAGGATACGAAATTGAAGGTGAAGTTCCATTCAAAGGTTGCAAGTTGAATATAAAACTTGAAAGTCCAATGTGAAATACAGAATTTTCCACTTCAATGTCAAATTCAAAACTTGGATGTTGAATACAAAACTTCGATTTCAAATATGAAATCAAGACTCGAATTTGAAACTTGGATGTCAAATTCCGATGTTGAATTTTGGCAGAGATATTATAACTCCATATCAGCTGACCTATCACTAGCAAACAATGGATGCAATGGCCAAGAGATGAACACAATACCAACTGGAGATGATATCTTGCAACAGAATGGTTATGAATTTACCATTTGCTTATGTTCTAGCTTTGGTATGTTAAATTATAAAGTTCAACAGTAACGTACAAACAAGCACAATGGTGTTATTATTATTATTATCATTAGAATACCATTGTAACATTACTGGTACATTGTATTTCACAACATTGCAACAGCTTACTATACATTTGCAAGCAATTACAATGCTGGCACATACCTGATGAGTCAAATACAGTATTTTGAGAATGATTGCCATTCACTGTGAATTACAACTGTACACAATTGTACACCTTGATGGGATAAGAATTGTTTATGCCATTCACAATAAATGAATACTGGTAATATTATTATTACTTGAGACATTAAAATTGGCTTTCATTTAATGTTCATTTTTGACAAACATGAATCTGTATTAAAGCCACTTACCTATTTCTCTCTTTCTCTTTCTGCTGAGGGGATTCGTGTCAATCTGGTTTAGCTTGTACTTGCTGAAAGCTCCCTTGAGAAGCAAAATCAGTACCAGCAGTATTGGCCACAACTATAGTTTTAATTGTTTTTTTTAATGGTCATGTGACTATCATGTGGAAGTAACCCCTAACGTTCAATAAATCATTATTAACCATGAATAATCAGTTTGTCTCAGTTCAGTTGTACAATATAGTTCACTCACCTGGCTGCTTTTATTGAGAAGCAGCTCCTTCAGTGAAAACACATCCCTTCCAGATAAATTGATTTCTTCAAGAGCTTGGCAGTGAAGCAGTGATGATAATGCCTGCAATTAGACAGATGGAGATTTTTCTGTGTTGTGGTTTGTATTCTTCCCGGTTTAAGAGGTTCAATTTTGATTTTTCTTTGTCTAATATTCATTATCACAATCTGAAACAAAGGAAACTCAAAATAATAATATTATTGAATGGGTTTTTTAAAATTTTGAACCAGAACACACAGTGTATGCCTCTAAAGCAGTGACTTGGGAAATACATGTCAGCCTTTTCAGGTGTTCGTTGTTCCAGTTTATACTGACATACACGCTCCCCAGATAGCCAATACCCAGTCAGTCAATCAGTGAGTGTATATCCTGCTGCTTGCAATGTCTGTCAAACAGAAAGAGACAGGTCATCTTGTCCAAATCCACAGACCCAACAATAATTTTAATTATTAAATTGATACAATTGTT
>NC_090892.1:46419482-46421982 GCF_036669925.1 Montipora capricornis | reverse complement strand
AGCTTACAGAGTAAATCCATTAGGGCCACTTGATCTTTTGTCACTTCGCCATGATAACAGCTGTCTAGAATTCGACTAACGAATGATTTCTTTGATCCTTCTGTGTCTGGATAATCTTCCTGCAAAATACCGCGCTCAATGAGTCCTTGATGCAGTTCTTTCTTCTTGAATTTTGTGAACAATTTACACAAATCTTGTCGAAGTCGTCGCGAATCATCCGCCATTGTGTTCGCTCTGAGACTGAACATAGAGTCGAACATAGACGAATCGAGCGCCAAAACATGAAGTTACCAATTGAAACAGATCCTTGGTTTTGGCAAAAACAGATCCTCTGGGGAGATACCTAATACATGATGTGATAATTTTTTTGTATCAGAAAATTAAATTGTAAAGAGAAAGGCTCACCAACAGCTTTCTGAGTCATAAATCTAAGCATGAAACCAAAAATACCGGATATACAGCTTGTCTTCGCTTAGAAGGATGAAAAATGTGTTTCGAGTGCCATCTAGCCTCCCCCTCCCTACTAATAAACGTTTCTGTCTTGGATGACCGCAGACCAGGGACTTTCAATTTCAAGATGGCGGGAACGTCTGGAATTCATCGCAATGTTTTAGGAATCGATTTGTCTCGTTGTGTGGAAAATGCCAAGGTTTTAGTTGTTGGTGCAGGTGGGATTGGCTGCGAGCTATTAAAGAATTTGGTTTTAACGGGTTTTAAGGACATAGAAGTGGTAAGTAAAGTCAATGTATTTTTTGTGACAGGCGGTGATTGTCTCAATTTGACATTTGTACTGATGAAAACGTGCACAACACCATGAACTGAACTGGTTCATTTGGTTCTTTTTAGTTTTGTCTGATTTCCTATTTGAAAAATACCGTTAACAGCGTGTGAAGACAGTTGAGCAAATTAAAAATTATCCATTGATTGTTTATCAACATTACCACAAAAGGGGCAATACACTCCGATTTAAAAAAAAGTTGGAAATGCCGCATTGGACTACTGTGCTGGGAGTTGTAAATTCAACCCAGTTAGAGCAATGCTCAGGATCTTTCAATAACTAAAAGGAAAACACTGACTTTGCAATAGCATCTGAAAATGGTAACACAATGAAATTGCAATACAAGGCACGTGTCATTCCCATTCCATTTTCCAATTTCTGGCCCACCAAAATCAGTGATACAGTATGGTTTAGGTCTAACCAATAAAATCAACACAGACTCAGAAAAATGATTGGGTGGGGAACTGCGGGTCTAAAACACAGGTCACAAAAATTTCCACAGGTCACTTGTTTCACTCGTTGCAGGTCATTGCTTTACCTTTTGGAAAGTAACCCTAACCCTCAATTTGGCTAACCCTAGGCCTAAGCTTGGTTTTCAGGCCTAGGGCTAGCCAAATTGAGGTTTTTGGGTTACTTTCCAAAAGGTAAAACAATGACCTGCAACGAGTGACCTGTGGAATGCGACCTGTGTTTTAGACCCGCAGGGTGGGGAAGGTATTCAAATCTGAAGTGAATTTTGAAATCATACTGTAACGTTGCGACTACGTTGCTAAGAGACTAGTCTAGCCTCGCCCCAGGACTTCAGGGCGAGAATCACGTGCGGTTCGTTGAGAAAGTGTAGACGGCCATTTTGGCGGTGCAGTTGTTGTAGTTGTTTCGAGACGTTATTAAAGAAGAGTTTGATCACTGTTACAGTACGATTTTTTTAACCCATTCATACTGTATGATTGACCCCTGGGAGTGAGACTTTACAAATGTTACTCTGTCTAACATCAGATGTTTTTCCTTGTAAACTTGGGGCATCCTAGGGCACCTGAGGAGTGAATGGGTTAATGAACAGCTGTATTAGTTATTTTATTATTTTCAATTAAAAAAAAATTAATGATGATGCCCAAACCTGATTGCCAACTTGACATTTTCCCTGATTTTTGTTTGTTTCATGTATGAGTACGGTACCAGGTGTGGAGTGAGTTAAAGGTGTTCAGTAATTTCAAGGGTTAACCAGTTATTACAGAAATGTGACTCGTAGTTAGACCTGTGTATCTGCTCTTACATGTATGTTATGGTGAGTGAATTAGGGCATTGAAGAAGTCCAAATTCATTTGTTCTTTGGAAAGTCGGCTTACCAGATTACAAAGAAAGCATCAGTATTAAAAAGGATTGTATCTGTAACATGTAGCACAACAGTGATTTTTTATTCATTGATTGAATTTTTTTTGCATTGTTTTAGATTGATCTTGATACTATTGATGTCAGCAACTTAAATCGCCAATTCTTATTTCAAAAGAGGCATGTTGGAAAATCCAAAGCTCGGGTACATTTGGTTTGTTTATGACTTTTTGTTCAAATACTTTACATTGTAAATGCTGTAACAATATTGAATCCTAATCGAAACATGTCACCATTTACAGGTTTCTCAAGAGAGTGCTCAGCGATTCAATCCTGATGCAAAAATTGTTGCGCGTCATGACAATATTATGAGGTACGTGTTAGAAGAGTCCT
>NC_090892.1:46406982-46411982 GCF_036669925.1 Montipora capricornis | reverse complement strand
GCTAGTGCTTGTTGTTGTTATAATGAGCGCGAGGTATAATGCTGCAGCATAATTAAATTTTACCACAATGCCTATAGACCGATAACAAATAACATGCAAACAACTTCCCTGCTAGCATAGGTCTCTTTTTTTTTTTCGCATTCGCTGGGCTGATGAGTGAGAGAAAAGAGACCTAAGAGAACATATCATGGGGCATGCATTTGAAGAGTGCCAGCCAAGGTTGTGGACAGTGGTTGGATCAAAGTGAGTTTCGACCCATATCTACCCTTTGCATAAATGGCAATGTACATCCTAAGCCTCACATTCATGTGAAAAATCTTTTGTTTGGAAACATAAGTACGAGACTAAGGATGTGCAAAGTATTGTTATTCAAATTTAGGCGCCGTCTTTGCAAAGGGTCTATGGCAGATGTCTCTTTTCCCGTACTTGTCATCCCAGCAAACACAAAAAGGAAAGACACTTCTGCTGGCAGGGAAACCAAAAACAAAACTGATAATTTTAACACACCAGATTGACACATATGTATTCATTGATAGCTCTTGGCTAACAGGGACACCAAAAACAAATTAAAACTAATGATGATTCTAACACACCAGATTGACACATATCTGTATTCATTGTTAGTTCTTGGTTCTTAAGAATGTCACTGAAATTTAGCTTACCAAATTGTAATCACTTCTTTCTAAAAATAATAAGTATTTTTTTTATCAAATACATGTACATGTTAGTGCAATGTCGAGAGATGAATGAACTGATCAATATGCAATCATATTACCAAAAATGTGAAGTGATCCCTTTTTCTTGAATCAACTACATATGTATAAAGCCATGTAAAAAGCAACTTACAGTGTGTAAAGATATTTTATTTTGGTTGTTAAGGAAAATCTAAAACCTGTGCCTTGCTGCACTGACCTAGCTATCACTCCAGCAAGACAGCAAGGCCTCAGTTTGATAATTATTATGTTTTCCTCTAAGCACCTCACTCTTGGTTTCACTTAATAAGTAGTCATTAAACCTATTGCAAGGTCCCACTTATTATTTATGTTTAAATTGGCCAGCCAGACCTGTCCTTTTGCAAAGAAATGCTGCAATTTGAAGGAACACTTGCATGATTAACCCTCGTATTCTTCCGGAGTGTTTAGTTGAAGGCATTGTAGAGATATTCCTTCTAAATGCCCGGTCTGTCCGGTCAGTTCTGCCAAATGGATAGAATTTACAATTTGATCTTGGCAACAATAAGTATCATTGATAATAAAATTATAATCAACAATGTTATTAACTGTGTCTGATTTATCAAATTTCAGTTATTCAATGAAGACATCAAGTATCTTTTATCAATGGACAAGTTATGGAGAAAAAGGAAGCCACCGATGCCTTTAAATTGGCAGAATATTCACACAGGTGAGGTTCATTTTGTTAAGAGGTGCCATGCATAGGCCAGTTTTTTCTTTTTTTTTTCTTGTTTGGTCTTGCTTTTTTTCTTTGGTTGGTGCAAAATAGTCTATAAGGCTCCAAAAAGAAAGATGGAGCTAGTTCACATTGAGCTTGCAGCAAGTCTGCTAATTATCAATTTATTAACCATGAAACAATATTGGGATGACATGAGTTATGTGTCCTGACACCTGCTGCAGTATGGATCATCTCAGAGCTTCAGTGCTAGAGAGGTACAAGTAGAGAACAATGATCTGAATGTCACAAGACATGAGTTCACCCTCACATTGCAATGCAGAGAATCAAAACAACAAAGACAAATAAGTTATTTCTTTTTGTTACAACTTGGAAAATCATAAAATGGAAATGAAATGGAGGTTGAAATACAGTCGTTACATGTATCCTTTACATATTTCGTAGAATGTAACAATGATATAGAAGAAACAGACAATGGCTTACAAGATCAAAGAGTTTGGAGTCCACAGGAATGTACCAAGATTTTTAAACAAAGGTGATTGCTCAATGTTGTTTTTTTGTCTCTCAATCCACCCATTTGCTTTTTGTCTTGTTTCCTCTCCTCTTGGCTTAATGCACTGCAGATGTGCCATTATCGATATCATGATGTTACGAAAGTGAAGTTTGGCTGTAATTCTTCAATTTCAGTGTTGATACTTTGAAACAACAGCTTATTATAAGAGGAGAAGACCTTGTTTGGGATAAGGCTAGTAGCATTTTGAACTTTGTGCTAAATTTTTTCTTGGAAATTCAACGCTCTTTCTTTCCATTTCGTTAAGTTGTGGATTGGTACAAATAATACCAGTAATTATTGTTTCGTGTGGAATAACATTGTTAGGATGACCCAGCATCGATGGATTTTGTAACAAGTGCAGCAAACATCAGGGCTCATATTTTCAGTATTCCTCTCAGAAGCCGCTTTGATATCAAAGGTTTGTTTAAGTCCAAACATTCCTGTTCAATTAACACTTACATTGTAACATTGCATCACCAAGAGATTAAGTGGTGTCCAATACACTAGGACATCAGATTCTTGTAGGGCTGCCCTGGGTTCAAATCCCATTCTGAACACCAAACATATATGTCTTCCATTATTCCAAATTCAACTCCACCACTTTTTTGTAAATAGCATAGTACTTTTTTGTCCACCCAGTTTGGGTTCTTCACAATGTTGTGTTTATGTTAAATATTTCTTTCTTTACATTCCTCTGTAAACTTTAAGCTTCAGATACTGAAAATACCAGAGTTGTTCAGCACATTAATAATGAAGATTACAGATAACATTTCCTGAGCATAATGATAATTTATTATTATTTTTATACCACTCACTGAGTTGCAGATTTCCCCTTCCCACGCCTCACTTCCACAACCTCCTCCCCTTTCCCCAAGAGTTTTACAGCTTTCAAGAAATACCGCATAATACAGTTTCTGATAAACTACTTTTTTCTGCTTGTCTCTTTTAGCCATGGCTGGAAATATAATTCCAGCTATTGCCACAACAAATGCAATAATTTCTGGGGTAATTGTTATGCAGGCTCTGAACATTTTGAATGGAAAGTTGGATAAATGTAAAACAGTAAGTTACGCAGTCTTAGTAATGATTAATAGACAACTCTCTTACACTAATGAAATAGTTTGGTGAACCTATGTCCCATGGCATACTGTACATTACGTTCTAGAGTTCCTCCTGAACAGAACTGTAACCCCTGAGCTTGGATGATGTCTCACTGAGAGCTCTATAGATGACCTGTGGGAGCCTAAGCCATTTTAAACGAGGTTTATGCCAGAAACAGTTACATTCTGCCTAGTATTAGGACAGAAATGGAATTACAGTAAGAAACGTTATTTTCTTGCTGTTGATTTTTTTGTTTTTTGTTTTTGAATTCCTCACAATTTTGTTTTAGAGGTGTTGATGATTGGTTGCTTTATGCTAGTTGATTTGACATGGAAAATTCTGTTGTGTACATGTAACTATTGCATTTTCAATTTTATAGTATCTCAAAAAACATTAGGAAAGGCAGCTCCCACTCAGTCTCATTGTCTCTAGAGCTGAAAAGAACAGTAAAAGGCCAAAAATCTATGCGATTGTAGAAGGCTATGAGAGATAATTTTTATACTTTTGAGTACATGTACAATGTATCCTTAGTGTAAAGACTGGTCGATTAAACCCAAAGATGAAGAGTTACACATGGAAGGATTAACAAAATGTCACCATACAACCACAGCATACATGACTTGCTGATGCCTAAGCCCTATTATTTTCAAGCCAATTTTGGCGCATTTTGAGAGAATTTTTTACAAGTTTTTTTTTTTTTTGTCCTGTCTTGCAGAATTTATCTTAACGCGTGTCAGCCAGAAACCCACGGAAAAAGTTAGGCTAGTTCGCCTGTATGCTGGCGCTAATGAGCCTCCCGCAAATCCAAAGTGTTATCTGTGGCTTTGCAAAAAAACCTGAGGTCAGACAAATGAATAGACCAGAGGGAGAGATTAAAGGCTTTGCAGTGTATGCTCACCATGAGCAACATCATTTGGTCAACTTATAGCCATCCTTGATTTGTGTTGTGACATGCTGAGTTGTGGCTTCTGTCATGCGTCATGCTTGAAAGGGGTCATAACTTGTAATGGTAGGAGGTTATGTCCCAGCGAAGGAGACCGAATAATTTGCTGTTAGCGCAAACATTCAATTTTTATCAAAAATCCTTTTTTTCTTCGATTTAAGGGTTCGCATTATTATGTTTTTGCTTGTTAGCCATACACCATATTCTTTCGCAGAAATTGGAGCCCCGTGCTCATATTTAGATGATTGTCTGACGTTATGTTTTTATAAACTTAGACAATTCGTCTGACCTCGGTGATGTCCTCGTTTCGTCAAGGCGAAAATAGCCTTCTTGTTCGGAATTTTCAGCTGCAAGAACGTACATGCATCAAGGGCTAATTTACTGAATAAAAACATGCAAAAGAATGACAATTTCACAGATGACGAGCCATATATGAGATAAGGCTCGATATAGCTGTAGTTATGCGCCCAGAGTAATGTAATAGAGAAACTAAGGCTTGAGATCTAAAACATGGATTTTTGTCAATGCGCCTTATAGGGAAAGCCAAACACTCGTCTTCGCTTATTTGCTAATTTGTCATGGGGCGTTACATAACATCCTGATGTTCATTATCGCTTTGCAGTTGAACAACTACTCCCTCTTTTTTCGTTCTAGTTTTTGACAGTAGGAAAGTTCATGTGTTTCTGTAGTGGCTTGCTCATCTTCGCCTATTCTTGTCGGCAGAGATCTGAGACGGCCTGTTATCCAGTCTTTGGTGCTATAAAGTATAGTTACTCTGAGACCTTTTAAATGAAAGTGATGTCTCGGTGCGTTTAGGACCTTGTTGATAGACAGACCTCGACTGCTTTCCTTAATGTAAATTCTTACACAAAAACATCATTAAC
This sequence comes from Montipora capricornis, assembly GCF_036669925.1. NCBI lineage: Eukaryota > Metazoa > Cnidaria > Anthozoa > Scleractinia > Acroporidae > Montipora > Montipora capricornis. The sequence continues at coordinate 46,407,094 of NC_090892.1, read as the reverse complement.
AAAGAAAAGGAGGGAGGTCTGTATGATGAGGCGAAGGTGAACCGCCAGCCTCTCACTTTCATTTAAAGGCCATGTAACTAAGGCACAACAACTTTTGGGGCATGAACTAGAT
>NC_090892.1:46368317-46393317 GCF_036669925.1 Montipora capricornis | reverse complement strand
AAACTCAGGGGAAAGGCTGAGAAGACCACAAACTTCCGAAACTTGTACATGGACTAAAAGGATTTAGAAGTCTGTATAGTAGTAAAGTATAAAGAAGGAATGATATTGAGTCTTGCACTCTTTATCATTTAATCACAAAATGACATCACATTGAATATAACTTTTTAACGACTTTGTAACCAAAGGTTTGTACCAATCCTAATCATGTGACTAAATGGCAGGCTTAAGATCCAAGCACTTTCTGCATGTGCATTTTTTGTAGCTTGATATTTTTCTTCAATTATCACTAATTAATAAACAAGACGTGTTGTTGATTCTAGGAGCAAAATTAATAGCATTCAGGCAGATTTGTCTCTATTGAGCTCAGTAAGTGTGTAGCAAGATCAAAAGTGTGAGGCCAGGCTTGGCTCCCAGGTGATGACTATTGGCTAGTAAATTTCAAACCCCACTAGCCCAAGGACTACCGGTAGTCAGTAGAAACGTTAAGATCGAGCAATGGGCTAGTGCTTGTTGTCGCTATAATGAGCATTCTGATTGAAGGTATAATGCTGCAGCATAATTAAATTTTACCACAATGCCTATAGACCGAAATTTGCAAATAACTTCCCTGCTAGCATAGGTCTCTTTTTTTTTTTCGCATTCGCTGGGCTGATGAGTGAGAGAAAAGAGACCTAAGAGAACATATCATGGGGCATGCAATTTGAAGAGTGCCAGCCAAGGTTGTGGACAGTGGTTCGATCAAAGTGAGTTTCGACCCATATCTACCCTTTGCATAAATGGCAATGTACATCCTAAGCCTCACATTCACGTGAAAAATCTTTTGTTACTTTGGAAACATAAGTACGAGACTAAGGATGTGCAAAGTATTGTTATTCAAATTTAGGCGCCATTTTTGCAAAGGGTCTATGGCAGATGTCTCTTTTCCCATACTTGTCAGCCCAGCAAACGCAAAAAGGAAAGACACTTCTGCCAGCAGGGAAACCAAAAACAAAACTAATGATAATTTTAACACACCAGATTGACACATCTGTATTCATTGACAGCTCTTGGCTAACAGGGAAACCAAAAACAAATTAAAACTAATTATGATTCTAACACACCAGATTGACACATATCTGTATTCATTGTTAGCTCTCGGTTCTTAAGAATGTCACTAAAATTTAGCTTACCAAATTGTAATCACTTCTTTCTAAAATAAGTACTTTTTTTATCAAATACATGTACATGTTAGTGCAATGTCGAGAGATGAATGAACTGATCGATATGCAATCATATTACCAAAAATGTGAAGTGATCCCTTTTTCTTGAATCAACTACATATGTATAAAGCCATGTAAAAAGCAACTTACAGTGTGTAAAGATATTTTATTTTGGTTGTTAAGGAAAATCTAAAACCTGTGCCTTGCTGCACTGACCTAGCTATCACTCCAGCAAGACAGCAAGGCCTCAGTTTGATAATTATTATGTTTTCCTCTAAGCACCTCACTCTTGGTTTCACTTAATAAGTAGTCATTAAACCTATTGCAAGGTCCCACTTATTATTTATGTTTAAATTGGTTAGCCAGACCTGTCCTTTTGCAAAGAAATGCTGCAATTTGAAGGAACACTTGCATCATTGATTAACCCTCGTATTCTTCCGGAGTATTTAGTTGAAGGCATTGTAGAGATATTCCTTCTAAATGCTCGGTCTGTCCGGTCAGTTCTGCCAAATGGATAGAATTTACAATTTGATCTTGGCAACAATAAGTATCATTGATAATAAAATTATAATCAACAATGTTATTAACTGTGTCTGATTTATCAAATTTCAGTTATTCAATGAAGACATCAAGTATCTTTTATCAATGGACAAGTTATGGAGAAAAAGGAAGCCACCGATGCCTTTAAATTGGCAGAATATTCACACAGGTGAGGTTCATTTTGTTAAGAGGTGCCATGCGTAGGCCAGTTTTTTTTTTTCTTTTTCGGTCTTGCTTTTTTTCTTTGGTTGATGCAAAATAGTCTATTAAGGCTCCAGAAAGAAAGATGGAGCTAGTTCACATTGAGCTTGCAGCAAGTCTGCTAATCATCAATTTATTAACCATGAAACAATATTGGAAGGGCATGAGTTACATGTCCTGACACCTGCTGCAGTATGGATCATCTCAGAGCTTCAGTGCTAGAGAAGTACAAGTAGAGAACAATGATCTGAATGTCACAAGACATGAGTTCACCCTCACATTGCAATGCAGAGAATCAAAACAACAAAGACAAATAAGTTATTTCTTTTTGTTACAACTTGGAAAATCATAAAATGGAAATGAAATGGAGGTTGAAATACAGTAGTTACATGTATCCTTTACATATTTTGTAGAATGTAACAATGATATAGAAGAAACAGACAATGGCTTACAAGATCAAAGAGTTTGGAGTCCACAGGAATGTACCAAGATTTTTAAACAAAGGTGATTGCTCAATGTTGTTTTTTTGTCTCTCAATCCACCCATTTGCTTTTTGTCTTGTTTCCTCTCCTCGTTGCTTAATGCACTGCAGATGTGCCATTATCGATATCATGATGTTACGAAAGTGAAGTTTGGCTGTAATTCTTCAATTTCAGTGTTGATACTTTGAAACAACAGCTTATTATAAGAGGAGAAGACCTTGTTTGGGATAAGGCTAGTAGCATTTTGAACTTTGTGCTAAATTTTTTCTTGGAAATTCAACGCTCTTTCTTTCCATTTCGTTAAGTTGTGGATTGGTACAAATAATACCAGTAATTATTGTTTCGTGTGGAATAACATTGTTAGGATGACCCAGCATCGATGGATTTTGTAACAAGTGCAGCAAACATCAGGGCTCATATTTTCAGTATTCCTCTCAGAAGCCGCTTTGATATCAAAGGTTTGTTTAAGTCCAAACATTCCTGTTCAATTAACACTTACATTGTAACATTGCATCACCAAGAGATTAAGTGGTGTCCAATACACTAGGACATCAGATTCTTGTAGGGCTGCCCTGGGTTCAAATCCCATTCTGAGCACCAAAAATTTATGTCTTCAATTATTCCAAATTCAACTCCACCACTTTTTTGTAAATAGCATAGTACTTTTTTGTCCACCCAGTTTGGGTTCTTCACAATGTTGTGTTTATGTTAAATATTTCTTTCTTTACATTCCTCTGTAAACTTTAAGCTTCAGATACTGAAAATACCAGAGTTGTTCAGCACATTAATAATGAAGATTACAGATAACATTTCCTGAGCATAATGATAATTTATTATTTTTATACCACTCACTGAGTTGCAGATTTCCCCTTCCCACGCCTCACTTCCACAACCTCCTCCCCTTTCCCCAAGAGTTTTACAGCTTTCAAGAAATACCGCATAATACAGTTTCTGATAAACTACTTTTTTCTGCTTGTCTCTTTTAGCCATGGCTGGAAATATAATTCCAGCTATTGCCACAACAAATGCAATAATTTCTGGGGTAATTGTTATGCAGGCTCTGAACATTTTGAATGGAAAGTTGGATAAATGTAAAACAGTAAGTTATGCAGTCTTAGTAATGATTAATAGACAACTCTCTTACACTAATGAAATAGTTTGGTGAACCTATACATGTCCCATGGCATACTGTACATTAAGTTCTAGAGTCCTCCTGAACAGAACTGTAACCCCTGAGCTTGGATGATGTCTCACTGAGAGCTCTATAGATGACCTGTGGGAGCCTAAGCCATTTTAAACGAGGTTTATGCCAGAAACAGTTACATTCTGCATAGTATTAGGACAGAAATGGAATTACAGTAAGAACGTTATTTTCTTGCTGTTGATTTTTTTGTTTTTTGTTTTTGAATTCTCACAATTTTGTTTTAGAGGAGGTGTTGATGATTGGTTGCTTTATGCTAGTTGATTTGACATGGAAAATCTGTTGTGTACATGTAACTATTGCATTTTCATTTTATAGTATCTCAAAAAACATTAGGAAGGCAGCTCCCACTCAGTCTCATTGTCTCTAGAGCTGAAAAGAACAATAAAAGCCAAAAATCTATGCGATTGTAGAAGGCTATGAGAAGATAATTTTTATACTTTTGAGTACATGTACAATGTATATTAGTGTAAAGACTGGTCGATTAAACCCAAAGATGAAGAGTTACACATGGAATGGATTAACAAAAATGTCACCATACAACCACAGCATACATGACTTGCTGATGCCTAAGCCCTATTATTTTCAAGCCAATTTGCATTTTGAGAGAATTTTTTACAAGTTTTTTTATTTTTTGTCCTGTCTTGCAGATTTATCTTAACCGTCAGCCAAACCCACGGAAAAAGTTACTAGTTCCCTGTATGCTGGATCCTCCAAATCCAAAGTGTTATGTCTGTGCTGCAAAACCTGAGGTCAGAAAATGAAAGACAGAGGAGAGATTAAGCTTTGCATTTATGTCAAATGGCAAATCATTGTCAACTAGCCATCCTGATTGTGATCGGTTGTGGCTTCTGTCATGCTGAGCATACTTGTATGGAGGAGGTTATGCCAGGCGAAAATTTGCTGTTTGCCAACATTAATTTTTATCAAAACCTTTTTCATTTAAGGTCATTATTTTTTTGCTTGTTAGCCATACACCATATTCCAAAATGACCGCCATTTAGATATTCGTTTGTTTTTATTGAAATTAGACCTTGATGCCTCGTTCAAGGCGAAATATTCTTTTGAATTTTCAGCTCAAGAACGAGGCATCAAGGGCTAATTTAAATAAAAACAAAAGAATATTTAAATGAGGCCATTTTGGAATAAGGTCTATATAGCTGTAGTTATCGCCCAAGTAATGAATAGAGAACTAAGCTTGGATAAAAAGGATTTTCATGGCTTAAGGGAAAGCAACAGTCTCCTATTTGCTATTTGTCATAGGCGTTATACCTGATGTTCATTATCTGCAGTTAACAAACCTCTTTTTCGTTCTAGTTTTTACAGTAGGAAAGTTCAGTGTTTCTGTAGTGCATTGCTCATTTCCCATTCTTGTCCAGAATAGACCTGTTTACAGTTGTGCTAAGTTACCTGACCTTTAAATGAAAGTGAGGTTGGTGTTGACCTTGTTATGATACAGACCTCACTGCTTTCTTATGTAAATTCTTACACAAAAACATCATTAACAAAAGAAAAGGAGGGAGGTCTGTATGATGACAAGGTCAACACCAGCCTCACTTTCATTTAAAGGCCAGGTAACTAAGCACACAACTTTTGCATGAAACTAGATGCACTCTTGATATTTATCATCTCAAAGTGTCCCATGAAAGTCTAGACTGCCCATGCACAACAACAATTTAAGCATAGCATTTGCATTTCAATTTCAACGTTTAAATCAGTAAGCCTGGACCAAATTGTTCAAAGCATCATTAGCACTAACTAGCACTAAATACCATGACAACCTGAAGACTTTGACATTATTTCAGGGGCACCCAACGTCAATTTTCGGAAAATATCTGTTCGGATGACGATTTGAGATCTAGAATTTTCGGAACATTTGTTTTAAAATTTCTTGCTTGCCTGCCTCTCCTAGGATTTTCGAACGTCTGAAAAATGGTATAATTGCCCATTTTTAACGGACTTCTACCCTAAAAAGGTCACCTAGAATCTTCGGGAGCCTTTTTTCTGGCTAAAAGTTTCGAAAAGGTAAGTTTTGATCCCTATAATTTTCGGGTCACTAGACTTTCAGCTAGGAAATCCGAACAGATGAAAAATTTCTAGGGGATAAAAATATGCCTATATCTACCGCTTAAATACTAAAATACGTTTAACAATGCTGTTTAAGTGGTTTTGAACTATATTCTCGTTGGGTGCCCCTCTTATTTAACCAATGGTCAGCGCTCTGCATACTTAGAGCAACTTGGTCTTGATCGTTTTCAAGTCAAATCGATTTAACTTTGTTATTCCAAATCCAGAGGTACATATTGGCGAAATAATACGTTGAAGTGGTTATTTGCAGTAAACAGCCTGAATTTGTATAGCTTTTCCTGATCATGAAAACATGTTATTAGACTTATAAAATAGAACTGATTTCCCTTTTGGGTGGTTGTTTTCAGAGTTAATTAAGAGAAATAGTTTACAAGAATATTACTAAAACTTTGATTGTGCTGTGATCTCTCTCTATAGGTGACCATTTTCGCAAACACAACAAGTCTCACAGTCAAAACCTTAGAAGAAAAGGCAAGTTTGAGTTTTGTGTTTGAGTGTTTGAGTGAGTCTCCAGCACTTGGCTAAGTCGCCTGACTTGTGGCTGTTATACACAAATGTGGTCTCATTCACACAGAAGTCCTTTAAGCTAATCCTGCCAAGCTGACCACATGCTGGAAAGGTCAGACCACAACACCGGGAACACTGTCCCCTACTCTTTTCGAATAGTGTGTGGGATCTTTAACGTCCCACACAGTTAATGAGCAACGGCTGTGAGACGGGACGTCCGGCTTATCGTCCTTATCCGAGAAGACTTGAAAGTCTAGCCATTTGTAGATGTAGGAACAATTAGGCAGCACTTTCCCCTCAGTTATTTAAAGACCCTGAGTGTTGGTCCGGCCGGAGTTAAACTCACGACCTCCTGCGTGACCGCCCGGTGCTCAACCAACTGAGCCGCCGGTGCGCGGTTTCATCTGTTCAAAGAGCCTCCCAGCAGTTGACATCGTTTTACAAAAATGGGCCACACTTCTTTTTTTATGAAAAAACGTTAATGCATTTAAGGTGCAAAAATACAAGTTCAGTGGGAAGGTATGCCCTGAGTGCCCTACCAGGGGTGCGGTAGCATGCTTGGTACTCAGTCCCTGAAATACGCGTCGTTTAACCCACTCCTCTCTGCCATGTCACGTTCATGTTTTTCTCTTCTTCTTACACAAACCCTTTATGAAGACTTAAATGTAGCTGACCCACTGATTTGTGACCGTAACCCGACCTCCAATATCTTTCATGATTTTTTTTTTTCTAAAATAGTTGTTCACAATCCGTCACAAGGGCGATTGATTCTTGAAGACGATTCACTACTTATTTCTGTAGAGTTTGCATTTTAATTGTGCTTATTTTGAAAACGTTCTGACAGCTCTTTGAGTCTGGTCTTTTTACGCTCCTTTCTTGAATTTTAATGTGCATAGAGCCTTGTTTTGCAAAAAGGTAAATTTTGTCCTTCGATTTTTAGAGCAGCAAACAGTGTTGAGTTTCTGTTTGCTGCCAGAACATATTGGTAAAAACTGCTTGCCTTACTTCCAGGACAATACACCTTCCTTTAACGACGTGAACCTTGAAGAGATGGTCGATGGTCACTCGGGAATACTCAGCCTTTCGATTACCAATTCAAACGCTCTTCCCCTGAGCTATGAGTCTGAGACGCGTGGGAGCTGAGGCATTAAACTAGGTTCTGGTGGCATTCGTCCTGTGATACTACTAGGACTGAAATTGTTGAATTGTTATATCCTCGCGGTTGCAGAGAAGGTTCCGTGTGTTACATTTCTTTGTAGTCACGAGTCTTACATGTAACTGCTTTGTTTTGCAGATATTAAAGGAACGGTTTGGAATGGTGGCGCCGGATGTTGAAATTGAAGATGGCAAAGGTAGGTTCTTGCACGTTTCCTTCGATCTGATTTATCTTTAGAGTGAAGTCGCAAACTATGACCGTTATTGGCCTGCCTGTCAATCGCCACCACCCACTTCTCTCCCTTCTTTCCCCCCCCCCCCCCCCTTACCCCTTCCTTCAGTCAAAAATGCGAAGTCTTTCCAAATAAAATTTAGCTGTTTTTCAAATATGAAGAAAGTCGAACGGAAAATGAAAAGGAGTCTACGAACGAAATGATATATGAAATGGATCATATATATGAAATCAAGATCCTCGCAGTTATGAACGCAATGGCTGAAATTGCGTTCATAACTTTTTCGAGTCCGTTGAAGGTATATTCGAACTGTGCATATCGTGAAGTTACATGAAAGAAATCGCTGCGGCTTGATAGCTCAGTTGTAGAACAGAGAGCAGCGAAATCACTCGGCCATCACCCTGTCGGCATTAGTTTCGCTAATTGCATGGCTTCTCACAAAGATTAATTTTTTTTTCGTTTTCAGGGAGTATCCTTATATCCAGTGAAGAAGGAGAGACAGAAGGTTGGTGGATCATTTGTCCTCAGATCGTGAGTGTTCGATTCTTTTCAAGAGTAAATCGCGGTGTAAAATAGCTTCTCTTTTTCTTAACTCTTGCAGAAAATTTACCAAAAACACTTAGTGAATTTCAAGTGGTCAACAGCACAAGATTAAAAGCTGATGATTTCCTTCAAAACTACCAGCTTGTCCTTAATATCAAACATAGGTAAGCTGGCATTGTTTGCTGATGGAGCAACTGTATTTCTTCACCAGAAAAATAATGCAGGAAATGCGAAGAAAGCAATTCAAAACGAAACGTCAAAGCAGGCGCACCGCCGCTACTCGCAACAAAACGCATGCCGACAGCTTTTGTCGTGGTTTTGCGTCCCCCGCATTTTTCGGTTGAACGACAAAGCGCACTAGAACAAACCTACGACCTAATTCATTTCACCCTCAATTTCAAAACGAATACAAAATCACTGGATAGATAACCTTACTATTAAGCTATAAAGCTGTGAACCGGAAAAGGAGAGGTGTCATTATTGAATTTTCTTCACGAGAAACGAGTTTTTGGTTGTGAACACGCGCATTGGGTTCAAGTGCGCATGATCAGACCTGAAAAACTCATAATCGTGTCGCTATCATAAACTTGGTCGAAGTACCTAAAGTAGGAGTCAGATTTTTCAATGCTCTTTTTGCTTGGAACCCATTCTTGTTTCTCCGCTTGTCGTAATGATTGTTAGCGAACCCCAAATGGATTAATCCGAGTAATGCATATAGCATGTTAGAAAAACAAGCTCGCAGTATTTTTATTAAATTTTCTCTTTCTCTCTGTCTCTCTCTCGTTTGTTATGCCACCCAGGAAATGGACCTTTTATACTTTTATAAACTTTGGAAAATAGCCAATGGCCGAAAGCTTACGCAAGTAGTTGTATCAATTGCCTTACTATGATCTCTAAAAACCGCCCTCACTGGTCAACTTTATGTCTTTTCTTATGCTGAATTACTAGGATTAGAGTAGGGTTAGACGAGATGTTCAGACAGGGAATTGTCTCATCCACATCGGCCCTTACAGTACTCACGAAGTGCTTCTGTTTTATTGTAGAGACAGTTTAGAAAGCGATGCCGAGTTTGAAGTGGAAGGAGATGTTCCCGCACCCAGACCTCTGAGTCCTCAACCCGGTCCGTCGACACAAGGAGTGGAAACAGAGGGAAAGTTAGAGACTGGTGAGTTTTGCGAGTAGAACATCCCCCGCATAATTTTTGCGTCTTCCAGTGCTGGAGGAGACTGCAAAGCACACACGCTGGAGACAAACAAAATGATCCGACGTAGGTCGATTGGCTTGCCACGAAAGTATATGGATCATGATTAGCCGAATCGTAGCCGAGATCTGGGTTTTATTTTATTGTTTGAAAACTATGTAATATTAATATTAATACCCTGGTCCGAGTTGTCCGAATACAGATGGGCTAATCCTGGGTTACTGGAAAAAAACTTTGCATATGATTTTAGCCTTTCAGCATTTGCTACCCAGAGAGCAGAAGGGACAGAGAAAATTCTTAGCATTTTATTTCTTTCTTCTCCGTTTAAATAAATTTTGAAAAAAAGACGAAATGCCTTAGAATACGAAAACAAAACACTAAAAGAGATAAAGGTTAAGAAAAGCGAAGGAGATGAGGACTATTGGAAGCCCTAAACAAACAGGTTTGCACGGATAGAGTCAAAACACGTTATGAGCAAGAAGAATTTAAAACATCGCGAACTGGTGCTTAACATTATCTTCCAATTTTAATAGTTAGTATATTGTTCTCCGGAAAGATTTTTGTGGAGTGTGATCTCGTCTGTTCGTGTTCTTGCCAGGCGAAGATGAGGATGTCATGGTTGTAGATGAGCCTGTTCTATCCCGAAAGAGAAAAGCTGAGGAAACTCAACAGGAATTGCAAACAGACGAGAAGCCAAACTTTAAGGTTGTGAAAAGAGCGAAAGTGTCCAACGAACCAGAGCAGCGGGAAGACGACATTGTCGTGTTGTGATTCAGAGTGGAATGTGGAAGATTGGATGCGAACTCAATGCATGCCTTTCCCTTGAATTATCTTCTTGCTACTCTAGGGCCCGGCGAACTGACTTGACTGCCGGAAACATCTGGGGCCCGTCCCAGGAAAGTCCCGAAACTTAACGGGCCATTTTCGGGTGTCACAATTCTTTCTGTATGTCAAGAATGGAGAGGAATTAAGTCGTCAACCTCACAGTCAGTTTGAAATTCGTTGACTTGAAAACATGTTCAATGATCGGCGTTCTTGAACAAGGGGTTGGGAGGTTTATAAATCGTTTCGGGCCCGAAACGTTTTCTCAAAGCCGGCATGGTTAACGCTAACCAGGGTTAGATACCATGGAAACCTCAAGGCTTTGATACCTCTTAACCAACGGTTAGCGGTAACCAGGCTTTGAACAACCGGCCCCTGCAGGACTTTAATTGTCTTTGATAACAAGTATAGAAAAAGTTTGGGCCGGCACGAGATTTCAGATTTTTCCAGCTGGAAAGCAACTGAGAGTAGCAAGAGATTGATTCCGACTTCTGAAAATTCATGCGTTAATCGCAGTTGCCCTTGGTGAATTTTATCTTCTTCCTTTGTGATTTAATCTGAGTGGATATAACTTGGTTTATTTTTTAAATCTCTTAACTGAGAACCCACAAATAAACCGTCTTCGATATTTGTATTGATCGAGTTTTACTTGCAATTTTTAATCGAAGGAAGTCATTTTAAAAATCCCTGCGGTGTTCATAACATTAAAAGAAATAGCAGGCATAAAAAATGCCGGAAACAGCCTAATTCATTACTTTGTGAAGTGTGTGGATTGTCGTTGTCGTTTTTTCATAGAATATTCCCTTTTCCTGCTTACCGGTAACTACTTTTTATTTAAATTCCACTTTTACTTTATGGACAAATTGTCACTGGATAAGTCCCGTTGTATCGATAATATATTTTCTATTTGAGTTTATGAAGGCTACTGAGATCAATGTTAATGTAATAAAACGAAATCATGATTGAACTTGTCATTGAGTTTTCTTAACACAAAGAAACAGAACAAAGATGTGCAGGAAGATTTAGGTTCACAATGCAGCCAGGTTGACAGTCAAATATGCTACTCTGGGTTCTGCACTGCAATGCCTCAACAACCTTCTACTCAGAAGCATTGACCTAGTTCAGTGAAGACCAAAATACCAATGTTCACCTCCCCAATCAAAAAATCACTCTTTATGACGTTACACCCGCCAGGTTTCTACCGGCCCCCCTAAAACGAAGACTATCCGTATTTCTTCTCTGTTTAAAGCAATATATTTATAACTGCATATGTTTTGAAAGGAAACCCGTTATTCTAGAACTCAAAAAACGGGTACTATTACAATGGAACATGGAAAAATGTGCTGCTCACTAAAGTTTGCTCCTCTCTCGTCCGTAACTGTTTTTTTTTTTTTTCTCATTTTGTTAGTTTGTACTCAGTAGCCTTTGTTTTTTCTTTTGTATGTATTTATATCTGTAGTTGTTGTTGCTGTAGTTGTTCTTAAATAAAATATTATTTTAAAACAATAAAAATAAATGCTACTCTGCGTTGAAGGATACTGAAGGTAACTCACAACGTTACGATTCAAGAACAACACCCAAAGTTTCGTACTGGTGTCTTCAATACGTAGGGATGATCTAAGGCCCCGTTCACACGTATCCGTATTCGTTTGAAAACGCAACTTTTTTCCGCCATTTTCAAAAAAATTTGCGTCCACATGGAGCGTTTTCGCATCGTTTCGTCCGTTCACACGAACACTACGAATCGATTTGAAAACGATAACCCAACTGCGCATGCTTGACGAACGAGTATTCGCTATTATGAGCCCACGGAAATAATAAATTGGTGCCATCTTTGATTAGAGTAGCCAGCTTGAAGAAATAGCAAAGCTAAATTTGATTGAAAACAGGCAATTAGGCTTAAAATAAGCCCAAGAAGTGAAGCGCTTGTCCGCCATCTTGAATAATTTTATAACATTGCGCGGAGTGGATTGGAACTGAAAGTGTGACGTGAGCGTTTTCGAAAAGTTCCGTTTTCGTCCGTCCACACGAACTCCCGAAAACAGCGTTTTCAAAAAGTTCCAATTTGGAGAGCGTTTTTGAAAAGTTCAGTTTTCAGTGATTGTTTTCATGGGATAAGTGAGGACGGAAGCCGTATCCGCAAAGAAAAAGTTGCGTTTTCAAATGAAAACGGATATACGCGGATACGTGTGGACGGGGCCTAAGTCTGACACGACAGTGAATCGCTCGTTGCTCATGAAAAACGTCGCGAAGTGTATCCTAACCCTTATCTCCAACTTAACCTCAAGTGCCTAGTGACAGTCGCGGCTTCAGGACTTCGAAACCGCGTAAAAATCAATGCGGTTTGGAAGTGTTTACACGGAACCGTTCCCGTAGTGTTTACCAACCTCGTTCCCAGGATCTCTCTTTTCTGCCTCCATTGTCGTTGAGGAGAGAAGAGAGACCCTGGGAACAAGGTTGAGTGTTTACGTCATGCCGAACGTATCACAGCCAGGTGATCTGGTGACGTAATTTGGAGGACTGGGAAGAAAAATTTTAACGCCGTATCCCACAACCGCGCGGTGCCTTAGATGTTGTTTCCAAACTCCCTGTAGTACCTTCCATCGCCAAAACTCAACAGATTATTCCGTGTCTACCACATTTCCTGTTACTGAATGAACATTCAAGTAGAAACGACGAGATCTAACCTCGCCTCTGCCATGTTGAATTAAAAAATAAGGCCGCGCGCGGTTGTGGGATACGGCGCTAAAGTTTTTCTCCCCAGTCCTCCGAATTACGTCACCAGATCACCTAGAGACAAAAGGGAGACACAACTGTCCTAACAGACGAAAGTTCTTCCAGATCGAACTCACAAACGTCGCTTCGTTTTTTTTCTTTATCACTTTGCCGGAGCATACCAGCGGCTGCGAAAAACTTAAACATTTCAAATATCCTCTGCCTAGGTTATTATACGCTTCTAGAATTAAGGACAGCACGGGGACAGCAAAATGCATGGAAATTGAAAGAACGAACTCAAAATAAAAATTAAAATTGTGATGGTATAAACGAGCGCAGCATAATGTGCTAGATTCACCATTTGGAATCGAACAATGCAAATCTCGCTCTAAAATAGTAACCCTTTTCAAATGGATGCGATTTCGCCGTAAACCGTTTTGAAAACGCTCCACTTTTAGCGGCTCATGAAGTACTGTCCTGTCGCCCGTTGCCAAGCAACTGCTCTATCATCCTTCTCACTGGTTAATGTCAATGTTTGTATTAACAAATAGATGCCTGTAAGACGAAGTATAATCTGAGAATGTTTTTGTTAACCCTTTCACTCCCGAGGGGTTTCCCATTGACGAGTAAAATCGTCTGGCGTCAGACTAGCCTGCGGAGCAGGCGTTTTTTTGGGAGGCGTACGCTTGTTCGTAGTGGGCCGCCATTTTGGAAGCTCACAGCCAGTAGAGGATTTCATACTGTCCTCCTCTTGCTGAGTGCAATTTTCTTGACTCGCATCAGGCCTCTGTTAGTTTCGCTATCCAAGATGTCGGCCGTTAATTCTTACCAAAACAACACTACGCCTGCTTTGCAGGATATCGATAGCGTTAGACATAGTAAAATCTAAGTGTCACTATTGGGCATGAAACGGGTCCGGGGAAAGGGTTAAAGGCTTCAAATCATTCAGCAGGACAAAAAATGGCGTGCAATTACCAATTCGCCGAACACTAGTGGCCCTGAGATTGTCGAACATACACTGATACAGTACTAACCAATTTTATTTTCAGCCCCGAAACTCTGATATCAGTGGGCAGATATAGAATTCGTTTTCAGATTTCAGTTTATCACAGTAAGGTAATGGAAGCCCGAAAAAGAATAATAAAATTCATACAGCTAACCGAGCCAGCGAGTTTACCAAGTTCAGATATGGCTTCTGTTGGGCCGATACCGGCGGCCTTGCTCTATCAAATGAAAGTCAAATTCCGTTAAGACTGTCTTTCAGGTCAGGCTTACCTTTCGTAGCTTCTTGAGTAGTGTTCCTAGCTGCGATGATCTAAAATCTTAACATGCTTCAGTCTTTCCGCAAATCGTACACGTACAAACATAATTTTAGGGTATTTTTATATCAGTGTGACTTAATGTTGACCACATGCCAGTCATCTGCATGCAGAGTCGGTTCCAGCGACGAACGATTCAGTTATAAACGGCAGTACTCCGCTGTGAAAAGATTGAACTCACCTAGAAATTGGCTATGATATTTTATTTTATGCGTATCATGTGCTAACTTTTGCTGTATTCCCGGAGTCTTTTCACTTTTTCAGAAGAGACAAGAGGCCGACCGCAGTCGAAGGCAACCCAAAGGCTCGTTTTCTTGGCTTCTGCAGTAACTCACGGCATTTACGGTGACTCACTGCAGGGGTGGGCGCCACTCCCAACCCGTTCACGATGCAAAACTTGTCCCCAGTAATGCTGGTACTCATTTTACCCACCACGAATGGATGGAAAGCTGAGAAGACGGTTAACGCTTAAGTCCAAACCGCGTCAAAAGAACGCGCGTTGGAGCGCTTCCCTAAAGACGTTTCATGAGAATTTAGCTAGGCTCCCATAGATATCTCTGAAAGACATTTTGACGCATAGCCTGCTATAGCAGGCTCGCTCTATGCCCCTAACCCCAGTCCCTCGGAGAGCCTTGTCGCAGGCTATTTGACGCATGAAACTTTGCAGCTAGTTTTTCGTCCTTGCCTTGAAAAGAGGTTGAAAGACGAGAACAAGATGATGACATCAGAGTTTCCCGAGTATTCAAACAAACCCTTTGTTTCTCTAGATTTATATACTCCGTTATCCATCATGACTTTAACTCTGCAACGAGAGGTTTTTCTCCGGGTACTCCGGTTTTCCCCTCTCCTCAAAAACCAACAGTTGATTTGATTTGCGTTAATTTGTTAATTTCAAATTATAAGTGTCCTCAATTGGAGACACTAAAATAAACTTTCCCTTCCTTTTCAACGGATTATGGGACCCATGAAAGGTGCTAAATTTATAAAATCTCAATCCTCTCATTCCATGAAATCTGGTATCTTGACACATTTTCAAGACTTCGAAAAGAAATTAAAATAATTGCAAAATTCTACCTTTCGAAAGGCATCCTTTAGAAGAAGATATATGGAGGGATTTATGGTAACCGAGAAGCGGAATGCGATGAAGAGCCCTGGAAATTTGGAAAAACGAGACGTCTGGTCCCCTTTCCAAGTGAGTCATCTCACTGCACACAAGACGACTGTATGAGTAGGACTCAGTGAACAACATTAGGACGTATTTTATCATTTGAAAATGCAGATGAACGATCAATAGAGAGATTTAGTAACGCGTTTCAGGGGTGTAGCGTGAGCTTTTGAAGGTGTACGAACATGAAGAATGTCTCGAGCACCGAAGGCTCTCCAAACAAGGGGGGAGG
The DNA here is from genome assembly GCF_036669925.1 of Montipora capricornis. NCBI lineage: Eukaryota > Metazoa > Cnidaria > Anthozoa > Scleractinia > Acroporidae > Montipora > Montipora capricornis. Next base: position 46,377,714 of record NC_090892.1, on the reverse strand, counting down.
GGGGGGGGGGGTCTAGGGACATGCTCAGCTCCCACAGAAAATCTTGACATTTAGAATTTCGCAAATGCCATTTCCAACTATTTCAGAAGGACATTTCAATTAATAAATGCGAGTGAAAATGCTGTAGTTAGTTGTTGTTTTTTTCCATCTGTAGAGTTTTCAGCAAGTTACAACACAAACAGGCAAGCAAGCAAAAACACAGGGTTTACAAGCAAAGGGCAAGACGTCGCGAACTCTGTTATAACGTCATCATCGTAACCTTTCCTTCACTGGTGTGGGGGCCTCGGAGGGCTTATACTTATAACAGGAAATCTTTTTAAAACTGAAAATCCTACCAAATTTTCAAGTACACACGCGCGTATTTGCGTTAAGAACGCTACGCCCCTGCATATACTTGAAACGGTAAACGACGTACAGGCTACTGATTGTCATACAGAAAAGCATGAAACTTCACTTATGGATCAGAAGAGCAATGTCATGAATCCAATTTGTTCCCTTTGATTTTTAGCCAGACGTTTGTCGATTGTCCACCTTGTCAGCAGTCTTTTGTTGACCCCCTGGTGATTTTTAGCATAGGCTCTGCTTGCAGAATGTCGCATGTTGAACGTAAACTTGCTGCTAAATCTCTTTTATGTCCCGAATGGAAGTATTTTCGTGACGATCCCGGCCTTATAATTTAAAGCTTAACAATTCAGCAGTGGTTACCAGCTTTTGGTACTCGTTGTATGAGAATAAATTCGTTTTGGAACGGGAATTTTTTTTTTTTGGAAAAAGGCTCTAGATAATTATAAATGAAGGACGATAAAATAAAAATAAGCGTAAAAAATCGTTGAAGGGCGGTTTTTATGCCGACTGCTCAATAGAACCGGCCTGCTATCAGTAAAAATACCGCCCTCTGGTAGGTCACCAATAGCAGAATTACCTTTTCAACTTGAAATTGTTTGAAACCGGCGAATTGTAAGTAACCGCCAATATTATAAATTACCATAAGCTACTTTAAAGTCAGTTCAGTGTTATCTGAGAAATCACAGTAAGTTACCTGAAATAAAAAAATTGATGTTAAGAAATGATTGAGATACACTGATGCAAACTATAAGCACAATGAAAGTTCTTTGAGGCTTATGCATGAATCACAATCGAATCGCAAGAACGTTTGTCGTTTGCACGCAATCCGCGGTAACTTCGGCCTCCCCAAACTCCCTTACAGTGTAAGCATTTTTTGAAATCTTAGACCATCTTGGATTTGGGTGATTGGGAAAGATGAGTTTTTTTAATAAATAAAAAAATGTAATAATGTTTTCAAAACTTTCAGTGTTTGTTTTTAGTTGAAGGTTTTGCCTTAGGCCATTGCTTGTCGCCAAGAGCTCTGCTTTAAAATTAAGTCATGCGCACTCAGAAATTAATGTTAGCTTTGACCTGAAGTTAATAAATCACAAAAAAAAGCTATGTTACTACCAATGTTGGCAAGCACGAAAGAGAAATTTTTGAACAGCTCTGATAAAGCGGGAAAGATGTGAGGTGGAGTGGTGCTGATCAAGAAAATCAAAAGGAATATAAAGTATTATTTATTTCTCCTTTAAAGCGAAAAGGCGGATCCGTCAAAGCGAGAAGTCGTTTTGCTTTGTACTGAGCCACTGGAGCGCCCCTCCTTTCAAAACGGGATTTGATTATCAGCTATTATTGTTTTAAGTACACGTTATTGTAGCGGTGCGCGTTATTTTTTACTGAGCAAACACTGACCGCATTGAATGAATGACAATGCAACGAGGTATCTGATTGGGTTTCGGTTTTTGCCAGAGACATACCAAATATTCTGATTGGCCAAGAGAACTCTGTTCCTTTTCTTTTCATATTTGCGCGCAAAGATATATAATGGCAAAATGGCGGCTATTCTTTCACATCGAGTTGTCTCAAACTCCACCATTCTCCGTTAAAGTCTAGCCTCCAGATTTCTTGAGTTGTCATTTAGTAGCGTTATATTACCGTCTGCATAATTCATCATGGCGAAAATCAGTTGTTCGAGACCCAAAAACCTTGCTTCTAGAATCTTGGGTTCGCAAATCTCAGGGAGAGGTCTGAGAACCTCACTGGTAAGTATCACGATCGAGTTAATGTTTGTAATGGTAGATCGAGCAAGATTCAACATCTGTTTTTTTGTTTTTCTTTTTAGCTACCCGAAGAATTCGTCCAAGCAGTTGATCGTCGTATGGACTTCAAAGCGATACCAATGGTTTTGGCCAAATTGGAACGAAGCAGTAGTGCACAGAAGTTTAATCTTGGGAAATGCTCGGGTTGTCTAAAGGTGCTTAACAATTAAGCTTACAAGACGGCTATTTTATCTGTTTAAATTTAAGTTTCTCTGAGTTGTAAATTTTGCGTAAACTCTCAACGGCGTTGTCTGTTTGGTTGCTTGCAAATTTATAAAGCAAATCTTGAATATTTTAAATTGTTTTCCAAAGAATAGCTTTTGACGTAAGCTTATTCAAGTCGTAATCTTCCTCGATTCGATTTAGCACACTGCACTTTCGTTAACGTGTGTTCGCTGTTCTTTAAAATGTGGATTTCTTTTTATTACATGTACAGGAACTTTCACATTTAGTCTCCAGCAATGGAAATTTTTTGTTCGCGGAGTATGAGCTTCCACACGTTCCTGACGAAAGACTTCGCATTGGTCAAGTAATCAATTTATTCGGAGGGGTTGAGGTACGTATAGATTGGCTTTGAATTTGCTCGCATTTCGAAATAGCGATCACATGATATGCATTCTTCAGACGTGGTTGAGTTCTCGCATTCGCTTATCTACTTTTTTGTTGTTAAAACCCGCTGATTTCCGTATGATTTAACACTTTTTTTGTCCTATCAGAGGTGCAGAAAACGACTTCCTCTTTGCTTTATTTAGCGATTTTTTGCTCTCTATTATTAAAGCCCATATCAGTTTTGATCGCGTGATTCTAAATGTCGTTTTCGTTATTTTCTCCTTTCGCTTTTTCATTTTGCCACGTTTGAGCTTCGTGTGTTACTCTTTGCTTTATGTTTGCTGCTAAATGTCTGCCTGGTACATGTATTAATCGCCAGACTGAATGTCTTGACCGCACTTCCGGTTTTAACGAGATGTCGACAACTTTCAAACCTCAGCCGTTACCAGATATTGTGTTTGTAAGAAAAAAAGCTTTAGTTAAATTGCAGTTGATGCAGTTAATAATAGTAATATAAATAACATAAAATATAAATGGGTATGGCTCTTGTTCACAATTAAAATAGTGTTTGTTTGTTTGTTTATTTTTGACAGCTTGTGTTACAAGTGCTGTTTTCTCCAGTTACCCATGGCTTCAGGTTTTGCAGAACACGACCCACGAGTATGTTATAACTCATAAAGCTACTTTTTGCAATCTCTTTGACTCATTTGGTTGTCAATCTTAAATTCTATGGAACACATGAAAAGAAGTCAAGAAAAATCAGCACAGAGTATTAAACATGCCCCCTTGCAGTAGAGCCTTTCTTAACTTGACCCAGGCCTAGTCTTGATCGCACTGGTGGACGCCATATTGATTTTCATACTGAAGGCTCGATTTTGACCTTTGCTTTGTCAAAAATATGATGCGCATACTGCATAAACCTGTTTGACTGGATTGACTTTCCCAGAAACTTGGGCTGCAGCGACTTGAAAGACTTTTTTCCGCAGAGCCTCTCCTGCTCGCAGGGTGTAAACATGCTGGTTCCTCCGGTGTTTCCAAAATAATAATTGTGTACCAAATTGCATGATCCTGGTAAATTTGAGCACTTTAAAAGGTTATTTTGTTTCCTTTACTCCACAGGGTTGCAACAGGACAATTTGTGGTCACTTTGTCTCGATTTCATTCACAATCTGTGTCTTATGGTAGGTATTGCCTTTGTGATGAAAGTACATGCTGTACATTTACAGTGGCCAGTTGCAAACAGAAATAATTTTCTTGTTGCCATCTTTGTTAATCTCTTTGTGTTGCCAGCGGCAAGGTCTGAGAACATTGATTGGTTATGATAAAATTCCAAGTTGTTCTAGAAATAGCTATTTTTGTGGACTGAAATTTTTAATGTAAAAGTTAATTTACTTATTAAGGATTTCAAGGCTTGGTGGAAGAGGCCCTTGGCGATTAGTAGACATTAAAATAATGCAGATTATACGAATGCAAGCATTCTTTCTTTGTTAATGAACCAATGGTACTTTACGTATTTATTCTTTTTTACCCAGCTTTTTCTCTCTTTATCTTAGTTCATGTGTTCTTTGGAAAATAATCTTGAATGTAGGATACATTATCATAAATTCTCTGGCTTTATGGTATATATACAAATATACATTAATTTTTCTTTTCTGTCGACAGGTTGATGGAGTAGCTGTTAATCTAGCAAAGAGGAATGACTTAATAAGGCATTTGTTTACACTTTTAGAAACAGGAAAAACCTTTAAGTAAGTTTGAAACATCTCTTTTTTGTATGCATCTTTGCAATAATATTACTTTCATTCGTTACTTTAACTGCGGAAAGTTTCACTTGTTTCACACTAAATGATATTGCATTTTCCCCTACCAAATGTTTTCATATCTTTCCCTCTTGTAAAAATTTAAAAAACACTCTTTAATACTAACTTGTCAATGTGCTTGGACAACCTGGTGATGTTGCATTTAAATCCTAATGTGATTTAAGAATATTGTTCTTGACAGTAGCAGCATTATTAACCTAGGATATTTTTGTTGTGTTTAGTTATGCACTTGTGGTATTGGAGGATCTGTTTGGTTCCAGGAAGGAACTTATCGACTTGGATAGTATTGGTAAGTGTTTTAATTTTGCATCACTCTGTGAAATTGTTTGTATTTATCAGCAAGCTCTAGGAAAAAACATCCTGTGACTTCTTTTGTCCAAATACTGTTATAGTGCCTTTGTCTGGATCATTTCGGGATTTCATACCTTTTATGTAGGATCTTCATTAGATTGGTACTTTTGATCTGATTTTAATTAATTTGCTCTAACCTTACAAATGCTTTTAATTTTCAGTAAATATGAGAAAACTGATAAATATAGTGGATCAGAAGCAGCTAGCAAGCCTTTGTCGAGTCCTGTCCTTTTCTCTGTCAGACCTAGAATCGGTGGAGGAAAGAAGCACTTGTAAGTTACAGATCTTTGTTTTGCATTTGTCTGGCAGGACCATGGTTTAGCCCCCACCTGGTCAGATTCTTTAACTTCTGAACGTGGATTTCTGATTTATGATCTTGGCTCAAAGTTGATGTAATTATCAATACAATTTTGCCTTTACCAGTGCTTGCACAAGACGAAGTGGACAAAAAGGGCCTTTCCCAAAAGGAGATGGCAGACAACAATCAAGGTAATTCTTTGACATTTTTTATCACGTACGAGTTTCCGTAGAGTTCCGATAGTAGTAGCCCTTGTTACTTTTGGAATTAGCAGCCTTTGGGGGTCGCTACTTCAGGGAACAAAAATCGTTTCAAATAGAGCTTGCGCATGTTTTTTTTTTCCGAAATAAAAAATGAGCAACATAAAAATAAAAAAAAACAAAATTTATTTGCATTCCAGATTTATAGATTGTGACACTGCACAAACATACTATTATACTTTAAAATTTTGACTATTGATTAACAAATTAAGGGTATACGGAATACCTCTTGGTCTCGCTACTTTCAGGGGGGGAGGGTCGCTACTTTTGGGGGTCATTACTATCGGAACTTTATGGTACTTGTTTTTTTTTCATAACTTGGTAGCCATATAAAGCCAGCTACTAAGAGTTTTATCCTGGTTCACTTTTATTTCAATAAGATAGTGATGATTTATTTGACTTTTTAAAGATTGCTTTAGCCATTTTTGGTTCAGCGAGTCAGAAAGTTGATTGGCCATGTGAAAATGAGATAGACTTAACACAACGTTTTCTTTATTTTCCTACAATAGCTTCACTCATCGGATTAAGGGAGTTCCTTCCAAGAATTGTCAAGCTTGCCTGTCATCCACTAGGTAAGTTGATGAATGTTCAATGATGTTCTATTTTTTATAAAAGATTTTGTTTAATATTTTGATGATGACTGTTGATTTTTAATCAATGATGATTGTTATTCCCTGTTTTTCTTTTTAGTGGAGAGAGGTGCTTTCTCCAGTGCTATGTTGTTTGACAATGCACAAGCGTTTCTTGATATGGATAATTTCCACACCTTCTTGCAAGATGTTTTTTTAGAAACTGGAAGACTTGATAATCATCTTGGTATGTGACCACATATTCATTTAGAATCTGGTTTATTAATTAAACAATACCATTCTAACAGTAATTTAACTTTGCAAGAGAGAAAAAGAATGAAAATAAGGTTGTTGCTTTGTTGACAAGAAGAAATAAATGTTATTCCCCATTTTCAGACAAATTTAAGGCTTAATCAAGTTGTAATCTATTGTAACTTAATTTCATTTTGTTTCCTTTACATAGATCCTGAAGAACGGGAGGAGATGCCAATGATTCAATCAAGCTTTAATCGCATCCATGATGTAATTGCACAAGACTTCATTTTACGTCTGTCTTGACTTCAAATATTATCAAAGATTTTGAACCCTTTAGAAAGCTCATAATAAAATTATTTTTGTTTGTTTCTTTTTTCATTTCAGCTGATTCATAAGGTGGAGGTGTTTTATGTTCTCTGTTTGTTCTTGACTGGAAAACACAAGATAATTGTAAGTTGGCTTAGTTTTTGAAAATAATATTTGTCTCTTTTTGTCTAGTGTCTTAAACATTTCTCTTCTTTATCTGTTTATGAAGCCATCACAAATTTCATGTCATCTGTATTTTTTCAGGTACAGAAAAAGCTCTCAGATTTGAAGCTAATTCCTGGCATGTGTGTGTTGTTTGACAAGATGCCATGGCTTAAAGACAGTGACAGAGTGTAAGGGAAAACTATTTGTTATGCCTTTTGTAATGGTCAATAATATTAATCCTCTCCTGTTTTCAATCATTAATTTTTGTTTGTGTCTTTGGCTAACAAACCTGATTTCTTATAGGAATCATGACTTGTTAGACCTAGAAGATATGGTGGACCATGAATGCACACCACAAACTGCATTGAAAATTCAGTTCCTGCGACTTGTCCACAGTTTTTGTGACCGGCATGAGTAAGTTTTCATCTAGTGGGCTTGCAGTATTTTGTAATGAACCTGTAGATTTCACACCTTTATGTATAAGTCTTTGAGGATATTAACTTAATCTAATTAGACATTCTTGTTCTCTCTAGGAACAAGCATCTTCTTTTGACTCCCAAAGAAGTTGATGAACTTCAAGATCTGTACGGTGAGTAATATTGTTTTATTGTCCTTCTATGTATTGTGAACTACCTTGTTCAAAAATAGGAAGGAAATGTTCAGTGTAGTAACCGCATTTCTTGGTAGTTAACAAATTCCCTCACATCTCGTTTCTTTCGTTTTTTAGTTCAAAATGACCTTGAGATTCCTGAAAGTTTGTTAAACACAAACAGGTTTGTTTTGCCCTTCTCTTTGTCTGTCCTAAGTATATTATTTAGAGATTCTTATTGTTTTAGATATGGCTTTGAGCTTCTCTCTGACTAGTATTTTGACTTTGTTTATGCTCTTTAGGAAGCTTTGTTGTTCCGGAGAAAAAGGACTTCTAACAAAAATTTTGGAGACTTTGATTCAATGTCCTACAACTGCACCTTTAAGGTACTTTCATGAGAATTAATACTTTTATCTTCTTTTTATAATTCTACACCAAACCAATCCATCTAAAACACTTGTTGTACTTTTTGAAAACCAGGTTTGATTTTTTTGTCCCTGTTTCTTTTCTAGGTTTTGGCTTTCAAGAGCGATTGAGGGATTTCTCAGGGGCAGAGCATCTGTTGGGGACCAGCTGTTTCTTATCAAGAGAGGTCTTCTTGAGGTATTGAGACTTGTTTGATCCTGTGAGGTTTGAATGAACATTCAGTGTAGTAAAGAAAACAGGGTTTGTCTGCCATCTACGGTGTAGTCTATTAGTGCAGTGTTGTTTTCGAGGCTAAACACCTACCTCCTCTTAGTTGCTGGTACTTTTTTTGGAGCCTTTGGTGACAGTCAGTAATAATAATAATAATAATCATAATACATAATCATAATCATAATCATAATCATAATCATAATCATAATCATAATAAAAGATTATTCTCTTGCTTTCTTTTCAGCACCTTGTTGATCATATCACAAGTGATGAAATCAAGCCAAAGGAAATTCTTCAAAGTAGCTTTGATTTGCTTGGGGAACTAATGAAGTTCAATCCTTTTGCATTCAAGAGATTTGACCTTGTAATCAGTGACAAACAGGTATTGTGATACTGCTGCAAGTGTCTCTTAAACAATAGTTTTCAAATAAAAATTAATATTCCTTTCATGGTAATGCTGAATCGACTTTTATACTTACTGCAATGTGGAAAACAAAAGGCCATCCAGTGCATTGCTAAGGAATTGTTTATTTAAATTATTACTGATTGTTAAAGGACTTATGTAGGAAAGGTATTGAGGGTTCTCAAAAAGCACAGGCAGTCAGTGATTTTGCCAGCACTTTCATAGTATAGGTATTTTCATTGGTCATAATTTGCCAGTAAAGAGAGCAACTTTAAGGTCAGCCCTGAAAACTTTGTTGCATTTTCCCTCACTGGTACTTTTTTCGAAATGAGGAAAATTAAAAAAAGTTATTTATTATTTTATCTAAATGTTGTTAGTTGCCAACTCTTGTTTGTATCAATTGCAGTTTGAGAAGTTTGTATCCATCCTGACATCAAATGTGGTAGATTCCAATATGCTTATTCGCTGTCTGGTGTTGTCTCAAGAACATTTCATGTCTAACAGATTCTATTCTGGTAAGGAAATATTAATAATCTTGTTGTGTCCTTGCTCAGCTCAGAAATGTACCTAAGGAAATATTTCAGTTTCACATTTGCAGTACTCTGTTTTGATTCATATTGCTTTTTGTATTTAAAACAGGTTTTGCCACTGGTTCATCCAAGCTAGGCACTCTCATAAGCAATTGGGAACAGATGATCTTTTTGCTTTACAAGCTTATTAACTCGATAACTGTTGGAACCCTCACTCAAGTAAGTGTTTTGTTATAAACTGACAGAAATAGATGGTAATGTTGTGAAGTTTCACAGACTTCGTTTTTTTGCCCTGCTAACAAAGATATGGAGAACTGTTGCCTGTAAGTCCATTGTGAGACTATAATTTGCCCTCATGGAAGATATAAGATGCAAGCACTTTTTCAGCATAGTTGAATGGTCAGCAGTTACTAAGGTTGCATTTCGTTGTTACAAGCATGGAAATATAGACAATGCCTTAGGAGTAACACAATTTTTAATCTTTTAGTAATTTTGACTAATTAATTTTCTTACTTTTTC
>NC_090892.1:46340817-46363317 GCF_036669925.1 Montipora capricornis | reverse complement strand
GTGACTCAGACGAGTGGGAAAAGGAAGAGAGGGAAAGAAGGAAAGACCTGGAAGAAAGGGATGCATTTGCTGATAGGCTTAAGCAAAAGGACAAAGAGAAGACAAGAAGTATAATGGAAAGATCAGATAAGAAGGTACAGTATTTTAATGCTATTTGTAATCTGTACAGCTAACCAATGATGCCATTGGTAGGAATGTAGGTTGTGTCGCCCCATCGCCTTGTCGCCCCAACCTAACCCTAACTCTAACCCTAACCGGTTACGGATCCTAGCTAACCCTAACCCTAGACTTAAGTTGGGGCGATGTAACTTGGGGCGACAAGGCGATGGGGCGACAACCTGACGCCCTTTGGTAGCAGTCCCTGTCATTACCAAGAAGTCCTGGTACTAGGTAACTTAGCATCAACTAACTCCATTAATGTTTTCAGATAGACTATCAATAGGATTTGTGATTAATATATTAACCATGACTTGTGATCCTTTAAAGTTGTAGTTTGTGAATAAAGTTCTGAACACACGAATACATGAAATTTGTCTGTCAAGATGGTTTGAAATAGGTTTTCTGTCATTGTTATGTAATGTATTCTTTATCACAGTCAAACAAAAAGCAAAGAATTGCCATTTGATCAGCATACTTTTTATTTCCTTCCTGTGACAGGGTCAAGTAAGTCCATCTCTTTCCTGTAGTCATGCAAAGAAGTAAAGTCATCACAAAGAAAGCTGTATAATCTCAATCAGTTCTGTATCCAACCACTTGATATGTGAATTCCCCAAAAAAAGTTATGTGATTTGTGAATGTAGGGAAAATGGACCCGTGATTCGAGATCCACACCCCACCCCCCTCCCTCTTCTGTTGGTAGCACAGCCGTAGCATCCTTGCCCAGTAGAAGAGCTTCGACTGAAGTTTCTGCAGTTGTTTGGGTTCAATGTCACTTATTTGAAGGAATAAATGATCGAAAATCTACTGCCGCAAAAACCAAATCATGCTTATCTTCTCCCAGTGAAAATTGAATCACGGTCTGACAAGAAGTAATTAAGTGAAGCTATGATCCTCACAGTAATGAACGCAACTTTAGCAATTGCGTAGAGAATCCTGAGGCTTGAACCCATGACCTTGCAATACTGGTTGGATCATTTGTGGGTTCTAATGTTCCCGTAATGAATGAATCAACGAATGAAATGATACATACAATAATAATTATTGCAGCGATGATTTCATATCATATATTTCAGGCTTCTATGCAATTGCTGAAATTGCTTTGAATTCATAACTGCGAATATCACAGCTTCACTTGATTTGATATCCACAGTTCAATATATGATTCATGTCATATATCATTTCATTTGAAAAAAAAAATTCATCAAAAAAACCTGACAGCAGTCCATTGTCAATGAACCAATCAGATGTTCCCGTTGCACCAGCAAATTCTGAACGCGTCAGTTAAAGAAAAGCCTGCAGTCCCTCTTCCTTGCTCTATCCCCATTCTTCCCTTGGCTCTTCAGTTTGATGGACTTAGAAGGGACTGCTAACAGTCTAACATTAAGGCATGATGAATGATAAACCTGTGTTTTGTGACAACACCTTGCATTTTTATTGTTTATCCTAAAAGGCTTTTGAGGAGGCAGCAAAAAGACTAAAGTTGGATGAAGAGGATAGGAAAAAAATGGTATGCAAAGAAAGCAGTCCTTATTTTACTGTTGTTGATAGTTCATGTTTGGCTACTATGCCTATGTTTGTTTTAATAATATAAATTGTTTACTATTATAATTATATGATCTCAGAGAATGATACTTTGAATGTGTTTTCATCTTCATGCCTAACTCTGCAAAACTTTTAAAGCCTTTATTGTTCAAAATAAGGCCATTTCACAACCTGACAAAAAGTGAATCAAAATGTTCTTTTATCTACTTTAGATGAGTTAAAAGCAAGCATTTTCTTTTCCAGATTCCTGATCTCAGAAAGAAGTCCCGTCGTGAATATGTCAAGAAACGAAGGGTAGACAAAGTTGAAATGCTTCAGGAGGACATTCGTGATGACGAGTATTTGTTTGAAGGTACTCAGCTCACTAAAAGGGAAAAACAGGACAGGGAATATAAGAAAAAGGTTTACAATTTGGCTCTGGAGCATGCTAAAGCTGGAGAACTTGAAAAAGTACAACGGTATGAAATGCCGCAGGAGAATCAAAAGCCAGCCAAGTATGATGAGTCAACACTGGAGGAGCTAGGACCTAATTATGAGCAGAAGAAATGGGAGGAAGATAAACTTGATTATGCTGTCATGAAATTTGGTGCTAAAGATGCTAAGAATAAGAATAAGGTATGCCTACACTGTACGTGTACAGTGTATATGTATTTGTGATCTACATGGAAAAGTGTATCACATTACTTTAATTTTTTGCATGGCTGAGTTGTGAAAAGTTGATAATTTTGTCATATTTCAGTTTTGAAATAGGCATCTTCGTCTGCCTGACCAAAAGCTTTTCATGAAGTCTGAAAAATTAATATACATGTAGTCCTAAGTGCGTGTAAAGAACTACACGCAACTTTTTCGCAAGTGCGGTGAAAATTTACACACAGAGGCTCATAAATAAATAAATGAGCAAGGAAAGAGATTTTGTACTTTCAAATTTCAAGAGGAAACTTTTATAATAGCAGTTTGAAAATGTAAATTTATAAAATAAATTATACAACTGTTGATATGAGAATCATTGAGGAATTACTGGAGTGTAAAGTGTCCTTTTTTTAATGTTTCACCTTTAACAACTTATAGACTTGTAGAAATCTGTATGGTCACAGAATTTATTTTGAGCTGCACTTTTCATTTTTCGAAAAAATGTGATGAAAAGGAGGTTGTGTGTTAAAAATAATGTTGCAAATGGCCTATAGGAGCACAATGACATGTGCCAGAATTTTCAACTTGGAAGGTTTTTGCCCACCTAAATGAACTAACTGGATCAACTTATTTTCCTTAAAAAATTAATGGTAAATAACCTACATCTTTATTTTTGTTGATTTTACTAGGCTAAACATTAAACATCATTCTAAACTAAAACTGTGTTTAAATTTATAAATGAAAATCATTTCAAATTTTCTACTTTAATAATATTTTTCTTTTGCCAGGCCAAAGATTATGACCTTGTTGTTGATGAAGACCAAATAAATTTTGTTATGGCTGAGCAGATCCCTGGAACAAAGGGAAAACAGGTGCTGATTGCTCAAAAATTATTTTCTGTTTATTTTATGTGACTCTTCTACCTACCAGCTTAATTGTATGCTGTAAGAGTCTCACACCTTCAAATTGACATCTATCACATGTAGATAAGATGATCTCTCATGCCTAGCTCAGAATTCCTGACCACATCAATCTGTTAAGTTGAATTCAATCCCCCCGCAGAAAAAAGCAGTTTTGTGAACTGTGCTAAATACCTCAGTTGAGTCCAAAATCATGCTTACTGTACTCAGTGAGTGCAATCAGTGTGTTTCAGTTCCAGTTTAATCCTCCAATTGGTAATCTTATCACCACAGAGTTGCATTGTCAAGTACATGATCAACTAATGCAGTGAAACCAACCTTACATGTATCTTATGTACAACTGTTTGCCTGTTCAACAGGGATATTTAATAGTTTTGTGATATTAATCCAAGGCCCCCATTGGTATGGATGCTTCGACTTCGCAAACGGCACCTTCTTCGTCAACATAGTGTTTGGGCAACAACAAATATGACCAGTGTGTTTCAAGTATTGGTTCCTGATCACATTTCCGAGTGTTGTTCTCAAGATTTTAAAATAATGAACTTGTACCTCACGCTACTTAATTATTGACGCTAAATGAAAGTATGATCATCATGATATGAGTGAATCAGTTTCTATTGTATGATATTCCAACAGGAACCAGAAATGAATGAGTACCAAAGGAAAAGATTGACAATTGAAGAGGTATTGTAATATGTGAATTTTAAAATTGCTTTTACTTTTCCAAGGGCTTATAGTATAGTGGCATCCTTGTTTCGAAGAGGTGATGGTTAGTGCTGGGGATTTGGGCAGCCCGATCCTGTAGTGGCAGTCTGTTGCAGGTGGCGCAGACGTGCCTTGTGAAATCACACGCAGAGGCTGCGTGTTCTTTCCTCGCCGCTCTCTTGCATGTAGCCTGGACTCTAGCGTTTGCTTCCGCCTTTGAAACCCCCGCTTTGACACTTTGCTGCCATGTATTTCGGTGTTTGGTGATGTCCTCCTATGCACTGGTGTTGATTAGTGCAGATCGCAAGTCTCGCTTGATGACCTCCTTGTAGCGCAGCAGCAGCCGACCCACGTGACGGACGCGCTCCAGCAGTTCTCCATAAAGGATTTATCTTGGCAGGCGGTCAGGCTCCATGCAATGTGCATGGCCGAGCCATCGAAGGCGTCGCTGAATGAGCAGTGATGACATGCTCAGTGAGCCAGTGCGCTCCAGGACCTCGGTGCTGGTGACTCTGTCCTGCCACCTGATGTGCAGCAGGCACCGAAGGAATCCATTGAGTCGCCGCTCTTGTCTGGCAAAGGCAAATATACGAGAGAATATTTAAATTATGTCATGCTAATTTTACAATAGCATGGTCAAGGAGTACTAAAAACTGCCCAAGGCAATTCAAGGTTTCAAGGTCTTAACTTAAAGATAACCATGTTTGAGTGATAATAAAGTTTTCCTGTATGCTGCATGGTATTAAGGCATACATGTAAATACATGACTGAGAAACTGAAATAAATTCATTGCTGCAGTCCTTTCAATAATGAAAAGTAAATTTATTTATTTATTTATTAGTACTGATATCACTGCCAAACAAGAACTTATTTCAACCTTTTCTTTGTGATTTTTGCTAATGCGAAGACTCAACAGAGTTTGCCAGTGTATCCATACAAAGGAGAACTGATCCAAGCCATCAGAGACCATCAGGTACTTGACTGTACAAGTGACAGTAATAAAATAATGCCTTATGGTTGAGCATGTGTTGTTCTTACTACAGAAGTGAAGTTAAGGCAAGTTGCACATGAGCCACTAAGCTTATCTGGTTTTTGCTGCATGAATCGATTGAGAGTATTGCTTCTTCACCCGGATGGGATGTAAGTTTATCGCAGGGTTAACCCAGCAGTTTGTCGCTGGTAACAAAAGGACGACATGGCAACATAGCTACTATAGGCCTCAAATCCACGACCTTGTGGTCAATAGTCCAGTGCACTAACCATTATGTCCCTGCGCCTTGTCCCTGGTAATAATGTTCCTTTATCTTTTCAGAATCAAGAGTGAGTATACCTCCACCTGTATCCCCCACTTCCCATGCACACATCTCTGTAGACATAACTTCAAACCTTGACATATCTTTACATGACTTGTAGAAATACATGTTAAAACTTACCGGTAGATGCACCTTAAGTTATCAATCATTTTGTAAACTTCCTGTCTCTGCCTCATTTGTTTTTAGATTATCATTATTGAAGGAGAGACTGGATCAGGCAAAACCACTCAGATTCCTCAGTATCTCCATCAAGCAGTATGTACGCTTTTCTACTGAATGCAGTTTTGGTCAGAATGTATGGAGTTCAATTTATTATTCTTCATTTGCTTTGCACTGTGTTCTCAGGGTTTTACAAAAAATAAGATGAAAATTGGTTGCACTCAGCCACGTCGAGTGGCAGCCATGAGTGTGGCAGCAAGAGTGTCTGAAGAGATGGGTACAAAGCTGGGAAATGAGGTGAGTGGGTCAGGATCTTTGGGTCTGGAAGCAACTGGGGTGATTCTTTGAATGAGTCATGAGGAGGCAGTGTGGCCAAGTGGTTAGGGCGCTTGCCTTGAGATCCGGAGATCCCGGGTTCAAGACCCGCTCTGACCACTCTTTGAATTTGTTCCTGGTAGTCCCTGGTTCAACTTTCCAGCTGCACTTGTCAATAGCCAACTGGTTTGCCTCTGGCCAGTTGGGATTCTTAACAGTTGAAGTTGTTGTGTTCTATTGTTTCGTTGATTGTGTTTCATTGGCCCTGAAAAGCCCCTATGGGGAGCAGTCAATTAAGTATGTATGAATGTATGTATGTATGTATGTATGTCTTGACATTCCTTCCTACAACTAACCCTTTAACCTATTGATGAGTAAAATCGTATGGCATTAGAAAGAGTAAAATGTATACATGTAAGTTGCCACTGGAAGTTAAAGGGTTAACTACATTCTTGATGAATCACATATATTATTATGCAGATCTCAGGTGGTCACTTACAGTATGTCCAGAAGTGGTCATAACTGTAGATGCATGCCCAATATATTGATATCCAACATGAAGCGTCCCTTAAGTCTAAGCGTTTGCTGTACCTGTTTCTAGCAATGAGGCAAGTGTAATGGTAAGCATAAAATGCAGCTGTTGATCTTCATTTGAGGACCGTTAGTTGGGGACTGGGGCACTTTGTGAAATTGTCTGCATTTATCAGTGCAAGTGATGTTGAAGTTGGGGAGAAGATCAAGTGGACACTTCGTGACGATTATCAAAATTGTCATGCATCTAATGAGGTGCATGGTTGTACAAATCTCTAAATTTTCTACATGTAATTAATGAAAGTCATCCTGTTCTTCTCCTATTTCCTGCAATGTAGCCAGGTCAGGGGTTCTGTATAAGTACTTGCCATTTATTTCTATCCTGCGTGTCGCTAACACTAAGTCTTTTGTTCTTCATGTCCTCCCTAGTGTTCTTGATCCAACGCTTGCGTTGCACTTGGCTGCCCTCAACCTCAACCTTCTCCTTACTCATGCTCTGCAAATAGCTATACCAGCCCAACCCTGCAATCTGTACTCTGTTGATGATGCGCTGTCAGGTCTCAATTCTCTCCCAATATTGTCACTTCTTTTCTTACCCCATAGTGTCAGCCCCATTATACATTGCAGCATCTTCATTTCTGTGGTCTCAAGCATTCTCTCCTCATTCCGTCTAACTGTCCACACCTTTGCTCCATATAGCATTTCTGGTCTATTCACTGTTTCGTAGATGTTAACTTTTCTACATGTAATTAATGAGAGAGTAAATGCACTTCCTGCAAACCAACCATCTCATACACATACTTGGATCGTCCAATAAGTGTGAATTACATGTCGGTAGAGCATCGTGACATCACCCGTTTTTATTAAAATGCCAACCAGAACCTAATTGGCTGTTGAAACAATGACTTCTTTTGTTCCGTGGTGGACAAATTTGAATATCAAAAGAAATGTGACATCAATGTTTGTAAACAAGAAATATTGCTGTGGAAAACAATATTATTTTTGTGAACAATGCATTCAATTTCAGTTTCTGTTATCTTCTTTTGTAGGTTGGGTACAGCATCCGATTTGAGGACTGTTGTTCAGAACGCACAATAATAAAGGTGAAGCATTATAAAAACAGAAGAGTCAACAATAAAGTTTATTATGCATTATTATGCATTATTATTATTATTATTATTATTATTATTATTATTATTATTATTATTATTATGACAGTTGTAAAAACTTATGTATGCAATAAGATAATACACAAGCTGGGGCTTAAGATGTGGCCCACTCAGACTACGTGTAGGAATACAGAATCTTCCTAAACTTTGTAATATGTATATGTACGTATATATTAATAATTAGGTAAATAAATGAAACTTTGGGACTAATAATCTCAAAAAGCTGGCTAGCTAATAATTAATGAAGAACGAGTAGAAGAATCGGATGGAGAAGGTAAAGAAGGAGGGGTTTTGGGAGAAGGGGGTTGCATGGGACGTTTATGAGAGATATATGTGGAGTGGCTTACGGGAAGTCATGACAGTGGCTTAGAGCTTGCTACTTGGGGATGAGTATGGAGGGGTGTATTTTTGTATCTCATGAGCAGGCTTTGTGATGAAGGTTTTTTTTCGGGCCATGATTGAAAAGGAGGATGTAGATCCAAATCCAAAGTGTAGAAAGTGTGGGAAACAGGTGGCGTAAGTTGGGCATGTGGAGAGTGGTTGCACTGGTTTGATGCGAAGGGAGTTCTGGAGGATGCATGATGCAAGTTCACGAACTATGCTCCTGTGGTAAAGAAAATAAACAGAAAGATGAATTCCATGTCAACAAAGATTTTGCAAGTAGTGGTTGATTGCTTGGGTGTGGTGTCTGGTCGGTTGGAAGGTTTTTTTGAAAGGTCTCTGGATTTCTGGATTCCTGATGAGTTGAGAGGAATGCAGACCTCCACTTGTGCTGGGCTGACAGTGGTACGAGTATCATTCAAATTTCTCCTAAGTAGCATTTACATTGTACTGTCTTTTTGATTCTACAGTATATGACTGATGGAATGCTGCTACGAGAGTTCTTAAGTGAACCTGATCTTGCTGGCTACAGGTAATTTTTCAGATATCAGAGGGTGCGTTTTTCAGAGTATACTGAATAAAAAAAAAATTAAACAAGTGAAATATTCAAAACTAAAGACCATGTAAACTAGTTCGTAAATGAAGTGTAGTAAATTAAAGAACACCTTTGCTTCAATTCAGAGTTGTGCCATCTGTGCATAATGGCGAAAGAAATTCATTCTGCCTGGGGTCCATGATTAGGAGCTTGTCTCTCCCATACAAATCCTATGAGTCAACCTTTGCGCGTATCTTTCAATTTTTAGAGCGCCACGAGTTTTTCAGCTTTGCACGCACTGTTTAGAATTGCCAATCAGAATAAAGTTATTGTCAATCGAACACAAAAATAGCAAAAAGAAATTAAAACAATGTGTGCAAATTGATGTAAATTGGTGTAAATGTGAGTCTTCCGCTGAAGGGCAGGGTTTTCGTTGGAGGCCGGTTTCCCATTCCGTGTCCGGCACTTTGCAATATTTGAGGGGTTTCTTTTATTTTTTATTATTATATAATTTTGTACTTACTTTTTAAAGAGAATTTGAGTGAACTCCAGCCTTGCCTGGGAAACTGAGTCTTGGGTTCCAGGAACACTGCAAACAGCGTTTCTGAGTGGCCAAAAATGTCACGTCCGGCACTTTCAGAAATATGTCCGCTACTTTACAAAACTGTCGAAAACCCTGTGAAGGGTTGTACGGTTCTAAGGATACGCGAAGGTTTAAAACTCGAGTATATACTGCTTAGGGAGGCTCCTAAGCACGGGCGCCTTATTTTCCCACTAAACCTCACCTGTTGCTACATGTTTGCATTGCTAACGAAACAATGGTGAAATGACGTTCGTTTCTCCAACTTGGAGCTGTCGAAATCGCAGACTTCAACTTATTCTTATCTACCTCTTGGTAGACCTCTCGACTAAAACTAGCTTTCCATCAACTTGTGAAGTTTGTTTCTTTATTGTTTTGTTTCACAGCTCTTGCTGGCTTACGAAATTACGAAAAATTGAATATTGAATTGCTTGGTCTTACAATACCGGTATTGCCCTTTGCGAAAAAGCAAGAAAAAGCATGGGCTCCTAAGTTTTAATTTTGGTTTTAGCAGCAAACGTCCCTTCTTAAGAACTCCCTATGAAAATTGACCAAGCGTCATAGCCAATAAAAAGTGAAACGCATTTCCTTTTTTGTGCATGGTATACTCCTCTCACTGAAACTGTGCGCTTGTAAAGGCCTTCACCGCAAAAATTCGTATACCGTGCTAAAGCTGAAAATGTTGTTGTCGTGATTTTCAGTGTACTTATTATTGATGAAGCTCATGAGCGTACTTTACACACAGACGTGTTGTTCGGTTTGGTGAAAGACATCGCTCGTTTCAGAAAAGACCTGAAACTCCTCATATCAAGTGCAACACTGGACGCAGACAAGTTTTCTCAGGTATTTTGTAAATAAAACGTCGCATATATCTTGACTTTAAGATGTCAAGTCATCTTTTAGACTATTTTTGCCAGCCAATTTCTCTTTGAATACGTTTTCAATTTCTCATGTTTCGCCTTTATCTGGGTTAAAGTTTGCTGTTTTTTCCTAGTTCTTTGATGATGCGCCCATCTTTAGAATTCCTGGTCGACGCTTTCCAGTGAACATCTATTACACTAAGGCGAGTATCAATGATATGATTGCTATAGCGATATTTCTTGTTTACAAACATTGACGTCACATTTCTTTTCATATTCAAATTTGCCAGCCACGGAACAGAATAAGTCATTGTTTCAACAACCAATTAGCTTCTGGTTGGCATATTGATAACAATGGGTGACGTCACGAGAAACATCGCTGTACAAGTTGAGAAAAGCGTTGGGCTTTGTGTTTTACAGAGAAAGGCCGTAGCTCAGTCGGTTGGTGCGCGATCCCCGTCTCATTCGATCGACGTCTGTTTCGTCTTTCCTCTGCTCCGTGTAGCTGTAGCTTTGAATACCCGTAAAACAGAGCATTGACGGAGGAAGGGAGAGTAAATGGTGCGCCCCTAGGGCCACAAGTTTTTCAGTAACTGTAGATGACTGTCGCGTGTTACCCTCGTTAAAATAAAGACCTTTACCTTTTTACCTTTTTTCAATGAGTTCACGTCAAGGATTTGGTTGAACATTGAGAGAGGTCGTAGGTTGAACTCCGACTACTCTGCGAGCGGAGGCCCCTCGATCTTCCCTTCCGCTTTCCGACTTATCTAGAAAGATTGAAGGGCCTTTGCTCGCAGGGTTAACTCTTATAGGCGCATTTAAAACTCTTAAGGGCCTGTTCTTTAACCCTTTTGCACCTATGAGGTTCCCCATTGACGATTAACAACGAAGTGTTTCACTGTAAGTCTCTTGCATTGATTTACTCTTTTAGACTTCTGATAGTATGTGCCCCACTTAAAGTGGTTCGAATTGATTTCTTCCCAGGCTCCTGAAGCAGATTATCTGGAAGCTGTTGTAGTTACGGTATTACAGATTCACGTTACGCAGCCTATAGGTGACATCCTTGTGTTTTTAACCGGCCAAGAAGAAATCGAGGCTTCCCAGGAACTCTTGCAAGAGAGGACGCGCAAACTGGGATCGAAGATCAAAGAGCTTATTATTTTACCCATCTATGCTAACCTGCCGTCGGATTTGCAAGCCAAGATATTTGAGCCTACTCCTCCTGGGGCCAGAAAGGTTAGTGCGGTAACATCAAATTTTTGCATGTAATATTCGCGTCGCGTACTTGTAAGGTTAAGTGCGAGCGTAGAGGTTGAGTGCGAGCGTAGGGGTTGAGTGCGAGACTGGGAGAGACGCTTTAAGGTGGTTTATGGCTCGTGCACGAAATCATGGGAGGGGAGGGGGGTGGGGGGAGGAGCTTTTCGGTGACGCTCAACATAGCCAGTAACTAAGTATAGTCTGGAGAGAGTTTGTCATCGTTGTAGAATGAACAAACAAACAAACAAACAAAGAAGATCACTTGATGCCTGCATGTACATGTAGCTAAGGTAACACAAATGAAATAAAAATACAGAAAGCCAAAACTAAAAAAGTGCTGAGGGGAAAAGAGTTTGTCAATGAACGGCCGAATGTTGTCTTCCCAAGGTGCATCTTATTATCCATCCCTCTCCTGAATGTTCTCGGCTCTTCTTGCCATTAGCCAATTGTGTTATGTGATTACATTTGTTAGGTTATTTTGGCCACCAACATTGCTGAGACATCACTGACAATTGATGGTATCATTTATGTTATTGATCCGGGGTTCTGTAAACAAAAGAGCTACAATCCTCGCACAGGAATGGAGTCTCTGGTAGTCACACCCGTCTCGAAGGTAATCAATAGAAATAGTCCGGGCTCGCAACTGAGTTAATAAATGCGTGATGAAATGTGTCACGAAGTGCCATCTTGTCCATCTCCTAAACTTAAATATTAATCGTGTCTAGAGATAGATTTATTTCGAAGAAGACGACATGAATATATGAATATAAACTTCGCAAAATTAAAGCAGAAAGATTAAGAAACGCGTTCATGAACAAATGCCTTGATTCCTCAAGTGTTGTTGTTGATGTTGTCACTGTTCTTAGCACTGACCAAGATTTAGTTAATTAAGAGCCCGAAATGCATTCATGCACATTGTTTCTTAACTTCAAGTCATATTATTATTACACGATTTAACACTGCAATACTGTACGTGACCCACGACCCAGATGTTTGATAAATTGGTGACCTTGGGTTAAAAGGTCGACTTAAAAAATCTCGGACAAAATGCAGGCTACATGTAGCCTCTTATTCATGTAGAAACATGGTACACATCAGCAGCAGTGAAGCCTTGTAAAGTTCTGCATTAATTCAAGTGTTCATTTTCTTAGGCATCAGCGAATCAGCGTTCAGGACGTGCTGGTCGCGTGGCTGCGGGCAAGTGTTTTAGGTTGTACACAGCGTGGGCTTACAAAAACGAGTTGGAGGAGAACACTATACCCGAGGTATTTTGGATTTTCAATTTTTTGTTTTGATTGGTGATGTCGACGAATTTGTTAACTTACTTAGGTGTCCTACAACCTGACTCCTTTCTCAAGCATCGGGCCTTTGAAACTTTTGAATGTGTGAACTGATTACCAGAACAGGACAGAAGAGCACCGTGAATTAAGAAATTGAGTGAGAGATTAGCACTTGATAATGCGACCTATTTTGATCCCATCTCATTAACCTCTAAACCCGACCGCGTTGTTATCATAGTTGTCTTTTGCATGGCCGGGAAGTGGCGGTATCGAGCCCTAGTTTCTTATGAGTAAATTGCAGGGCGCGTCAGCCTCGCTCCCATGATTTTATCGCCTTGGAGATAAAAAGAGTCTGGGAACACGGTTGCGAGAGCCTCATTCTCGACCAAGAAAAGACCTGGATCGAGGTTTGACGAAATTTTCATAATGTTCAAAATCATCCGCTCCTTGCTGTGAAAACGAAACAAGATTCTTGTTTGTTTGTTTTTTTATAGCCCAATTTTACGTCTTGTTATCTTTCCAGATCCAAAGAACAAACTTAGGAAATGTTGTGCTTCTTCTCAAGAGCTTGGGGATCAATGATTTGATTCACTTTGATTTTATGGATCCCCCTCCGGCTGAAACCTTGATTATTGCACTTGAGCAGCTCTATGCTTTAGGAGGACTGAATCATCACGGAGAACTTACCAAGGTAATTGATGCTCCCCCTCTGGGAATTGTGAAAAGTTGTGCCAATTTACGACTTGTTGACTTCTTATGAAGCGAATTGTGACATTTTACAACTAGCTTGGTTAATATTCACGGTAGTACATGTGTCCTTAAAGGTATATTTTTTAGGTGTATAGGTTGGGGGGTGGGTGGGTGGGGGAAACAAGCCGAGGTGAAGGGGGGGGGGGGGGGGTTAATTAGCATTTGGAAATGGTACGTCCTTACCTTAACTCGGAATGATATTATTAAGACCTAAGACCAAAGAACATATTATTATTACTTTTAATGTTCGGATTTTTGCAAAGGGTTTTTAATTTGGAACTTCTGGCCCAGTTTTTCAAAAGGTGGATAGCTCTATATGCCGGATAAATCACGATCCAGTTTCTAAGTAATAGCGAAACCAATTGCGCTATCCAATGGATAGTGATTTATCCGGTGGATAGCGGGGCCTGGTCTTCTTGGAATAAAAGTTTCCAGTGAGCTGCTTTCTCTTTATGTTTATAGCTTGGACGTCGCATGGCTGAGTTTCCAGTTGAACCAATGATGTCAAAAATGTTAATTGCTTCAGAAAAGTAAGTTATGCCGTCTTCAACTTCATTCCTTAATCGATGGTTACCTTTGCTTCTTTCTTATGCCTAAATATAAAATTTGGTAAAAGCAAGGTAAAACTGATGTGCGATTGACGATTTAAGCACCTTGTTCCTTTCAGATAAAGCTATCGCTAAATTTGTAGGCCTTGGCGATGTTATTAAAACGGTTTCATGGCGACCTTTCTAAAAAAAATTTTGAGAAGGATTAGTGGACTCTCATTAAGCACGAAGACTCGACAAAAAAATAAAAAGCGTCACGCCCGTACGGGCCTTTCACATCGAATTTGCTTATTATCCAAGCCGAGAACAAGGACTAACCTCGTAAAATTTCTTCCTTGGTTACTGAGGTTGTGAAAAGCTAGAAAGACAAACAAGCTCAAAATAATGAAGTACTTTAGACGGATTACTCTTTAGCGGTCTTTTCCTACACCAATCTTAGTAGGCTTTTTGTGCATTGAAGGTTTGATTGTCGAATGATCATTAACAAAGCCGAGATAACTCTCCTTTTATCAATAATAATAAATAATGTACTTATTTTGAGTGTCAAGTCTTCTAGCGCTAGGGCACAACATATAAATTGGGGACATTGAAGTCAAGTTAAATGACATGTTGGTTTTGAGGAGAGGAGAAAACCGGAGTACCCTGAGAAAACCTCTTGAAGCAGAGTAGAGAACCAACAGACTCAACCCCATATGATGCTGAGTCTGGGAATTGAATGCGGGCCACAGTGGTAGGAGGCGAGGGCTCTCGCCACTGCGCCAGTGCTGCGTGTTTATGAGACGGTATCCTTTTAGAATCCGGGTAAATAATAGCCAAATATGAACGTTCCTTTTCTTTATAGATACAAATGCGTTGAGCAAATTCTCACGATTACAGCCATGCTGTCCGTGAACAACGCCATCTTTTACCGCCCCAAGGATAAAGTCGTCCACGCTGATAACGCGCGCGTGAATTTCTTCCGTTCCGGAGGTGACCATCTAACGTTACTTAACGTTTACGACCAGTGGGCAGAGACTGGATACTCAACTCAGTGGTGCTTTGAGAATTTCATTCAACATCGCTCCATGAAAAGAGCACGTGATGTTAGGGAACAGCTTGAGGGACTAATGGAGAGAGTTGAGATTGAGGTTACATCCAATCCACACGACTCGGTGCCTATTAGAAAGGTAGTATGATAGAGCTTGTTGATTGCACTGGCCATTGTACAGTTGTGATATCCGTGACCTAGCAAGACTGGTAGTGAGCTCGATTTGACAGACTGAACTGCTTTTGTGATGTATAATTTTTTCATAAAACGTCACTGCAAGGTGCCAACTAAAGATGCTCTATCAAAAAATAAAATCTTGTTGCTCGACATTGACTCAAGAACAAGAGTAAGGGTTTTGAAGAAAACTATATACCTCCAGCCTCGTTATCCATACGTGGTTACATTCTCATTTTCAAACTAAGTACGACTCAACTCAGTAATGGGTGGTTTTCACGTTACGCCATGGCCACTGGTCATTATGGATGACACAGACAATAGATCTCTCATTAACTTCTTATGTTAATCCAGCATCTGTACATTTCATCGTTACTATCTGCACCTCCAGAGATTGCTTGCAAACCACCTATGTCATTATAATTTCCACTGATCGTTCCTCGAAGTAAAGAAATGCAAGTTTTCAAGGGTTTGTTCAATAATAACATTACATAAGATCTGATACACTTTGGTCGTGCACCATTTCGAGTCCATTTGTAATCTTCCACTTTGCCCTGAGACGAATGGCGTGGCACAGTGGAATCTATTTTTTGGGGAAAGATCTCATGGATATACCCACCACGAGTCCCTTAGGTTAAACTCTCATTTTACAGATTAAGTCTGAGTACCCATTTCAGTGATTAGGACTAAACGTTCGTTTATCTTATTGCTATAGCAATAGTTAGTTCTAGAAGCTGATTTAAAATGGTCATTTTTTTTAGAGTTATGGTTGGTGTGTATGTACATGAGACCCTTGCCATTTTTTGTGTTTGTTCATTAAGTAGGCAAATGATCATGTGTAGTTTCTGCGTTGTTTGGTGTACCATTGAATACGCTCTTTTCTCTTTCCCTTCGTTTGAGTATACCATTTGTTTATCAGGCCATCACAGCGGGATATTTTTATCATACGGCCAGGCTAAGCAAAAGCGGGCAGTACAGGACAGTCAAACATCAGCAGGTCAGTGGTTTCTTATGCGTTGAAGTGCGAGGTCCGTAGTGGGTAGATGCCGTTGTAACACTGTTTAAAGGAGTTCTCATCAGGGACCTCGTTCCAGGGCTTTTCTGCGGAAAGGAAGTCACGCGTGCGTTTCGCATTTTGGTACATTTTTTGCCGTTGTCGTCATGACGACGATGTGAAATGACCACTTAAGCCCGTTTAAACGGTTTCAACAGTCATTGAACAAACGTTGAACAGATGTTGGGCAATTGTTGTACGCAAAAACAAAGTTGTGCGGAGGCCGTTCAAACGGTTCCCGCATTGCACCAAAAAAAGAACCAATACTTTCACAAAATTTCATTGCGAGGAACTAAGACCTGGAAACCAGTCTCTCTCGTCCAGATAAACAACGTCATATTGACTTTTGCGGCCTGATGTGAGCATGCGTGTGTTCTACAGTAGGCAACTTTCACGATAACGTCGTTTGACCACAACTACCAGAATTCATTTTGTTTTTCTTTTGTTAGTTAAATTTTGTATTCCCAGCAGGGTAAAAATAACAATAGCTCTAATTAGCATGAGGCAAGCAAAACCGGAAGGATTCTGGGACTTGTAGTCAAATGGCGTCATGCAAATGTCCTATTGTTGAACAGAAAAACCTTAAATAGCAATGACCACAACCAGGTTTTCTGAGCCCGCGAGACTGAACACCCCCAGCAAACCATTGTTTTAACGAAAACCGCTGATCAGCAACCTGGTTCTGGTCATTGCTGTCTAAGGTCTTCCTGTTTAACAGAGTAATCCGACGGCTTCAACACCATTCAACATTTTCGAGAACAAAGGAAAAGTTGAATCTATGTTGAATGTTTAAACCGATTTAAACTTGATTCAACACGCTTTCAACAAGCTTTCAACATTTTTTTACGCTTTCAACAATGTTGGACGACCTGTTCAAACGCACCGAACATTTGGTTCAACAAAGTGTTGAATGCATGTTGAAGCAAATGCTGAAACCGTTGAAACAGGCCTTTATGGAGCTTTCTCAAGGACGACGACGGCACGAGAACGTTATGTGAATATATAATTAACCTTTGTTGTAACAGTTTCGCAATTCCTCCCAAGTCGTTCGGCTTGAAAGTGTGTATTAACATTTCAGGATTAAAACTGGTATGAATGGTGTGGATGTTTGGAGAGGAAATTGAAACTTTAATCGTCGGATTTTCACGTCCTCCACATAACCTAAAATTTGGTCTACTGATTCATTTCGCTTTGAGACCGAGAACGGGAAAGGAAATGTTTCAAACTGTAAAGCACGTATAGGGCGTACTGACCCATTATATTTTCCTCGTCAATCCTAACTGTTAGTCGTTGCCTTCGTCCTTGCGGTTTAATCTACCAGATTTGAGGTTATGTAGACGACGTGAGCATAAGACAATATTACGTTTTTCGCTTTTCTTTCCTCCTGTCAACGCCATTCAGGCCAATTTAATTCGAGGACAGTTAACACCCATTTTAGATGCAAAACAAGTCGCAGTAATAGGAAAATCATTCGTTTGTGTAAGCATTGTTTGACAAGACCTCCCGCTCGTTACTGTCACCTTATCCCAATCGATTCCGTTTGAGCAAACATGCAAATGGTTTTGCTTTTTCTGACTCCTTCGTTGCACTGCTTGTCTGTCGTCCGTATTAAATAGCGATTAACGTGGACTTAGCCCTGGGTAATGATTATACTCGTGAAAAAATCTCGACAGTATCTTCGAAGGAGAGGTGGCGAGTATGCTTTGGGACCGAGATTATAGTTTTCATGGAATTATCGTTTCATTTCCTTGCAGACAGTTATGATTCACCCCAACAGTAGTTTATTCCAGGAGCAACCTAGATGGGTAATTTACCACGAGCTTGTGTTTACAACGAAGGAGTTCATGAGACAGGTTGGTCACACGCGCTTGTCATTCGAATTTTTACGCAACTCGTTTTTGGGTGTTACCTAATACGCTTTTCGTGGCGAATTTGAATTTCACGCAACGCTCCTTTAGGTGTTGTGCAATATCCCTTGTGTGACAAGGCCACATATTGGCTACTCACAAGACTTGTAATTTCGCACAGATGCATCCTACTACGAAAACCACCATCTGTGGAATGGGGCCGAATTACTGAGTGACTGCCCCACCCACTTCAGTTAAACATTTTGATGAAATTCGTTTCCCACTGTGTGAGCAGTAACCAGCTTTCGCCGTCAAGGTGTACCGGAACAACCACAACAATGGAAGATACGTTTTCAAAATCACGAGTCCCGGAGGAAAATGGATAAAATTGTTCTTTTCCAGCGAAGAGGTTGCAAGTGCAACCATGGACTCGCTGTTACTTCGTGTGCAAGAAAGGTTTCCTGGCCTGAAAAGCAGCGTCGAATACAACACCTATCAAGAATTTGAACTATTTACAAGCGAAAGTGGGCGGGGCAGTGACTCAGTAATTCGGGCCCATTCCACAGATGGTGGTTTTCGTAGTATCATTGGAACGAAGTGGGAGGGACACCAGGCCGATAGACACGTAATTGTGATTCGGTTTGCACCGAGAATAACGAAGATATCATTGACGTCACCTATTGTCATTAATGTGCCAACCAGAGCCTCATTGGCTGTCGAAACATTGAGTCTTTTTTTCCCTGTGGTTGGTACATTTGAATGACAATAACAATGTTTGTAAACAGATAACTTCCCTATAGGGAACTTTAGGAGTTAAATTTCACAAAACAATGGGTTTTGTGGGTAACACAGTAGTTCTACACGTGCTTCACGTGTGTTTTACCTTTAAGTACATTTCGTGGCCGTTCTCTTCCAAACAAGGATGTGAAATGTCTAGATTTGAGGTTACGTGTGAGCACCTTGAGTGACGTTTGCCTGTATAGATCCACGCTAGTCATACCAGTTAAATTCCTGGCTAGTTGCTAGACAATTTACGTCCAGAACAAGTTGGCGAGTTTTTCAGATGAAGGTTTCGTATCCTTCGTAAACTTTATTCTTGCTTTAAGCTCCTTAGTATCTACTCCAGGCCAGTTCCTAAATATGTGCACCCACGGGTGAAGTCCATTTTTGCACCCCTTAGTAACCACAAGTCTTTACAGAAGAGTCGGAAGTGTATGAATAGCGGACTACTTGGTTTGGGAACCATTCAGTTGTGCTTCTCACAAATCTGTGCGTAATAAGATACTGAGTAAATTCAAGCTGCCTCCTCTTCCACTCGAAAACGGATTTTTCTTTATTAATTTTTTTTCTGTTCACATTTCACTGACCACAATGAAACGCACGCAGCTTGGTCCACTGGTCGGGACGTTCAACGATTCGTCTTTGTTTCCCCATAGAGCGGTTTTCAATTGAGTGTCGAAAGTAATTAGCGAATTGCTTTGGTTTTGCATTACTTCACTCAGTGATTGGTTCAAAGTTCTCGCGCCATTTTTTCAACCAATCAGAAGTGAAAGCAAAACCAATCGTGGCTTGCGCGTGCACATTTTCCCGCGCTTTGTGTCGGCTACATGTAATTACTTCAATTTTTGATTGGTTTACTGGATTGTCTCCGTCCTTTTTGATTGGCCAAAGAAATTACTGTGGTATTGGTTTTACAACACTCGATTGAAACTCGCTCTAACGAAACAGCAGTACGCTTTGTAAATAGTCAGCTTACTCCCTCCTGCTTGTTGGTTAATCAAGTTTTTCTAAGTTTCGTTCGGAATATTAAAGTGGAGAAGTGGCGACTTAATTTTCATACCTTTGTGCACGTCCACTGTAAAGTTAAACGAACGCATGAGGTATCAGATTTTCACAACCATTGTTCGGAACTGAAAGTTTCTATTTTTGTCGGGTTTGAGGACCCTGGGTCCCAGTGATGCAGGGGCTCGGGACACCCCGCATAAAATTTTCCATGTGCTCGTGAGTTTATGTTGAATTCGTTGTGTCGCGTAGAAATTGTAATCCTTGTTGCGTTTGGAGAATAAATCGTTGAATACATGGTCCTTCGAGCCGGAGAGATTCTGACAGATTTGGATGAAGAGTTGGTCTTCGCATTTGGAGCGATTGGCGCTGTTACCTTGCACGACTACCTTGATGAATTTGTGGAAGCTCTGGTGGACTATAAGAACATTGTGATCATTCAAGGTTAGTCGAAATGTCTGAAGAGTTGGAAGCTATTAAGAAGAAACGAAAGTTCTTGAGAAAGTCCGTAACGGACACTTTGAAGTCTGTCGAAGAAGCGCTATCAGTGCAGGATAATCATGCTATGATTCAGGTTTTGAAAGATAATATTGCTAGTAAATGGAGCGATTTACAAGATGTGCAAGCCACAATGTGTACTCTGTTAGAAGACGAACAAATCGACACAGAGTGTAGCAGTCATAATGACTATGAATTGCGTGTTATTGAATACATGTCTAAAATGACGAAGTATCTGGAATGTAAATCTGTCTCTGAGATGAAAACGGATAGTAGTGCAACCGTAACCCCGCAGTCATGCCCTCAGGTACAAGTTAAGCTACCGAAGATTGATCTGCCTACCTTTGATGGAAACGTTTTATGTTGGCAACCTTATTACCAGTCGATCAAGGTCTCCCTGGTTGATAATTCAGCCTTAGCAGAGGTACAGAAATTAGAATACTTGATGAGATCATTAAAGGGTCCAGCTGCCGAAGCAGTGAAGGGATTTGCAGTGGTACAAGAGAATTACCAGCCAGTTTTGGAAGCCCTGAAAGAAAGGTTTGGTCATCCAAGATTGATCCTCGATGCACATATAAGATCCCTAATTCATTTACCGCGTTTAAACTCTGATGATGCATTGTCTATGCGTAAATTCTATGATCAAGTGGTTGGGCATGTTCGGTCTGTTGAATCCATGGGTGAGAAATTCAATTCTGAAACTTTAGCTCCGGTTCTTGTACCCCTAATTGTGGACAAGCTGCCAAAAAGAGTTGTTGAAAGGTGGGAACTTGAACTTGGTAATTGGAAAGCGAAAGAGGACTGTGTGAAAGTGAAAACATTGTTTGCTTTCTTAGAACAAGTAGTACGAGCCAAAGAGTCTTCCCAGTCTCCCTCTCTGGAGTTCAAGGTCTCTGCAAAGGAAAACACTGCAAAGTGTGTAAGCCAGGTGAATTTCAAGTCTAGTTCACCACGAAGATCGTCTGCTTCTGCACTATGTGCTTCTATGCAAGTCAAACAGTGCTGTGTTTGTCGGAAGAATCACCACGTGTGGTCATGCGTTAATTTTCTGTCATTGGCAGTGAAAGATAGATTCAGGATGGCATTGTCCAAAGGTCTTTGTTTTCGTTGCTTAGAAGCTGGTCACGTGGCTCAAAGTTGTGAAAAACCACCATGTAAGCACTGTCGAGGTAAACACCATAGCCTCCTTCATGTGGATTCGGTCAGTTCTGGGTCTTCAGCGACACCACCCTCGTCACAAACATCCCCGGAGAGAGCATCCTTATCTCAAGCTCCTCCTTCTACAGCAGCTTCACATGTAGTAGCAAGTTCAATGGTGTCTAGTGGTGGCGGCAAAGTTATTCTTCAAACTGTGCCAGCTGTTATGCGTGGATCCCATGGTTGCTCGAAAGTTGTTCAATGTTTTCTTGATCCCGGTTCACAGACTTCATTTGTTAGACAAAGTATTGCGCAAGAGCTTGGCCTAGATGGAAAGAATGTTAGAATTGCTGTGTCTGGATTTGGTGGAAAGTCAGACAAGCAGACGCTGCGAAAGAGAATTGCTTTTACTGTAGCACCTGTTGATAAGCCTGGAAAGCTGCAATGTATTGAAGCACTTACTGCGCCAGTTATTTGCCGTCCAGCTGAGGCTGTGGACATTCATCCAGCAAAATGGCTTCATCTTCAAGGCATAACATTTCCTGAAGAATTCCCCCGAGGTGAACGGGAGATTGATGTACTCATTGGCTTGGACTTTTATTATTCCTTTGTGACAAGAGACATTGTACGAGGAGGTTCCAATGAACCAGTTGCAGTTCGCACGTCACTAGGTTGGGTCTTCTGTGGACCAACAGGCGGTCATGGCCAAGAATGTACTGTGTCTATGAACATTCAAATTGGCATTGAGGAACAATTGAATGAAACACTTCAGAAATTCTGGAACTTGGAGTCTATTGGCATCAAACCTACTGAAAGTCCACCTTCTACTAACCCCAGTGAAGCCATGGTGTTAAAGAAGTTTAGGGACACATTAACATACAAAGATGGTCGATATGAAGTCTCCTTACCATGGAAGGAAGATCAAGTAGTATTGAAAGATAACTACAAGCAAGCAGAAAATAGGCTGTTCAATCTAGAAAAGAAGCTGCTTCAAGAGCCAGCCAAAGCCAGGTCCTACAGGGAGGCGATTCTTAAGTACATCGACGATGGAGTTTCAGAAGAAGTACCTTGTGATCAAATTGCACCAACAGATGGGCGTCCTGTGTTCTATCTTCCACATCATGCAGTCATCAGAGAAGATAAGCAGACAACTAAGACAAGGGTTGTGTTTGATGCGTCTGCGAGAGATAGTAATGGTCTCTCTCTTAATAGCTGCTTAGAAGCCGGCCCTGTATTGCAGCCTGATTTGGTTGGGGTCCTCCTGCGCTTTCGAAAAGGTCATATCGGTATCATGGGTGATATAGAGAAGATGTTTTTGCAGGTCCGCTTAAAGGAAGAAGATAGGGA
>NC_090892.1:46333317-46335817 GCF_036669925.1 Montipora capricornis | reverse complement strand
ATTTCTTTAAGCTAGATAGTAACTTAATACTGGTCTTGAAAACCGGGGCCAGAATCCCAACAAAAGAGACTTCTCGTCACAATGGACAGTTTACTTATTCAATCTTTTGTGACAGTCATGCCTTTAACTCCCATTAACTGCAATTATAGGTTAAAGGGGTTATGTCACGTTATTTTAGGGTGTTTAGGCGGAATCTTTGGTTAATCAAGAGTTTAAAACTCGGAATGGTAATGTGAAATTCCTTTACTGATAAAACGACCTTATTAAAGCGATTTGCCATAAACTTGAAAAACATTGGGCCGACATGTTTAAGATTACCCAAATGCAATCTGTTTCATTCTTGCCCATAGACCCTTTGCATAAATGGCGCCCAAATTTGAATAACAATACTTGATACATCCTTAGCCTCACATTCATGAGAAAAATCCTTTGTCTTGAAACATAAACACGAGGCTAAGGATGTATCAAGTATTCAAGTATTCTATTTGTGTCCATCAATGCTTCTCATTCCTTGTTCAACAGTTTTAAGTGGTTATTGCAATGTTTCATTCTACTTTTTGGGCATTTTGGGTGTCATGAAATTATGCCATTTTGCGTGACATAGCCCCTTTAAAGTGGTCCCCTTCAGTCACAGGTGAGCAACATCTGGCGATCCCCAAAAGTTTAATTACGGTGGCTCAAACCAGTTTCAATGATTTAGAGGGAATGTCTTATTAGAAGGATTAACTCTGCAACGAGTGACTGTTTCATGTAACAGCAATGTTATGGTTAATCTCGTACTCAGATCTCCCACGGTCATACGGAAGGGAGATCTGGTAAAGTTCGATTTCGAGCATGCTCATTGCCAGCGAGGCCCAAAATACGGGCTTTTCTATCACTGCGCATGTTCGTACTCTGTTGTGATTTTGGTTGATTTTGCGGAATAAACATGGATTTCGAGAGTATTCTTGAAGACATTCTCTTGGGTAGAGGACAAGGAGACCTTAAACTTAAGCCGAAACAGAAAGAAGCGCTACAGGCGATTGGTTTTGAACGGTCGAGATTGTTTAATTGTCGGAGCAACTGCAGAATCACTGAAACGAGCGCTTAGGCTTAATCAATAAACGAGTGCTATCAGAGTTAGTGGGTGCTATTTTCTTCACACAATCTCGTGCGAAGTGTAGTTAGCCAAACCGTAAATTGAAAGCTAAAATGTTAAAGAGGGTTTAGGCCTTATCACTGCAACGCGCGCTATTTTCTTGACACGATCTCGTGAAAAATGTAGTTAATCAAACCGTAAAATTCACAATTGATCACTACTTAATTCGCGAGTCACGCTTTAAGAACGAGAAATACTGTTTTAAATAAATTACATACTTCAACTAGAATTTATTAGTTTCTGCGTACCGAGTGTATTCGAGTTGCAGGGTACGTGGGGCTTTCGTCTGTACCATTTACACAAACGTCGCAAATTTTTAAAATGATATTCCTCAACTGTAAAGCTTTCCCGGCGTCGGAATAAAACAAAAGTTTCCTCCGCACAACTGGCATTTATTCAAAACAGCACATGAGCTTGCGAAAACCAAACCTTCACTAAGTGCCCCGCGCAATAAGCCAATCGGAGCGTAGATTGCATTGCCGCAACCTTTTTTTTAGTAGCCAATGAAAAATGGTGTACTGTCGAACTTTACCGGATCTCACATTTGCAGTGACAGAGTGAGATCTGGGTACGAGATTATGTTATGGTACCAAACTGAACACCAATAATTGCTTGACAAGATGCACTCATTCAAGTGATGTAATAAGGTACCATGGCAACAGAAGAGCCCCCTAAAAACACCACTTAATTTGTCTTCAAAGGCTTAGTGATGAGCAGGCTAAGAAAAAGCTCTTTGCAAAGTTAAATAATATGTATATCTTGGGCGGATTCAGAGTCACCTTAAAATTTTCTGATTGTGGCTACCAATCGACTCCTGAGGATTTTTTTTACTTTACAGAGAGTTTTACTTTCGCCTACTAATCACTTTTCAGCAATAAGATTTGATGCTCACCAAGTTCGTTTCTAAGATATACTCGTTTTAAGACAAACGAGATGCTTCCGTGAAGCATATACTGGGTTGCCTGTGGTACGTGTTACAGAAAATCAGAAGGCACTGAATTGTGTGGTATTGAAATACAGTATTCCAGTCTCCGAAGAATAACAAATAAAAGAGATGCGAGAAACATTGGCTTCTGGGCTGACATGTTGATAATTTTCAAGTTCCCTCACAACTTCTTTTCACCACAAGTGTGCCCTCTGAGCATCTGACTGCTTTGTAATACTAAAATTCACTGAAGTTAATCCCTGGTTCGGGCGGGGTTAGTGTCAGGATGGGAGAATAAAACAATAAACCCCCGTTAAAACACAAGCATCTGACCGAAAATACTATTAACGCTAACAAATGCGAACTCAGCAAAGTACAGATTTTGTTAGCTTGCTTTATGCAAAACAAATATTGATGCAAAAGCAAATAACTATTGA
>NC_090892.1:46320817-46325817 GCF_036669925.1 Montipora capricornis | reverse complement strand
GTTGTTTATCACACAGCTTTGTATTTTTCTGTAGAACGTTTGGACCCAATGGATAAAATTAGGGCCAAAATTGAAGGATTTCAAACAATAGAGAAGAAATTCCCATTCTACGCTATCAAATGCCTTTTCAAAATCAATAAATATCATAAGTCCCGGGATACTCTCTTTTGCAGTGAAATCCATAATATCGAAAACTGATCTAATTGTTTCGCCGATATATCGGTCTTTCACGTATCCAGTTTGGTTATGGTGTATAATGTTTGGAAGAACATTTTTAATTCTAGTGGCGATCACTTTAGACATAATTTTTGTGTCAACGTTTACGAGAGAGATTGGACGCCAGTTCTCGATATATGAACGATCTTTTCCTTTTTTTTCTATTAGAGTAATTACCGCTTGTTTTTGAGAACAAGACATTTCACCTTTTTCAAAGCTTTCGTTCACGCATTTAAGAAAAGGATCGCTTATTAAAGGCCAGAACACTTTGTAGAATTCTATAGGAATTCCGTCATTCCCAGGAGTTTTGTTGGTTTGAAAGCTTTCGAGGATATTGTAACATTCCTCACCTGAAATTTTGTCTTCGCAGGTCAACTTTTGTTCTTCGGTTAATTGAGGTATATTCAAATTCTCTAGAAACTTTACAATGTTCTGACGGTTTTCCGCATCACTATTTGAACTTTTGTATAACTCTCGATAAAAACGTTTTTGTTCTTGAAGAATGTCATAGGGATCTGTCTTTACGACGCCGCTTATTACTAGTTTCCTTACATGCTTTTTTACATGATTTCTTTTTTCTAAGTTTAGGAAGTATTTGGTACTTTTCTCGCCGTGTTCATGCCATCGTGCTCGGGCACGGATTATTATTCCGTTGACTTTTTCATCATAAAATGATTCGAGCTTATCCTTAGCCGCATTTAAATTGTCGCCATTCGAATCATTGGGGTTCGTTTCGAAAACCT
Organism: Montipora capricornis; assembly: GCF_036669925.1. Lineage (NCBI taxonomy): Eukaryota > Metazoa > Cnidaria > Anthozoa > Scleractinia > Acroporidae > Montipora > Montipora capricornis. Next base: position 46,324,858 of record NC_090892.1, on the reverse strand, counting down.
GTTTCGCTTCAGTATATTCTTTTTCAAGTTTTGATCCTCTTTCGTTTCTCTCCTTTGCCTTCTTTTTGGAATATTTTATAGCATGAGCTCTTATGTTATATTTTATCCAGTCCCAAATGTTACGGTGGTCTGAAAGTTCTTTTCGGCCTTCCGTGATCCAAATTGGTACCATTTTTGTAAGGTCATCAATGTACTCATCATCCTCCAATATGGAGGTGTTCATCTTCCAGAACCCAGGACCCTTAGCCTCTTTGTCCACGTTCCCAAATTCTAAATATATAGCAGAATGGTCAGTTCTGATGGCGGGGAGTATATTTGTGGCTTTGACCCAGTCGTGTAAATTGTTAGAGATCAACCAATAATCCAGGCGACAAAATATCGGCGGAAATTGTTGACTCCAGGTAAAACTTTTAGTTTGTGGGTTTTTAACTCTCCATATATCTACAAGATCTAATTGACTTTGGACATCATTGATGGAATTTATCACAGATTACCTAGGTGTCATTATGCCACCTTTTTTGTCCAGTATAGGATTCAGAGGACAATTGAAATCACCTCCAATCACAATATTTTCTTCTGAATCTAAATTTTCGGTCTGCAGCTTAGTTAACACATTTTTGAGGAATTTAATGATGTCTTCGTCTTTGTTTGGTGCATTAATGTTTACAAGAACATACATTTTATCTTTGATAGCAGCTTTAAGAACGATATACCTCCCCGATGTATCTACAATCTGAGAGTGAATAACGCAGTCAAGACCTTTTTTGATCAAGATTGCAACACCTCGAGAGTTTGAGCTCCCATGGGAGCAAATAAGTTCTGCACCCCATTCGTTTTTCCATTTTAACTGTGTTGACAATGTCGAATGAGTTTCTTGCAGGAATATTATATCCGAGTTTCGTTTTCGACACCACGTGAAAATTGTTCGCCTTTTTCTGAAATTGCTTAGTCCCCTCGCATTGAGAGATAGTAGATTAAGAGAATGATCGGTCATTGTAGCTGAATCGGGGAAGTGATATTATAGAAGAAGTCATATAAAACGAAAATGAAAACGATGGTATAGCAGAGTGCAAGAAAGTATAATGCACATAAACCGATAATATTCGCCTAAAACAAATTATTAATCTACAAAAAAACATACAGTAACGTATGAAGTAAGAAGTTTCCCGAGCATTCACATTTCTAATTAAACAAGAAGGGTTAAGTAGTTTAACACTTATTACACACATAAACCTTAAGCTAAATTAAACTATAGATGTGCTGTCGCGCTGTCACCGCTTTGGCTTTGGTTTCCGCTGTTTCTTGTGTCCATAATGAGACCATAGTATGGGAGATTGGTTGTTTCTTCACCTCTGTAGATTTGCCCGTTTATAATTAGCTTATAAACTTTGAAATAGGCTGTTTGCTTTCTCTGTTTGGCCTTTTTCAAGATGGGATATAACGTTTTCTGTATTTCATCAATTTCCCGGGGGAAATCATTCGCAATTGAAATGTTGGTGTTTTTCAAGTTTTTAACAAAAGACCAAACATACTCCTTGTCCTGAAAGAAGCTGAATTTAGCTATAATAGGCCTAGGTTTGGAGTTCTGTCCTCGACTGGTATTCTTCTTAGTAGGGATGCGGTGAACGCGTTCGAAACGGATTTGTTCGATATCTTCCTCTGGGATCTTTTAAATTGATCTTCAGCAGAAGTTGACTCACCTCTTCCTTCTGGAACATTAAACACTTTTAAATTTTCACGTCTTGTGTATGCTTCTAACTTGATGTTGCGGCATTCAAGATGTTTTATTTTAGCATTGAGGTCTTCCAGATTCTTTGCGTGGGTTTCCAGTGTTGCACACGTGGCGGTTGAAGACAAATTCAGGTCGACGATGTCTTTTTGAGCGATGTTCAGGCTTTCTTGTAAACTTTTGTTTTCTTTTTCCAATTCTACCACTCTACCTTGCATAGCCTCTAACTCGCCGAGTCTTGTTAGCACTTTGTCAAGCTTTTCACTGACTTCATCTAGTTTGCCGCGACAATGGCCGTCGGCTTCGTCGAACGCATCTTCCCCGTCAGTCTGAGAGCCGCTTTCCCTTAACCGTTTGCGACTATCGGCTCGGGCGTCTTCTTTTCCCATGTTATTTAAGCGAATGAAAGCCAAGCAGCCTTCGTTGATTACATTATTTTACAAGCTTTGAATTTCATTTGAAGGAGCTAGCAAGAACACGTCCGCCTTCGACGAAGGCCAGGTTACAAATCCTGAATTAAAATTAATCTTTTAGCCACCGTTAAGAAACCAACAAATTATAATTAATTTAAGATCTAATAATAGTTTAGTACTACATGTAGATCCCCCTAAAGTTAAATCATTAGCCACACTAGGTGATGGGTCTTTCAGCTTTGCTGCACCGAAACTTTGGAATAAACTTTCCAATTATATTAGAACCTCTGCCAGCATCGAAAAAAAAGAAAAAAGAAAAAAAAACTGCAAGCATAAAAAAGTAAAGAAAAAAAAAACTTTATTTAACTGTCTAGTCATTCTAGTGCTGGAGCACTAGTTTGGGACACTGTAAACTCGAAGTAACAATGAAAGCAAATCAAGTCAAATGTTAGTTTTTGAGGAGAGGGGAAACCGGAGTACCCGGAGAAAACCTCCTGGTGCAGAGTAGTTAGCATATTTTATTTATATTATTAACTCATATTTATTTCCAATTAGTGGTATATAATTATCTTACATTATTAGTATTAGTATATTTATATTTTATATTGTTAGTATTTAGGGATATTTGTTGTAATGCGCATTTGAAGTTAAAGCAATAATTGTTGGTGTTAGGGTTCATATGGTACCATAACTTTACCATTACATGAAACAGTTGGGTAGATTTGATCCTCCAAATAGCAGAGTTTGTTAGGTGTTGAAAGTGGTTGAGCCCTCTAAAGGGTTTGCCTTCTCACAGGCCTCTACTCAAGATGTTAAAATCAAGGCTCAAAACACATCATTATCTCATTTGACTATTAAATTTTTATGCATTTATTTATTGTGAATTGTATGAGCATCATTTAGAAAGAATGTGTACAAGTTTGTTTGAATCTATGTCTGCATGAAATTTCAATGTGATATTATTACAACAATAGTATATCCATTCTCTTTCAAATGCTTAAAGTGCCCCTGTGATCAAAAAAACCACTTCCTTTTTTCCTTCAGATTTTGAAAGTGTGTTTGCTTAACACCTGACTGGCAAAATTTTGAGCTTTGATTTTTATCCAAAGGCCGTTTACTTTGAGTGTAAGTTTTGGATTTCACGGTCCGCCATTACTCACGTTCAAAACTGACTGATTGGACCTGAGACGGTTGGATCCAGGGAAACGTGACGTCAGAGGCTCACTAGCTTAAAATTTCAGCGTGTGAACGCAGCTTATTATATATGCAAAGCATGAGTTTAAAAGTCTGAAAGCCCAAAACCCCCATGCTGCATATTAATTCTGCGGCGTACACACATATTGCATTCTTAAACTAGTGAGCCTTTGATGTCATTTTCTCCTCGATCCAGCTCTCTCAAGAACATAATGTTAGTAATGGCGGACCATTAAATAGGAAAATTCCAGTTAAAATAAAGAGGTGTCTTTTTGAAATCAAGGCTTAAAACGTGGGTCACTTAGTGTTTTGTTAACATAGTTTTGAAATCCAAAGAAAAATATGAATTGATTTTTTGGTCACAAGGGCACTTTAAATTGGCCCACAGACAATTCAAGGACATTTCAGTCTGCTAATTTCATTAAAAATGCTGTAGCACTTGCAATTTCTTTGTATTGTGCAAATTTTGAATTAAAATTAATAGCCTGTTTTCAACTTTGTTGCCAGGGACTTTTCTTTTTTTCTGTCTACTTGAGTAAGACAGGGACAGTAAGACCTTATTGTTCTTGCTGCAGGGAACAGAAAGAAAAGAGAACCTGGCTCCATAGATGAACTATTTTGAGGGTCAGAATTTCAAATTATTGTTCATTGCATGCTTACATTTAGTCGTGTATGAGGCTAAGTGACTCGTGCCACGTCAGCAGG
>NC_090892.1:46305817-46310817 GCF_036669925.1 Montipora capricornis | reverse complement strand
GGAACTATCGTGACTGCCTAGCGTTACAACCGGATGTCACATTTAGTATTCAGATGATTGACAAGTGAAATAGGAGACAGAGAAGTATTGTGAAATAGGAAGGTTTTTGAGGAGACACAACGCAAACAACACGAGGATCGTGAGACCAGTTATTTGTACCTTTTGTTTCATTTTCGTTATTAAACCCGGGAATTGTCTGTACATCGTGAGTGCTTTTGTGTGCCATACAACTTCGGGACAGTGCAATCATTTACCATATAAGGTCAAACTATTAAAGGTATATGAGTTGACAACCGGGATTGAACCAATCAGAGCACGAGAATTGCATTATCCGAGGTTGAGAATTTAATAAATAATAATAACATGAGTTAACATGACAAGTTAGTGCACATAACAACAGACAAAATGTAGTGGAACAGGCATTGGTATTCATTCATGTGCTGTAGTTTTCATTGACATTATCTTTGTACACAAAATTTTAACAGTGTGTGCTTTCCATTCAATACTCACTCCACCTTCCCTTCTCGGAGAGGTCTCTTTTTTTGTGTGTGTTTGCTGGACTGACAAGTACAGGAAAAGATACCTCTGCCCTGCATGGGTTGAAATTCACTGTATTGAACATGTGTGGCGGTTACTTAGCGACTAAATCCTCACGTGATACTTCATGTTGTGTGTGTTCACTTAACAATAGTGGAATAACTGTAAAGGAATGTGTGGGACACAGCAGGCTCAAGTCACAGTCAGCAATCATAGGGCATGGGGTTTGAAGAATGCTGTTCAAGGTTGTGGACAGTGGTTGGATCAAAGTGAGTTTGACCCATGGCATAGGTCTCTTTTCCAGGGAACTCAAAAGAAAAGAGACCTCTGCTGGCAGGGAACACTCCACCAGGCATTCGCAAAAGTTTTGTGCCCATAAATAAAATTTGTGTGAGCATGAGACAAGGGAAGCAACAACCTAGTAGACTTAACAAAAGTGGTTTGGAACTCTTTAGTTCAACTAGGCAAAGTGGGCCGCCTTCCACGGTGGTCTGTAAAATCATTTTGATTGAACCAAACCATTCATAATAGAAGGTTCTATTTTGACTTCAAACCAGAATTTCCTCAAAAATTTGGATGAATTGAAACCACCTAGGTGCCACCAGATGGAGAAAACAGTGTTTAGTAGAGAAATACATTTTGGAATAAAATCTTAACAAAATTCACGCACATTAATGGTAATAGATTTTAAAATCTGTTATTTTTAAAGAACTAACCTTCAGTAATGTTGGTGGGAGAGAAGACAGGGTGTAAGTTAAATCCTTAGCTGACAAAGGTTCGTTTTACAGAACTCACCCTCTCAAGACCTCCCTCTTGAATATTCCTCTATCTCGCGTAGATGTTGTGGTTCAATTTTTTCTTACCGGTATTTCATATTTTTGTTAAAGCAGTTCAATTTTGATTTCCCTGTGTTTCAGATTATGATAATGAATACCAGACAAAAAAAAAAATCAAAATTGAACTGGTTTGGTCTTAAACCAAGAAAAGATTTGAACAGCAACACAAGACAAGATAACTGTTAACTCCTTAGGTATCGAAAAGAGTGGGCTCAGCTGCATGAAACATCAAGGGAATGTGCAAAAAGGGCTGAGGTATGTACTCATTGTTGCTGTCATTCATAAAAGTTTCATTGTGACCAAATCTAACAATAAAGGCCATTGGAGCAGTAAGTGTAGCTCAAATGACTAGTGCACATCTTTGACAGATGAGTCTTTATTACTTGAGTTACCTAGTATTAAGACCCATCCCACCCTTGGCGGTCGTGCATTCCAGTCAGCTGCACCTTATCTCTGGAATGCAATACCTTCGGCAGGTCGCAACATAAAGACATTGGACACTTTCAAGACTGCTGTAACAAACTCATTTTTTAAATTTAGCTTTCAAATAGATTTTATTCATGTCTTATCTTTTATATACATGTATATATGATTAACTAGTTCTAGCTAGGCTATTGTTGGCTTTGATTGTGTATAGGTTCGTAGTTTTTAATAGTTTCACGTTTTAGTTACTTTTAACATAATTTTATTTTAACAATATTGTGCAGCGCAACTGAATATATTTATATAGAGGTCTGCGCTATATAAATGTAAATAATATTATTATTATATTATTATTATTATTATTATTGACAGCCAGAGGTCGCAAGTACGATTCTCAGCTACTTCAACATCTGTTTCAACTTTCCTCTGATTTGTGTAGCTGTGGCTTTAAATACAACTGTACCTACATTTGTATAAATGGAGCACTGACAGAGGGAGACGTTAAATGGCTGGGAGAGGGTAAAGAGGGAGAGAAAGCTGGAAACTGAAATCAACAAATTACATGTGTACATGTAAGAGATTTTAATCGTCAGTGGGGGCTGTCCAGGGTATTTCATTGTCAATGGTTTAATCGCTTCCTGGGAGTTTAGAGGAAAAGAAAAACTGACTACTAATTTGAACTATCATATGCTTAGATAAAGCTTCCTTTGTCGTGCAGTTCTGAAACAGTAATGCAGAATAATTAATATTTTTTCTTTTTTCAGAATGCAGACCAAATTATATCTGAGCTTTCCAAGAAATGTTCCAATCTTCATACAACCATATCCACATTTCACAATGAGCTGGCTCAACTGCCGGATGTTATACAGAGCATTGAGACAGTCAAGGCTGATATAGGTTAGTGAATCTCAGAAATCCAGGGTAAGGGCCAGGTTTGTGGCCCTCTATTTTTGGACCAAAGCCGTAAGCATTCAATTTGGGATACTGTTTGAGGCAAGTCATATTAGGCAAGGTTTTGAAAAGATTAGAAATTAATATATTCATTTGATACACATACCTCTATATTTGTCTACTTGGGAAATTTTGTTGCAAGGAATTCTTTGAACAGCCACCATTTTTTCTGGTAAAATTAATGTACTGGTCCACACTAGAAGAACACAGCTTTATTTTGAACAGAACATCATCTATAGGTAATCCAACTATTGTGTTTGTTGAAATTATTTTATAAAGAGGCTATTGGGGGACAGATGGAAGTACTGGATAACTGCATGGTGGACTTGGAAGAAGTTTGTGAACTTTTGGACTTAGAACGCAGAAAGGCTGCTCAAGAGCGCAAACTGGCAATGCTCAAACACAATCGAGAGTAAGTTTGAAATTTTTTATCCACAAACTGGCCATATTAACAGTGCTCAAACTTAAAAAAAAATATCCCGGTTGTCCCTGTTTCAAAAACCGAGCACTAAACCTTAAATTTGATTGCCCTGATAAATGCTTGGTTGCCCAATAGGAAGCCCCCTATGATGTACGCTGTGTTAAAATGCAATCACATGGTGTTGGAGCTGGGTATCCCATATCCCTAACCGTACGTCTGTGGCTGTTGGGTCTTACTAGGACAGAACTGATTATTAATTGATTGCCGGAAGCACACAACCATGCTTTTCATTTACCAAAAACTGGTCACCCAGTGAACTTTCTGGTCATCTGGGACGACCGGACAACTGCTAATTTCGAGCACTGTATTTATCTCTATACTTAAAATTTTGATCTAATTTGTTTTCTTCTTTTCAGAGATGACTTTGAGCTTTTGAAAGGTAAGAAACTGGAACCTGTACCGACAAGGCCACAAGGCCTACAGTCAAGCTTTTGATCACAAGTTTTGTTCCTCAGGCTGCAATGCCCAGACAAAGCAATTCCTCATTGGTTTGTCTGTTTTCCCTTCCCATTCTTAAGAATTAATTTCCTAATGATTCCTATTTCTCTTCTTATCAATATTATTTATTACTATTGGTTTTATTTGTTGAAGTCATTTGATAGGATACTAGAGAATAAATATTATTATTGACTTTTTTCGATAAGTCTGATTCAAATCCTGGACCTTTGGATTCTGAGGCAATTTGGATGACCTGACTAGATAAGAACTTAAATTGAGCCATGCCACTGGGTATGTGACTTAGAAATGTGAGGGCGTGCAATATTTTGTTGTATTACATCATCTTTCATTTCATTTTCCCATTTCTGCTGTATGAGTGACACCCACACTCGGAGATTTTTTTTAACAAAGGCTGTTGTCAGTTTGTTTTTGTCACCAAAGAAATTATAGTAAATTTATTGTTATGAAATTAATAATGTTAATCTCACAGAGGAACTTGAATCAGAAAAGGAGAAGAAAGAAGTGAAACTGCAGCAACTTGAGAGGCAAGCATCCATTGAGAAGCAACAGTGTATGAAGATGCATTCCTGGAGCAAATGAACTACTATACAGCATGGCAAGACTGAAGGTAAATCTTCAGGGCCCGGTTGTTTGAAAGTAGATTAACTTACGATGTAATCTAGGATTAGCGTAAACTTTTGTTTCTAGTCAACTTTTGATGAAAGTTTCTTTTGCTTACTGTTTTTTTCAAGATTGACTTCTTCTCATGTAACATTTTGCAGAATATCAGATGAGTGTTTAACAGCCTTTGGAGTAAAGAAATAAACTCGTTGGTTAATTTTATCTGGGATTAGCATTATTAAATTAGCTTTTGAACAACTGGGCCCAGAGTGAAAAGGGCTACCTGTTTTTGGACGTGAGCAAGAAATTATCTAATTTCAAAACCAAGACAGCCTTACTTAAATTGTAGTCAGCAGTGGTGTTGTACAGCAGCGGTACATGGAGTTTAACTTTGTAAGGTGCATTGAGGCTACAAGAAGGTGCTCAGGGAATGCAAGACCTGATGAATTCTAATGATAAAACAATAATAATCCATGAAATATATGGCATGGAGAGTCAGACATTTTCTGTGGATTTTTACTATCATATAGAACCAATCACATTGTTGCATGGTAGAAGTACTGGATCTCTGGGATGATAACGTTTGAAGATGATACTGAACTTCATAGAGAGCTGGATAATTTCTTTGGTTCAGGAGCTGAGGTTAGGTAGTTATGAGACAGTTACATGAAAAAGCAACTTAATAAGGAGGCTTGAAAGAGTTTTCATGCATA
>NC_090892.1:46288978-46302041 GCF_036669925.1 Montipora capricornis | reverse complement strand
AAAGGCCTATTAACATTAAAACAGGAGAACAGTTTATTGGCTGCCATTATGAACAAGGTCTCTAGGCAACTGCAATTTGAGAACTGTCAAAGCATCACGAGTGATCATAAATTTATCATGGAATGCACAAGCAAGTTATGTTCAGACTGTTTTTATCTTTTATAAATACACTTGACAAAACCACTCCATCGCTGTGTTTCCATAGGAACTTCCATATTGCACTCTATAACCTAAATTTTGCTTTCATCATTGACCAATCAGAAATGCAATATTCTGTTGAATATTTAACCATTATTCCATGAGGGTGCTTTGGATATGAGATGGTAAATAGCCAACGAAGCACGTAGCGCTGAGTTGGCTATAACCCCGGGGGGTACTTTAGGAATTTCTGGGTGGGGATGTGCCGCTGGGACCCTAGAACCCTTACCCTATACCAGAGCTAGTCAGCTAGATTTTGCTACCCTATACTAGAGTTAACCCCCAAATTACTCCTATCCTAGAGTAGCTGTTTTCCAGAAACTGAGGTCACTAGCACAGTCTAAAGCAAAGCCAAAACAAAACCTTATACCATAATCAAAAGGATATATTTATACTTGTCCAGCAATGCCAAGCACGTACGTACGCATTATCAAGACAATAAATTGTTTAATTTTAACCAGTATTAATACCACCGATTTCCGTCTGAATCCCGATTTTTGACAATACAATACAAATACAATACAATATTCTTTATTTTGAGAGGGTAATACATGATTAACCCAGTAATGAGTTTTCTAAACACATGGCCCTCTGTATATACCACAGAAGACAGACGACAACAAGGGGCTATAACACCAGTCTCATATCCAACAAGCACGAATGGAATAATAATGTTTTATTAAATTGCTTAAACTCCAAAAGTTTGGAAGGACAAAATATGAGCGGAAAAAAGGGAGAAAATCCTAGCGAAATCGAAAAAAACTTGATGAAGATGCGATGTTGTGTAATACCTAGTGGTCAGACAGACGCATGCCCATCACAAAAACATTTCTAACCTTTTCGCATACTTCTAATTAGCTTCGAAATTGATCCAAACTTCCACAAAGACGTTTTTCTTTTGCTTTATACCAAGAGAAATTTCGCTTTCCTGGCATAAAAAGTTTCAGTTTAGCAACGCTAAGTGCTGACCGGAACTATCGTGACTGCCTAGCGTTACAACCGGATGTCACATTTAGTATTCAGATGATTGACAAGTGAAATAGGAGACAGAGAAGTATTGTGAAATAGGAAGGTTTTTGAGGAGACACAACGCAAACAACACGAGGATCGTGAGACCAGTTATTTTGTACCTTTTGTTTCATTTTCGTTATTAAACCCGGGAATTGTCTGTACATCGTGAGTGCTTTTGTGTGCCGTACAACTTCGGGACATAAGTGGTGCCGGGACCAGGATACGCTGGGAGAAAAGGAGTGAAATCTTCAACACAAGGCCTCGTGCAAACATGGGAGACTCAGACAAGAGAAATCCGACCAAGAGGAGACGGACATTAAGGACATGAAAAAGATCGGGGGATGGGCGTATCTAGACACGGGGTCGGGGAGGAACTTTCTCTCCAAGGAAGCACCTAAACAGTTGAAGCTAAACCCAATATGTCACGAGACGCGCTACATTGTAACGGTCAACGGGACAAAGAAACAGTCGATGCCAATCTATGACGTGACAATCAACTCAATTGACAATAAGGCAGGCAAGTGTATATGATCCACTCAGCATAATTTCACCGACCATGGTGGAGGGCAAGCGAATTTACAGGGAGTCATGCGATGAGAAGATTGGCTGGAACACTGAAGTGAACAGTGTCAATGCACGAGATTGGCTAAAGTGGAGCAGTCAGCTGAGGAACATCAAAGTGACCAGGAGTGTAGCCAGAGATATCAGCAAGATAAAGGCTGTACGACGTTTTCGCGGATGCCAGCAACATAGCGTGTTCAGCGGTGGCCATTGCTGTAGTGGAGCACTCAACAGGTTTTGTGAAGGGGCTGCTAACGTCAAAGTCAAGGATTTCAAAACGTAACACATCGATTTCAAGGCTAGAACTGGTGGGCGGCCAAATGGCCACAAACATGGTGAAAAATTTGCTGACAGCGCTGAAGCAGTGGCCTATTACTTCAGTGAACGTGTGGATGGACAGCATGGTTGCGCTGTTCTGGATCTGCAACCCTGGAAAAGCATGGAAAACATTCGTATCCAATCGAGAAAGGAAAATTGCTGAGATCACCCAAGAGACGGGAATCGAGTGGAGATATTGCCCAACTGACAGGAACCTGGCAGATTTAGGAAGCCGTGGCGCCTCACTAGAGAAGATGCAGAGAGGACAGTGGTTTGAGGGGCCGGAGTGGTTGCTAAAGGAGGAGGAGTGGCCAAAACAACCGGAATTAGAAAAAACTAAAAGCTGTAGCGATGAACACAGGCCAGAAAGGGAAGAAACGCTTTATTCAGCCAAGAAGGAGCCTGATGAGTGGGACGTACTGCTTGCTAGAAGCAAACTCTGGAGAACCTTCCGAGTGACTGCGTGGGCACTACGGTTCAAACATAACTCACTCACCAAGAAACACAAAACGAAGAAGAGAACGGGGCCGTTAACGACCAAGGAGTTGAGTTACGCAAGAGACCAATGGATAAGGAAGGAGCAGGCAGGAGTGGAACTAGATATCGAGAGCCCCAGCTGGAAGTTAGTAACAGAAGGAAACACTGGTATTTTCAAATGCAAGGGGAGGATCCCTGGTTACCAGCCGACGTACATTGATGGGGGAGTATTTGCAGACAAGCTCATACATCATATCCACGAAGACATAAAGCACCTAGGAGTCGCGAGCACCATGGCCGCAGTGAGAGAGGAGTGGTGGATACCTCAACTGAGATCAAAGGTGAAGAAGATAATCAATAACTGCTACTTGTGCAAGGTGTTTAGCACACGACCATACGGGCCAACAGAAACAGCCTCACTACCACCATTCCGGACAGAATGTGGAAGACCATTTGAGACCACAGGGATTGACTTCGCAGGACCCCTCAGTCACAAGATTTCCAAGAAAGAGCAGGGCAAGTGTCACATCTTGATATTCACATGTGCAACATCACGAGCAGTGCACTTAGAGATGACTAAGTCACAAACAGCAGAGGAATTCCAGAGAAAGCTCAACGGTTTCATCACACGCCGTACCAGACCAAAATGCATCGTGTCGGACAACGCATCCGTCTTCAAAACCACAGCCACCTGGATCAGGAAGATACGCAAGAGTGAAGCGCTGCAAGACTTTTTAGCGCAACAGCAGGTAATGTGGCAGTTCAACTTATCAAGATCGCCGTGGTGAGGAGGACTATACGAAAGGCTAATCAAAGAGGTGAAGAAAACTTTGTACAAGACAATGGGGAGAACACACCTTGAGTATGCGCAAGTTGAAGCTGTAGTGATGGATATCGAACGACACCTCAACAACCGTCCCCTGACGTATATGGAAAGCGAAGCAGGAGAGGAACAAGTGCTGACGCCCAACGCAATCATGTGGGGACAAGAGGCGTATACCATAGAAGACATAGAGTTGGACGGAGATGAAGTCACCAAGTTACATGCGCGATTGAATGAGAAAAGGCAACATGTGTGGCAGAGGTGGAAGAAGGAGTATGTCCACGGCCTCATGGAAAGTCACCGAATCAAGAGAGGCGAGTGTGATTACCCAGAAATCGGAGAGATTGTACTTATCATTGGTGATGGGAAGAACAGAGGAGATTGGAAGAAAGGTCGTGTTCTGAGACACATTAGAGGCAGAGACGGTGTCGTACGAGGAGTTGGTTTACTGCACAAGGGAAATCAAATCCAGCGGCCACTGCAGCTTGTATGTCCCCTTGAAATACAAAGCCGACTGGGACATGAAGGGAACACAGAGGAGTTAGCAGTACAAGGCAGAACCATTGAGAGAAGAAGGGCAGCAGTAGATGCAGGAGCTAAAATCAGATTGATGGCGGCAGATTATTGAACTTTGATTAGTTTCGCCTTTAAGTGACATTGATCGTGATTGAGTGAAAATTTAGTGACACTCAATTTTCAGGGGAGAGTGACTGGAACTATCGTGACTGCCTAGCGTTACAACCGGATGTCACATTTAGTATTCAGATGATTGACAAGTGAAATAGGAGACAGAGAAGTATTGTGAAATAGGAAGGTTTTTGAGGAGACACAACGCAAACAACACGAGGATCGTGACACCAGTTATTTGGTACCTTTTGTTTCATTTTCGTTATTAAACCCGGGAATTGTCTGTACATCGTGAGTGCTTTTGTGTGCCATACAACTTCGGGACAGTGCAATCATTTACCATATAAGGTCAAACTATTAAAGGTATATGAGTTGACAACCGGGATTGAACCAATCAGAGCACGAGAATTGCATTATCCGAGGTTGAGAATTTAATAAATAATAATAACATGAGTTAACATGACAAGTTAGTGCACATAACAACAGACAAAATGTAGTGGAACAGGCATTGGTATTCATTCATGTGCCGTAGTTTTCATTGACATTATCTTTGTACACAAAATTTTAACAGTGTGTGCTTTCCATTCAATACTCACTCCACCTTCCCTTCTCGGAGAGGTCTCTTTTTTTGTGTGTGTTTGCTGGACTGACAAGTACAGGAAAAGATACCTCTGCCCTGCATGGGTTGAAATTCACTGTATTGAACATGTGTGGCGGTTACTTAGCGACTAAATCCTCACGTGATACTTCATGTTGTGTGTGTTCACTTAACAATAGTGGAATAACTGTAAAGGAATGTGTGGGACACAGCAGGCTCAAGTCACAGTCAGCAATCATAGGGCATGGGGTTTGAAGAATGCTGTTCAAGGTTGTGGACAGTGGTTGGATCAAAGTGAGTTTGACCCATGGCATAGGTCTCTTTTCCAGGGAACTCAAAAGAAAAGAGACCTCTGCTGGCAGGGAACACTCCACCAGGCATTCGCAAAAGTTTTGTGCCCATAAATAAAATTTGTGTGAGCATGAGACAAGGGAAGCAACAACCTAGTAGACTTAACAAAAGTGGTTTGGAACTCTTTAGTTCAACTAGGCAAAGTGGGCCGCCTTCCACGGTGGTCTGTAAAATCATTTTGATTGAACCAAACCATTCATAATAGAAGGTTCTATTTTGACTTCAAACCAGAATTTCCTCAAAAATTTGGATGAATTGAAACCACCTAGGTGCCACCAGATGGAGAAAACAGTGTTTAGTAGAGAAATACATTTTGGAATAAAATCTTAACAAAATTCACGCACATTAATGGTAATAGATTTTAAAATCTGTTATTTTTAAAGAACTAACCTTCAGTAATGTTGGTGGGAGAGAAGACAGGGTGTAAGTTAAATCCTTAGCTGACAAAGGTTCGTTTTACAGAACTCACCCTCTCAAGACCTCCCTCTTGAATATTCCTCTATCTCGCGTAGATGTGGTTCAATTTTTTCTTACCGGTATTTCATATTTTTGTTAAAGCAGTTCAATTTTGATTTCCCTGTGTTTCAGATTATGATAATGAATACCAGACAAAAAAAAAAATCAAAATTGAACTGGTTTGGTCTTAAACCAAGAAAAGATTTGAACAGCAACACAAGACAAGATAACTGTTAACTCCTTAGGTATCGAAAAGAGTGGGCTCAGCTGCATGAAACATCAAGGGAATGTGCAAAAAGGGCTGAGGTATGTACTCATTGTTGCTGTCATTCATAAAAGTTTCATTGTGACCAAATCTAACAATAAAGGCCATTGGAGCAGTAAGTGTAGCTCAAATGACTAGTGCACATCTTTGACAGATGAGTCTTTATTACTTGAGTTACCTAGTATTAAGACCCATCCCACCCTTGGCGGTCGTGCATTCCAGTCAGCTGCACCTTATCTCTGGAATGCAATACCTTCGGCAGGTCGCAACATAAAGACATTGGACACTTTCAAGACTGCTGTAACAAACTCATTTTTTTAAATTTAGCTTTCAAATAGATTTTATTCATGTCTTATCTTTTATATACATGTATATATGATTAACTAGTTCTAGCTAGGCTATTGTTGGCTTTGATTGTGTATAGGTTCGTAGTTTTTAATAGTTTCACGTTTTAGTTACTTTTAACATAATTTTATTTTAACAATATTGTGCAGCGCAACTGAATATATTTATATAGAGGTCTGCGCTATATAAATGTAAATAATATTATTATTATTATTATTATTATTATTGACAGCCAGAGGTCGCAAGTACGATTCTCAGCTACTTCAACATCTGTTTCAACTTTCCTCTGATTTGTGTAGCTGTGGCTTTAAATACAACTGTACCTACATTTGTATAAATGGAGCACTGACAGAGGGAGACGTTAAATGGCTGGGAGAGGGTAAAGAGGGAGAGAAAGCTGGAAACTGAAATCAACAAATTACATGTGTACATGTAAGAGATTTTAATCGTCAGTGGGGGCTGTCCAGGGTATTTCATTGTCAATGGTTTAATCGCTTCCTGGGAGTTTAGAGAAAAAGAAAAACTGACTACTAATTTGAACTATCATATGCCTAGATAAAGCTTCCTTTGTCGTGCAGTTCTGAAACAGTAATGCAGAATAATTAATATTTTTTCTTTTTTCAGAATGCAGACCAAATTATATCTGAGCTTTCCAAGAAATGTTCCAATCTTCATACAACCATATCCACATTTCACAATGAGCTGGCTCAACTGCCGGATGTTATACAGAGCATTGAGACAGTCAAGGCTGATATAGGTTAGTGAATCTCAGAAATCCAGGGTAAGGGCCAGGTTTGTGGCCCTCTATTTTTGGACCAAAGCCGTAAGCATTCAATTTGGGATACTGTTTGAGGCAAGTCCTATTAGGCAAGGGTTTGAAAAGATTAGAAATTAATATATTCATTTGATACACATACCTCTATATTTGTCTACTTGGGAAATTTTGTTGCAAGGAATTCTTTGAACAGCCACCATTTTTCTGGTAAAATTAATGTACTGGTCCACACTAGAAGAACACAGCTTTATTTTGAACAGAACATCATCTATAGGTAATCCAACTATTGTGTTTGTTGAAATTATTTTATAAAGAGGCTATTGGGGGACAGATGGAAGTACTGGATAACTGCATGGTGGACTTGGAAGAAGTTTGTGAACTTTTGGACTTAGAACGCAGAAAGGCTGCTCAAGAGCGCAAACTGGCAATGCTCAAACACAATCGAGAGTAAGTTTGAAAATTTTTATCCACAAACTGGCCATATTAACAGTGCTCAAACTTAAAAAAAAATATCCCGGTTGTCCCTGTTTCAAAAACCGAGCAACTAAACCCTTAAATTTGATTGCCCTGATAAATGCTTGGTTGCCCAATAGGAAGCCCCCTATGATGTACGCTGTGTTAAAATGCAATCACATGGTGTTGGAGCTGGGTATCCCATATCCCTAACCGTACGTCTGTGGCTGTTTGGGTCTTACTAGGACAGAACTGATTAATTAATTGATTGCCGGAAGCACACAACCATGCTTTTCATTTACCAAAAACTGGTCACCCAGTGAACTTTCTGGTAATCTGGGACGACCGGACAACTGCTAATTTCGAGCACTGTATTTATCTCTATACTTAAAAAATTTTGATCTAATTTGTTTTCTTCTTTTCAGAGATGACTTTGAGCTTTTGAAAGGTAAGAAACTGGAACCTGTACCGACAAGGCCACAAGGCCTACAGTCAAGCTTTTGATCACAAGTTTTGTTCCTCAGGCTGCAATGCCCAGACAAAGCAATTCCTCATTGGGTTGTCTGTTTTCCCTTCCCATTCTTAAGAATTAATTTCCTAATGATTCCTATTTCTCTTCTTATCAATATTATTTATTACTATTGGTTTTATTTGTTGAAGTCATTTGATAGGATACTAGAGAATAAATATTATTATTGACTTTTTTCGATAAGTCTGATTCAAATCCTGGACCTTTGGATTCTGAGGCAATTTGGATGACCTGACTAGATAAGAACTTTAATTGAGCCATGCCACTGGGTATGTGACTTAGAAATGTGAGGGCGTGCAATATTTTGTTGTATTACATCATCTTTCATTTCATTTTCCCATTTCTGCTGTATGAGTGACACCCACACTCGGAGATTTTTTTTAACAAAGGCTGTTGTCAGTTTGTTTTGTCACCAAAGAAATTATAGTAAATTTATTGTTATGAAATTAATAATGTTAATCTCACAGAGGAACTTGAATCAGAAAAGGAGAAGAAAGAAGTGAAACTGCAGCAACTTGAGAGGCAAGCATCCATTGAGAAGCAACAGGTGTATGAAGATGCATTCCTGGAGCAAATGAACTACTATATACAGCATGGCAAGACTGAAGGTAAATCTTCAGGGCCCGGTTGTTTGAAAGTAGATTAACTTACGATGTAATCTAGGATTAGCGTAAACTTTTGTTTCTAGTCAACTTTTTGATGAAAGTTTCTTTTGCTTACTGTTGTTTTTCAAGATTGACTTCTTCTCATGTAACATTTTGCGGAATATCAGATGAGTGTTTAACAGCCTTTGGGAGTAAAGAAATAAACTCGTTGGTTAATTTTAATCTGGGATTAGCATTATTAAATTAGCTTTTGAACAACTGGGCCCAGAGTGAAAAGGGGCTACCTGTTTTTTGGACGTGAGCAAGAAATTATCTAATTTCAAAACCAAGACAGCCTTACTTAAATTGTAGTCAGCAGTGGTGTTGTACAGCAGCGGTACATGGAGTTTAACTTTGTAAGGTGCATTGAGGCTACAAGAAGGTGCTCAGGGAATGCAAGACCTGATGAATTCTAATGATAAAACAATAATAATTCCATGAAATATATGGCATGGAGAGTCAGACATTTTCTGTGGATTTTTTACTATCATATAGAACCAATCACATTGTTGCATGGTAGAAGTACTGGATCTCTGGATGATATAACGTTTGAAGATGATACTGAACTTCATAGAGAGCTGGATAATTTCTTTGGTTCAGGAGCTGAGGTTAGGTAGTTATGAGACAGTTACATGAAAAAGCAACTTAATAAGGAGGCTTGAAAGAGTTTTCATGCATAAGCCACATGCACAATACTTAAACTACTTGTGCCAGCTCATTTATGAATGTTAAGACACATTTTAACACATTTTAGACACATTTTAGACCAAGTAGATGGGGTTGCCATGGGTTCCCCCCTTGCTCCAGTCCTTGCAAACCTGGTTAGATAATTTCTCATCCTCCCAAGTTTTGTTCTATAGACGCTATGTTGATGACACCTTTTGTTTGTTCAATAACGAAGATGATGCGCTCTTGTTCTTTGATTATATCAACGCAAGGCACCCAAGTATCCGTTTCACAATGGAAAGGGAAATCAATAAGAAATTATCTTTTCTAGACATATTGCTAGACAACGGTCATCCATCTATTGTTACTAGTGTATATCGCAAGAAAACATTTACTGGTCTTCTTACTAATTATTTCAGCTTCGCCCCTTTGAATTACAAACTGGGTCTAGTCAGAACATTACTAGACAGAGTATATAAGATCAACAATTCCTGGGTTGGTTTTCATCTGGACGTCAAGAAGCTTATTTTCTTACTACGGAAAAATTGTTTTCCGTCGTGGGTGATCGACAAGATTATCCACAGGTATCTTTCTAAGAAAATGAGTTCTTCTCTGACTGGGCGGGACGCCTCATCCAACTCCGGGAAAACTTCTACGCACTTCTATAAACTCCCTTATGTTGGCCGGTTTTCTGAAATCGCCCAGACCAAGTTAAGACAACTACTCAAACACTATTGCAAAGCTGATTTAGATATTAAGTTGGTCTTTAGTACATTTAAACTTAGAAACATGTTCAGCGTGAAAGATTCAGTACCGCAAGGTCTACGTTCGCGTGTCGTTTATAAATTCTCGTGTGCTGGCTGTAATGCCAGCTACATTGGCGAGACCACTCGCCACCTACGTACGCGTGCTCGTGAGCATCTCTTGTCGGACAAGTCTTCGCATGTTTACAGACACCTGCAGTCATCTAGGGCCTGTCATGACTCTTGTAACACAGAATGTTTCACGATCTTAGATTCTGCCGCCTCAAAATTCCAAATTAAGATCAAAGAGGCATTGCACATTAAGTGGGAAAATCCCATCCTTAATCAGCAGTTGAGGCATTTAGATTTGTCTCTTTCTTTTTAATTACGTTGTTCTTTTGTCTTTTATTTTATTGCTATGTGCGCTATTTTTGTTTTCTGCGCATTTCACACTTCATATTTAAATTGTACGCAAGTTCTGACATGTAATTTTGCAACATATCTTAACATAAATTCAAATGTACAACCGTTGAAAAGCTCATTTGCAACTGAAGATGACATGAGTATGTCGAAACATGTTTTGTAAATTGAAAACGATCGTTTCTTTTTTGAGAGACATTTTAAGTTAAGTTAACGTGTAAAAAATAAAAACCAATTTACCGTCTGGAAGCAGAAATGAGTGCAGTTGCAAAATCAGCAAAAATAGGAGTGCACAAGATCAGCATTAATGCATGCGCAAAGTTTGTCACCAACTCAATCGAGTTTGCGCATGCATTGAACTATAGGCCAAGGGAGGCCGGCTTAAATGACTATTGAACCATTGGTGCAAAGCGTTTGAAGTTTTCATGGCTAGGAGATGTATGTTTCAGTTCCATCTATTTAAAGATTACAGACACATTTCAAAACGCTGATTTTTCTTTGAAACTGGCCAACAGATTTTGTTTAATTTTAAATACATGTATATTAGAAATTATTATAACATTATTAGGTAATGCTGTATGAGAAAATTTCACCGTTCCATTATTTCAAGAAAGACAAGACTATGTTGATTAAAGGCTCTGACAAATACCTTATATTGTTGCCATGGTAATGGTATTTTGGAAGAAGAATCTATGATGGGCGTGTACGGGGTAATACTCTGGCCAAATGTTGTGTTGAGAGGATGACTTTAACTATAATTTATCAAAGAACAGAGGACCGGTATGTTTATTTACGTGAAAAAGAGAAATTAGGTGTTGCCTTTGGATTACATTGATCGACCACAACTGATTTGTGGCACTTCGTTTGGAGTATGTTTCCTAATGATCAAAAGTTGTCCCTTTAGTGCTCAGAAAACACATTTTTTCTTGTGATTCTGATATCACTGTGGGGGATCCCTTCAACAACCCTACGGCTCACACAATGGGCCCTTTGCAGGAGCTTTTCATGAACTTGGAAACCTTTCTAGACTAATGCAATATTTCAGTGAAAGCTTCCTAAGGATGACTGGGTAGGAATAATAATAATTATTATTGATACACACTTACCCTCAAGAAGTTTCAGCTTACTGTATGTTTCTTTGCAGTTATTGCAAAGAGGAAAGTATACGTTTTTCCCACATTATTATGTCCCTCTTTTGGCATTTTTTGTAATGTTGCAAGGCAAATGTACATGGGTTTGTGGCTTAATAGCATAGTGTTGATGTATGAACAAGGTAGTAAGTCCTGCAAAGGGCTTATGACACTTATTTAAAGGTATAGTTTTAATGGCATTTTTTAATTATTGACACATCATTACAATCCTAGCTGAAAAAAATACAAAAATAGTTAACTACAATAGGTCAGTTTGCTTTCGGTCTGCATGGCATCCTCAAGAACATTGAAGCTATGCCTTGGAATGTACTTAAGGATGCATAAGTTCTTATGATATGAACAATACTGGTACTGTTCATACAAGCAAGCATGAGATAATGTACATGTATAAAAGTTGATTCCTGTCCCTTGTTAATACAAAATGTCACCCCACATTTACTCACAACATATTTCATTCTTGTCTTCAGCCCAATGAAGCACTTTTAGGTGTGGATAAAGAGCAACAAAGTGTTTTCTCATCTGAGGACGAAACAACAGCATCTAGTCATGATCAATCCTTTGAAAAACAGAAAACTACCGGTACCTAGAGATATAATGCTGCAGGTAATAATAAAATTTTATTTACTTCGACATTGTCTTGCACTGAGTGCAACAGTTAACATATATGATTGGGTAATTTGAATGTTTGGTTCCATCTTAAACTTACAACAACATGGATTAATGTGTTTGAAATTATGTAATGCATGAAATTACCCAGGGCTCCAAAAATAAAATTGTCACCACCCCCAAGAGTTTAAAGAAGATGTACAAATACCTGATAGTTATGGTACTGTTTGAGGAAAAAAAACACTTCACTTACTTTTTTCTTTCAGAAACCTGGATGACTACCTAAATTTCATATATGGATAATAATAGCAGATAATAATTTTAGGATCTAGAAGAATATAAAGTCGAATTAAAAGTGACTGATACCTTGAACTGGAAAAGAGTTCAAGGTTTGATATTAAAGACTTTGAATAATATTATTGTAAGCAGCTATGTAAAAGGGAGAATTTCTATTTTAGCTGAGTTACCATTAGACAGAGAATGCCAATAGCTTGACTGAAATGAAGGAGTGGTTAGCTGATCTCAGTATGGTAAAAAAAGTATGTTGTATATGTGCGATTTTTTTTTTTTACCAATTACTACGAAAACCACCAATTTATTTTGTGGAATGGGCCTGAATTACCGAGTGACTGCCCCGCCCACTTTCGTTAAACATTTTGATGAAATTCCTTTCCCACAGGCTTTAAGGAAACCTCCACTAAAACAGCAAAATAACTTTAAACCACGGAACATAATGTTTACAATTAAAATTGTTCAAACTTTTTCCAATAAAAGCATTTGTATCCAGGAAAAAAGTGAATAATTATTAAAAAAACGCTTGGCTTTCAAATTTCCCGGGCGCTGCCATCTTGAATAATTGTGATGTGTGGTGGTTGCCCTATTGAGTGCTCTAAGTACTCTTTGCATCACAACAATTGGGCAACCATGATAGGTCACAATTATTCAAGATGGTGACGCCCAGGAAATTTGAAAGCCAAAACAAGCGTTTTTGAAATTCATTTTTTTTGGATAGAAACACTTTCATTGGAAAAAGTTTGAACAATTTT
>NC_090892.1:46271478-46278978 GCF_036669925.1 Montipora capricornis | reverse complement strand
ACAAATACAAAGAAGTTGTTCCACCCTAATTTTTCGTGGGCTCCTGGTTACGTTAGCTTGTGGACAGGCTCCGAGACTGTGAGAAACGTGCGGTCGAGCGGAGACTGGAAAATTAGTCCTACGATGGTTCTTTTACCTCTATAAACTCCTTTGATAAAACCAAATTTTTCGTGTTTCACTTCCCAACACAGCACCAAAGTTTCTTTAGAAAGTAACCCCATCATTTTACCGGATAGGTAAAGATTTTCAGTAATCTTATTTCAAAAATGTTGATACATGTCAAGTTTTATCTTGGACAGTGGGCTCTAAATTGACATTCACAAAGTGTTTAAAGGTGACGTTCTTGTCGGCTTTTATGCTCCATTAATCAAGGGTCGATACTCACCAGATTTCTCTTTTGCTTCTTCGGGTTTCGTCTTCACGGACTCTTCTGTCGTGGCATTTGCATCTGAGTCTACAATGTAAAATAGATTGAGCGACCCGGCGACCAGTCAACAATTTTACGTGTACTTCACTCGCGTATTAGGATGTAAGGGTATCAGTAAATAAGTCATTTAGGCAAAGAAAATGCGTGAAAGAAAAGGAAGACACACGAATAGGATCTAGTCGGACACGCTCTCCAGTCTCAGTCAAGTTGCCTTGCTTTTGATCACGTTTTAGATTTTTTTCGAGAACTGCCTGCTCAACGTTTCGATGTTAGCCTTTGTATTTCAAACTGACAATAAGTTTTCTCTCCCTGAATTATTCAGCCGCAATACAATTCTTCGGGAAACTGAATTACCTCATCGTCACTTGCGGCAATTCACTTACCTGAAGCGCGAGCTGCAAGAGGCAAGAAACCTTCGTCGTTGGTAAAATCCAGTTTCGGTAGCTTAGAACTCTCCTCGCTCAGCTCTTCCTTGGAAGTAGGCTTCCGTTTGCTGGAGGTGGTAGATTTTCGTGTCCTGTGCATCAGCTTACATTTGGAGCCTTTCGAACACTTCCCAGTACCAGCGAATTCTTCGCACTCAAGAATATGTTTCTTGTTGCACTGACAAAAACATAGCAATGTTTTCACTTGAAGCAGCTTTCTATTTATGTCGATGACAATAAACACGTGCATTACTGGAGGGAAAGGGGGAGGGGGAAATATCTAAAAGCCAGTCAGATTACAACTTCTGACAGTACTTCATTCATATCTTGGCAATCAAGCCATGGAATTCCTGTGCAGACTCGTCACAATGATATACAGTCGAATGTTGTGTTTTTTCATACATGCTCCTTTAGACCTCCGCGAACTGGGAAACGTTGGATTGTAGGAGATGTAAATGTGACGGTAAGCACAAAAACCGGGACAGCCTCCACACAAAATATCCCCAAACAAATTCATTGCTAAAATCTATCAAACGATCCGTCTAGCTTCATTTGCCCTTTGATACATCACAACGATACTCCTCCGTCGATAGCGTAGAATAATTCATTACTAGAGTAAAACATCTAAACAGAAAAAAACGCAGCACGAATACAATAGACCAATTTCGATATAATAAAATTCAGTCCTGAACAAAAGGCATCATCTCGAGGCTCTAGGGAATAAATATAAGGATTTGTACGAGTTTATTCCCCAGAGCCTCGAGATGATGCCTTTTGTTTAGAACTGAATTTTAATATATCGAAATTGGTGTAATCCATAATTCCTGATTATTACTAGTTTAGGAATTGTTTTATATATAATATACATATAGAGCGATTTTCAATTGAGTGTCGTAAAACCAAAACCAAAGTAATTACTTTAGCCAATCAAAAAGGACGGAGACGATCCGTTAAACCAATCAAAACTCGAAGTAATTACACGTAGCCGACACAAAGCGCGGGAAAATGTGCACGCGCGAGCCACGATTGGTTTTGGTTTCACTTCTGATTGGTTGAAAAAATGGCGCGAGAACTTTGAACCAATCACTGAGTGAAGTAATCATAAACCAAAGCAATTTGCTAATTACTTTCGACACTCAATTGAAAACCACTCTAATATTGTGCTGAACACAATATTAATTTCCCATACATTGCCGGTTTGCATGTGACGTAATGGTGGCCATGTTGGATGGCAAGAACAATAACCTGTCTCTCTGTTAGGATGGAAACAAACCTTCAGTATTATGCAAATTCTTCGAAAAGAAAATGTATTGTATTGCCATCCAACATGGCCGCCTTGTCACGAGGGTGCAAACCAAGAATAAGGTATCGACCGAAAACCTTGTTAAACTCATTCAACTGTATTAAATGATATTCCAAGTGAACCAACTAATTTCACCCCATTTAATGTTATCTGTATTTTATATCACCTCCTGTCCACGCGAACAAAAGCCTTTCAGGAAATCTTCGCACACCTCTGCCTTCTTGCCGACATTTACATGGGAATAAGGACAATTGTCGTTGGAGCATTTACCGCGAAGGAAAAACTGGCAAACAGGCATCTGAATGCGAAAAAAAACAAAACAAAAAAAAAAACACAGATACACCTTTTCCATACCGTAGTTTCATGCTACATCCCTGTTAAACATTGTCTTCTTATTAAAAGAACTTGTACGATTTGGCCTTGTGTCTTGATAATAATGACAATCACATCACTATTGTCAGGCTTATGGTTTATTTGTGCCTCTCGTAGCATCATTTGCACCCACGCTCCGCTCGCCGCAAATGATGTTGCTCGGGCCACCAATAAACTATACGCCCGATAAAAGTCATGTAATTTGTGAGCCGCAGACGCTTCGACCGTTAGCCCACTGTCACATTTTCTACCAAGACCACGAATCCTATTGGGAAGAAGACTGCAGCCAAATTTCCCACGTTAATTTAACAATTATTATTCTAGGAGCACGCCTTGGCTATGAGGTAGTAAATAGCCAACGAGGTGAGTAGCGCTGAGGTGGCTGTAAAGAGTCAATGTTGTACCCAATTCAAATCCTTTAAAAATAAAACATTTTGTTCCAAGTATTTCCATATCACTTATTATAAATGTGAATGTTACATTATCATGCACATGCAACACACAAAGAACCTTAACCCCAACAGATTTCGATAGGCCTTTTTCGATATACTAAAATTCAGCTTGATAGTGAGGACAAAGACAAAGGAAAGTGGATGATATGTAAATATTTTTCAGATTCATGTCAACATGTTTCTATTGTTTTTGTCTTCACTGCCTCACTATCAAGCTGAATATTTGATCTTTCGAAAATGGCCTATTGGGAACAGTCTATCAGTTTCCATATAAGGTCATTACGGTATATGAGCTGATAATCGAGGTTAAGTGAGCCAATCAGAAAGCTAGGGGAAAAGAGGGGAAATCTTTCTCCTTTCTTTGTCTCTTTCCAGCCCCACCCCCACCCCCACCCCCACCCCCTCAAGAGAGCTTGGTCGCAGGCTACAATCCTTATCCCAAGGTGAGAGAAACTTTGACCACTTATTTTTATAATCACAGCGGTGTGATTTTGTTAGGCAACGTTGGGGTTGGTACATGTAATCAAGAGGGCTAACCTCTCGAACTCTCAAGAGACGAACACTTTTTTAATTTTTTGAAATATCCTCGGAAAATTTGCTTCCCACTGTGCTACGGTTAATATAACCTCGACTATTAGTTTTGTGGTCACTAACCTTATCTCTATCAATCTTGTGTGAGAACGGACAAGATCCATCAGTGTTCTTACAACGACCCCGCAGGAACCTATCGAGTTGAAATAATCAGGACAAGTTGTAAAGAAGCAGGGCTTAAAAAGACAAAAACTAGCGATTTTTTAGGGGTTCTTTGGTCCGTCTCTATGAATATGTGTTTATAGAAATTATAAAGAAGGAACAATTAACATAAAAAACCCTGAAAAATCGCTTAAAGCAGAGAAAAAACACACCGACGACAAAAAACCCTAGAAGAGAAGGCAGTTTTTTTACTGAAGACTCGCCCATACTTTTGCTTTTCTATACATGTACATGTACAGTTATTCCGCTTAATGTTTCCCTAATAGTCAATTTTGGGCTCAATTTATGAAATGTCTCTTTAACTTAGCATGATGCAATCTCAACAATTTTCACCCAAGAAAAAATTCAAGGAGTTTTCAAGCATTTTCCTACAAAATCCAAAATTAAATTCCAGGGCTTTTCAAGGACTTCAAGGAGTAGCACGAACCCTGAGCATCATTATGCCAATCAATTTATTGAAAATAAATCTTGAAATTGCATTTTTTATTTAGCTCTTGCATCGGGCATTTGTGCCAGATATACCAATTGATCTCTGGTGACAGTTGTTTAACAAATTTTGATACATAATAGTTTACAAAAAAGTTGAGGGTTCGTTAGCCCCCTCACACATTGTGCAGTGACTCACTTTGTACATACTGCGACCTTTGAAGGGTCATGGATGTATGGACAAGTGTCTTGCTTGTTGCATTTTCCTAAAAAAATGAATAACACTTTACTACTAAGGTTAAATACACCAATAGGCAAAAAGAAACAACAACAAAAAAAAAACAACCAAAAGGTGCAACTGGAAGCTAACGTTACAATTTTGTAAAGAAACATCCCCATTTTCAAATGCCCTGCATTACAATGGGTTTATTTTTCAACTGCTTTCAAGTTCACTGCATAAAATTGTCAGATCTAACATAGTTTTAAGTGCAAGTTCCTGATAAAAAGAGGCATGTGAGTGAGTTGGTTGAAGAGGGCTTATCAACGCAAGTTATTCAGTCACTCAGATGTGCAATAACTGGAATGCATTGAAATGACCTTACTTTAAAGGAATTCATGTAAACAGCAGTTGAACAATGTCACAACAAAATAAGGGTTACCTGCATTGAACGCTCCTTACCAAATCTGTTATAAAACATGCAATACTGTTCTGATGGAAGCTTCCCTTTGTTCTTCCTGTGTAGCCTGGCATTGTGAATGCTGCGCCGCAAAACACGACTAAAATCATTAAAGGAAAGGCACACGTGAGAAAACTCATTTTAATCTCTTCATGAGTGATGTAAAATAAATAATATATTATTATTAGTATCACCTAACTAGTGGATTAATGCAAATCCTGCATTTTAATTGGCTATGCTACGAGAGGACTATTAGTAATAGTCCTTGCGTGCGAAAAGCGTGATGCTTTCTTTCATTTTATTCCCAAATAAATATTTCTTCCACTTGCATTTGCTAACTTATTATTGCCTTTTCTGTCCGACTAGTTGGGTGATAAACAATTAGACCCTTTGCCTCATGGGCTATTGACCTATAGCCCTTACGGGCTTTGGGTTGAATTGTTAATTATGCCTCGCTACTGGTATCTCTACGGGAGGCGCGGTGGCCTCATGGTTAGTGCGCTCGACTCCGGATCGAGTGGTCCGGGTTCGGGTCCTGGCTGGGGACATTGTGTTGTGTTCTTGGGCAAGACACTTTACTCTCACGGTGCCTCTCTCCACCCAGGTGTATAAATGGGTACCGGCATAATGCCGGGGGTAACCCTGGGATGGACTAGCATCCCATCCAGGGGGGAGTAGAAATACTCCTAGTCGCTTCATGCTACGGAAACCGGAGATAAGCGCCGGCCTGATGGGCCTTCTGGCTCGTAAGCAGTGACTTTACCCTTTTTACTGGTATCTCTGGGGTGTGGGGGAAAATAAATTTTAGTCATTTGAGTTAATACCTAGCAAGGGTCTTGCTATGAGAGTTGCTGATTTTACTCTTGACCAGTGTGGTGGGTGTATGTAGTATAATTCTGCGGCCATTGCTTGATCGTCTTCTGCCCACAAGGACTCCACTTTGCCTCGAGGAACTTGTTTCATTTGAAGATGTCTGCCGTGGACCTAAAAGATTTAGCACCAGGAACAACACTAAAAAATTACTTACTGTTGATGAACTTGCCCAAGAGAAACTACCTTTTTCTATTTTTACGTATAAATTTCTTCAATTTAGGAATGCTAAAAAGGAATTGATGAACAAGGCCAGAAAAAGGGGTAAGTTCACTGGCCTTCTACCAGTGTGTCTGAGGTCTGATTCTCTGACTTGGTAGCATAATTTTATTATGTAGATTGAAATTATTGGTGTCTATTCTGTGTCAGGAAAATTTTCTCTTCTGTATGTTGTAAGTTTTTCCACTTTCCTACAAACTAACAGTATTTTTACATGTAATTTGATTTTAATGCCCTGAAAATAGACTGGTTCAACCACTATTACCATTTGACTAAGTTAAACTTTATGTCAGTCAACCCTACCCACACTGTAAAATTATGAAACTGCAACAAAGCATCTAAAGACTACCAACTTATCCTTGCTACTTTTTATAAAACACACACAGATTCCACTCATTGCACGCCATGTGCTTTCTTTATATCCCATGATTCTATTTGGGCCTCTGCAGTTAGGTACATTTATGTAATCAATGCTACAAAGTGCACCAATGAACCAGTAACTAACAGACAATTCATGCAGCAGGTTGATGCTCTCAAAATTATGTTAACCCATGAGATCATTATAAAGTCAAGTATACCTGTGGTGACTCTCAGGAGTGTCTTGCCTTTTGCGTCCATTGCAAACTTCTCGCCTTCAATAGTGACAGTTTTAGACAGTTTTCCTAAAGATTAATAACGTGACAATGGGGATTTGGGTGAAATAAAATTTTAACCACCACAAGTAAAAGGTCATGTAAAATTAAGAGGCAAAAAAAATATTTTTTCCATTAATCGTAACTCACCAATTTTTCTACTTTTGGACAAACTTGCCATTTTTCCCTTCCTTTGCTTTTTGGCTGAAGACTTTGTTTTCCTTAGCTTATTTGACGATGTCTTGTATGGCACTCCTTCAATAACTACAACCTTGTTTAGCTCCTTGAAGAAGAATGGGAGACAAGAACAGTTTAATTTACTGATTAGAAAAAAATTACAGCATTTTTAACCTGAGAGTTGTAAGTGAGACCAAACCCAAATTATAATTACATTGTACATTGGTCCATCACAAGGGAGGCAGGTTGAAAACGTCCATGACCTTGGTCTTCTTCGAGTTGATAGTGAGACCAACCTTTCTTCCCTCCTCTTCTACTTCAAATGTTGCGTGTTGCAGTCTCTGTTCTGACTCATCAATCAGGGCTATGTCATCCGCAAAATCGAGATCGGATAGTCACTGTTGTTGGTAGCGAGAACTTCTTCGTTTTTCAAGTACAATCCCGTTCTTGCCCAGAGAGTTCTTGAGAACCCAGTCGATGACGATGCCGAACAATAGTGGGGACCAAACACAGCCCTGTCTAACTCCTGTTGTCACTTCAAACCAATCTGTCATTTCATCATCTACCTTCAAGCAACATGTTGAGCTGGTCGTAGGAATTCTTCATTGTGTTAATTAACTTCCTTGGAAGCCTATAGGATTCGACTATCTTCCAAAGCTAGTCTCTCTGGATGCTGACAAATGCGGCCTTGAAGTCACTAAAGTTGACCTTGACAGGTATCTGGAATTCAAGGCTTTTTTCTACAAGTTGGCGTAGGGCAAAACACT
>NC_090892.1:46243978-46266478 GCF_036669925.1 Montipora capricornis | reverse complement strand
AAAGATCCACCAACATTTGACAAGTGATTTGATTTTGTAACCTGGTGTGTCAATGTTGCTGATTTTCCCTTTGAGAAAAAAGTGCTTGATGACTTCCCTTTGTTTAGTAAACTTGACTTTTTAGTGTAAAGCTCCGAGTCTGAATGACTTTTACTATCATCAGCTATTACAGCAGAGCTTGTAGCAGCCTGTTTAGACCATGTTGACTCTAACTTCTTTGCAAAAATGTTTTCACTGAGTAAGGTTGAACTGACCTTTTTGTTTAAAACATAAGGATTCTTTACAGTTTGGGCAAAAGAAATTTGTGATGACGATGGCAAAGATGTTGCATTTGGAGAATTCTTGGGAAACACCACATGTGAAGATAATGCTTCTGTCCTTAACGACACTGCAGGTTTTGAAGGTGGTAATAGCAAGGCTTGATTTTGTTTTGTGGAGGTGTTTTTATTGGGAACTAACTGATTACTTTTAACTGCTGAAACAGGATTCAGACCTGATTTATGAGGTGTATCCTTGGTTGTGATTATTCTTCTATCAAGGCTGTATGAGGATTTTTCTCTGACTGTTTGATTTTGTGTTTGACGGGACGATGTACCACCGACAAGTTGCTGTTCTGTTCCTGAAGGTTTTTTCCTTTGCCAAGCAAAAGACCTAGACTTGTTCTTGATTTTCCTTTGCGACAAAGTGGCATGACTAGGACCAGCAGTCACTTGCATTGTCTGTTTATGAGACTTGATGAGATCTGGCAGAGACAATAAGAATGATGATATTCATGATAATAATACCTTTAAACCACTTATTAAAGAGGCTGAGGCAGTATAATAATTATTGACGGCCTTGGGTTGGGAGGTAACCCCAAAATCACATGTCCTCCTTTCATAACAAAGAGAAAGGATAAGAGGATAGAGATCTTTAGTTCACATCACCTAAAATAGACGTACATGTAATTTTAAACGGAAGATAGAGCAAAAGTGAGTTGAACGGGAGTAACATATTTCTTTGGCATAATTTTGATGTTTCCCATGACATAATTCTTATTCCAGGACCTGCAAACTCGCAAACAACAGGCTGGACTGGCTGGATGTTGAGGGCAATAGACGGACTACATGTGAACCAACCATTAGCTATATAAATAATGATACGTAAAACTTGCGGAAACTTGTGGCAAAATTTGAGCATGAAAGAATTAAATCAATGTAACGATTAAAGGTAAGCTCGATTTATCGCCAAAATGATAGCAGACAAGTTACTGAATCAAACAGATGAATCAAAACGACCCAACTCACCCGTCAGAAACGCAATTTGTGCTTTCAACTTCGAAGGTTTGTCCGCCATGTTGACTTCAAGTCGCCTCACCAATGACGTCATAGAGACCGTTCCCAGAAGGACACTCTTTAACTGCCAGTAAAGTTACCCAATCAGCACCTTGGGGACCATGGCTGGCGCATCATTGGTAAGAGCACTCGCGTCCAACGTTAACCACGTATACTCAACGTACGTTATCATGTGCGCCAGGATTGATTTTGTTGGTTCTTCACGTCAGTGCTCCCCACTGGCTTTTTCTAATTGTAGTATGGGTCTCCCATCACACCCGCAAAAACCAACATTTCCTTTCATTTTTTCACAGTTTCCACAATCATAAGCGCACTTGCGCTCAGCTAACGGACGCACCAGGGGCCCGTTTCTCGAAGGTCCCGAAACTTTACGGGCCATTTTCGGGTGTCACAATTCCCTTTGTATCTCAAGAACGGAGAGGATTTGAGTTGTCAAATTTCAAACTCATTTTTGAAAACATGTTAAAAGATCGGCTTTCCAAGACAAGTGGTTGGCAGTTTCACAAATGGCTTTTCGGGCCCGAAAAGTTTCCGGGACTTTCGAGAAACAGACCCCAGGGGGATGCGGGGTATGGAAAATGTTGAAAAGAATTGTTTGTAGGGCCTAAAAAGACAAAATAAATTGCTTGCAAACATGATATGTAAAAAAAAAAAGTTTGTATAGAGGTCAGAGAAGCTTGTAACCTATTATTTAAAAAAAATTCAAAACTGAAATTTGGACTAAAAGTATGATACAATGATTTGCTATTAGTCTCTCCCCCACGGGGCTTTTCAGGACTAATTTTACAATACTTTTGTGGGGGACTTTAGCTAGACTGCTTGTTACGCAGTTTACAATTAATTTTTATGGAAGTGAAAGATGCCCCCGTCCAGCTTAGGTTAGACCACAACACCGGGGACTACGTCCCCTACACTTATCGAACAGTGAGTGGGTTATTTAACTTCCCATACTATTTAATTTCCAACAAGGGTTATGAGACGGGACCTCCCGTTTACAGTCCTTATCCGAGAAGACTTCAAAGTCTAACCGTTTGCAGATGTAATTACAAAGGCAGCACATTCTCCTCAGTTATTTTAAGATCCTGAGTGTTGGTCCGGCCGGAGTCGAAAATAATGGTCGGTCCCTAAATAAGATAGTCTATCATTATTTTTTTAATTCGCTGACACTCGGTGTCAAGGTCGTCTACTGGAAACCCTGAGCCCGTCCTGTGAACGTTACGGTTAGGTGATCTGGTCGATAACTTCAAAAGGTAAGGTAAAGAATATTAATGACGAATTTTGAGTATTACACAAGCAAGTTTGAGGGTAGATTTTGCGAAAAACGTTAGGTTCCGATCTTTTGAGCGTACTACAAACCAAGCAGCAAGACTGTGAACCATTCGATCAGCTGGTCGGTGCGCTGCAATTTGAGGCTCGGCGTCATAATTATAGAAAAGAGGCTCAGACTTGTCATTTATTAGCTAAATCTACTAAGCAAATATTTTCAGGCAAAATGAAATGCTTAAAACTCAGGGCACGTCTGTGCACGTATATGAATGAGTAAATAGTGTTTTGTACATGTGTAATTAGTCACCGAGTGTAAACGAAATTGTGTAAATCACAACAGAGATCGCATCAGGTGTTTATGTTAGAAATGTTTGCTGTTATTATGTGTTTCTTTACATGCAAATATCGTGACCAAAACACACTCCTTCACATACAGTTAGTATTGTGAACGTTAGGTAAAATTATTCACGCGGGTCCGGAAAGTAAAGTGAAGTGAAGTAAACAACCCTTTATACATTTTTATGCACGGACCAGCTCAGTTCAATTACAACCCACAAATGACCAGCTCCCAACGTCAGTGGCTTCGTAGCTCACTAGAATTAACTATGAGAGGGTGATGTGAAGTGCTATTTTCAACCTATAAAAACCATGTGAGCGTTAGCCCTACTACTGGAAATGGGCCCACCCAAGGACAGAGAAAAACTCTGACCAGGATGGGAATTCCTACGACCTGCTCCCGTCTGATTCCAACGCTGGTCATGTAGAGTTTCTTTTTCTCTGTCCTTGAGTGGGCTCAGGCTCATTTCCATTAGTAGGGCTAACGCTCACATGGCTTACATGTGGGTAGAAAATAGCACTTCACATCACCCTATCGTAGTTAATTCTGCTGAAATATAAGTGCTACATGGCCAACATTTGAATAAACGTAATCCCTTGTGCTTCATAACTCAGTCGGTTAGAGCGTCATACCGGTATCGCGAGGTCATGGGTTCAAACTCCTTTCAAGTCCTGAATTTTTCAGGCTTCTCTACGCAATTACTAAATTGCCTCCGTAACTGCGAGGATCATAGCTTTACTTAAATGAAACTGATACGTCTAAGTTTACAGGAAACTGGGACACAAAAATATCTTCATCGCTCTAAAACTGTTCATGTGCGGTTTTATATTCAATGTAGGAGAAAGTACCCTGAAGTAGTACGTCTGCCCAAAGCCGACGAAAGAAAGGACATATTATTACTATTTTTGATACGTCTTTTGAAATGAGCAGTGCCATAAAGTATGTGGGCAATGAACATCTCACCTGCGATCATAAGGGTCAATTGGTGTCAACGCTTCTAAGCGCAGGTTTGTTTACTGACTGACACAGGTGGTTAGCTTTTTTTCTTGCGCCTGCGCGACTAACAAGTCGGCGCTCATTGACGCGCTCATTATGATTGTGACGACTTACATGAACATAATTCGGGAATACATTAGTAGACGATGACTAACGTCAGACCCTGTGGTCAAGTTCAAAAGCGATAAGGGAGACTCATGGCTGGCTTTGAATGGAGAAGATTATACGCTTGTCCCTGCTTTTCTTTCTACATACATCTTCCTTTGTTGGCAGTACCGGCAGCCCAAAACTCTCTTTCGCTGCCATCGGAGATTTCGGTGGACTTCCACAGCCTCCGTATTTCACTTACACACAGAAAAAGATAGCCCAAGTTTTGGGAAAGGTAAGCTCTTAACAGGGAACTACTTGGTTCACAAACTCATTCTATAAAATATTTGATAATGAAAATCTCCGCTTTTCAATCATCGGTTAATGGTTGCTTGTACTAATTTGTCCCTGTTCAACGGGTGTTTCTAAGTTTTCCTGAATGATCAACAAACCGATCGCTTTATTTACCTACATATTATAAAATCTGTCAGTGTTGAGCGTTCTCCACGCTTTCTCAAAATACTCAATCCCAGAAATACACATCGATGATGTTTTTATTTCGCTTTAGTTCTTCCGGAAGTGCTCGATCTGTTGTAGTCAGATAAATTATTAAGAAAAGCACCAAATTTCCACAAGCGACTGTTCCGAAATGTTCAAATAATAATTATATGCGTTTTATGCGTTGTTACCATGGCATTTTTTCTACCTGACACTTTTTCTTGATCTTGAATAGGATTTTAGCTTCCTGACAGAATAACACTTATGTGTGTTTGCGAAAGCACATCACGCAGCTTCTTGGCTTTTGCCAAGGATTTGGAATCGTGTCATTTCTCGGGCGGAATATTGCCATTTACGTCAAGCAAATCAAGCAAATCAAGCAAATCGGTTTGCGAGTTTAAATTCGACATAGGCAGTTTGGGTATTCGACTGCAGCCGAGTCGTTTCTGTCTTGAATGAACGTTTAGAAGTCAGTATACTATGGAATTAACAAAATTTGCCGCTTGACAGAAAAGAAAAAAAAAATTATAGCTACACAGGCTATGTTACTGTAGGTACAGAATGAAGTCATTAATTTAAGCACAATTCCTGTTCAGTTGTGACAAGAGCAATTTCAAAAGAAAATTTCAATGAATTTACTTAAAGAACAGTCACAAAACAGCTGTTTAAATTCCTACTTAATAATTCCTACTTAAAAATTCCTACTTAATAAGTGTCCTCAGCTGTTTGCCGGGGCTGTCATGACGACGCTGTAGATGGAAAACTCTGGGACGACGATGCCCAATTTGTATTTTCAGAACTGAATATTTTTTACAGAATTTTGTTTTGCTTTGCTTGGAGCCACTGCATAATACTGAACCGTCCACAAGTATTGTGTTCTTGTAGCGGCATTCTTTGAAGAACGAAGCATATACATAACAATAAACGCCATTCACGTTTAGTGAATACAAGATAAACACACAGAGTATTAGAGAGAACATCATTCAGATTAAGGCTTGAAGGGCTGATTAATCCACAGAACTTCACTCGGCAAAAATCTTGAAAAAAAGGTTAATCACATTTCATAGTGGAGAGCTGAGATCTCAGAATAAAAGAACAACCGTTTTTATGCAACTTTTTTGAAGCATTAGCACTGACGTTGGGCAAGAACCGCTTTTGAACATTCCTTTGACTTGCGTATGTCCTTTGTCGTTTCCACTACCCGCTTTGAATGCGGAGACCATTTTCAACATTTAGGGGATCTAAATTAACAATAGGCTTTCCAAATAAATCCTATTCAGCTGCAAAGGAGTCTGGCGTAAACCAAGCTATTTCTCATAATTGGAAAAAGAAAGGACGCTGTACTCGAAAAGACCGGCTGTAAATTTTGCAAACACAAATCAGCATCAGGAAGCTCGGCTGTGAACAAGCATGGCTACTTTGGGTGTTTGACATGTCTGCATGTTGCATGAGAGAAGGTAAATGACTCAAGGTTTCATCAGACTTCGAGGGTGGTTGAACAAAGAAACAGCTTCTCAAAATTTTGGGGAACATTCGAGTCAATACAAGAGGGTTTAGTAATACAAGGACCAGAAAGACAAATCTCTGCCGCGAACGTTTCACTCTCGAAAAAGTAGCCGTTTAACTGAAGGCTTATATTGGACGTATGCTACTTCAGCACGTCCTTGCGGTGTTATTTTTCTATCGTAAAAATATTTCCAGACACCCTCAGTGTATTTATG
Organism: Montipora capricornis; assembly: GCF_036669925.1. Lineage (NCBI taxonomy): Eukaryota > Metazoa > Cnidaria > Anthozoa > Scleractinia > Acroporidae > Montipora > Montipora capricornis. The sequence goes on along the minus strand of NC_090892.1, from coordinate 46,260,239 downwards.
AACTGCTTTTTGTCATGGCTGAATAGTTTGTGCAGCGTCGATCAAGAGTATTCTATTTATTTTCTTTGCGAGTTCATATACTGCTACAGACTGTACAGAGCTTTTGATTTCTATCTTATCGCTTTCTTCTTTTGAGGTAAGAACTTCTCACTTTTTTGCCTATCATTATTTCCATAGTATGCCGCCACGAAAGAAGTCAAATTCATCATTGGATTAGGAGACAATTTTTATTATGAGGGTGTCAAAAATGTGGATGACCACAGATTTACATCCACGTTTGAACATGTGTATACGGCTGCACCCCTACAAAGAGCCACGTGGTACATGATAGCTGGCAATCATGACCACGCCTCTAATGTATCAGCACAGATCGCCTACACAAAGAGGTCAAAGAGGTGGTACTTTCCCCACTTCTATTACACAAAAGGTAACTACAACAAAATCTTTTCACGGGTTGCATTGAACGTACCGTGTTCGCGCAAATTTTAGACCAATTAAGAAAAGGATTGCGCAAGTTTCTTTTAAGAAATAAAGGAATCTTAGAGTTATCTTCTAGTAAAAGGTTGCACTTCAGAGTTTCATTGCCGTGACTTTAACATCTTCACTTCCCACGGCCTGCTCCCGTCTGACCTTGTAGCTCAGTCGGTAGAGCGGCGGAGATCTAACCCGAAGGTCGTGGGTTCAATTCCCACCCTGGTCAGAGTTTTTCTCTGTCCTTGTGTGGGCCCATTTCCATCTGTAGGGCTAACGCTCACATGGTTCATATGGGATTGAAATCTAGCACTTCATATTACACTCTATCCAGTTAACTTGATTTTTTTTGGTTTGCTTTTTCTTTGAATGGACATCTTTGGAACCCAATTTTCAAATTAATCGGAAAAACTGAACAAAGGCTGAGGAACCGTCGATTTCACATTCACTTCCAACTCAAACTAACATCTTGTGGGGAAAAGAAATTTGAATTTTTAGAAAAAAAAAGCATCCAAAAGAGCTTTGACTGAACTCTACTTACAGCGAGAGTCTAAAAAGTGTAACCGCTTTTTGCAATCTTAAATGCCTGCAAACGCGGTGTCCAATCACAACTCAAAGAAGGCTCTTTTTGGTTTACGACTAGATTGCCCGTGCACACATAAAAGGATGTGAATGAATTAAAAGTAGTCACACTTCTGTGACCCTTGCTTAAATACATGTTATTCATCGCCTAAAACGCCTAAGGCCGTACTCGCGACCGAGGGCACAGTTTTTCCCTATAAGGACCGAGGATTCCGTCCGCCCTCAGAGTCAATCAGATTGCAGGATTCGCAAAATTCCGCCCACTCGCGCATTGAGAAAAAAAAAAAAAAGGGATTCGAACCCATAACTTCTTCGATGTCGGTTCAGTGATTTAATAATAAACCTATTCAAAGTGCCACTGTGACAAAACACTCAAAGTAAACAGCCTTTGAATAAAAGTCAAAGCTCAAAATTTTGACAGTCAGCTGTTAAGCAAACACACTTTCAAAATCTGAAGAAAAAAAAGGAAGCGATTTATTTTTTTACCACAGGGACACTAAATTGTTAACTGTATACGTGTAAAGCGTTGGGGCTCTAATTGGGGGCACTGTTCACACATCAAATCAAACCAAATCAAATGTTGGTTTAGAGCGGTTTTCAATTGAGTGTCGAAAGTAATTAGTGAATTACTTTGGTTTTGCATTTACTTCACTCAGTGATTGGTTCAAAGTTCTCGCGGCACTTTTTCAACCAAGCAGAAGTGAAACCAATACCAATCTTAGCTCGCGCGTGCACATTTTCCTGCGCTTTGTGTCGACTACGTGTAATTACTTCGAGTTTTGATTAGTTTGCCGGATTGTCTCAGTCCTTTTTGATTGGCCAAAGTAATTACTTTGGTTTTGGTTTTACGACACTCAATGGAAACTCGCTCTATGAGGAGAGGGAAAAACCGGAGTACCCGGAGAAAAACCTCTCGGAGCCGGCAGAGTAGAGAACCCGGCACCAAATTCAACCTACCTATTACGCCAAGTCTGGGAATCGAACTCACTACTGCGCCATCCTATAACATATGAGCAGGCCAATATCTAGAATAATTTGTCTTACATCTAAAATGTTCTATTTAAAGATGACAAATCATCGCCACTGGTTAAGTTGCATCAGAAGCTCATGACCTTCAAGCGTTTCACTCTGGTTCAGAGCTGGGGTTTTTTGAGTTTAAAAATTTCCTTATCTGGATCAGGCGCGTAGCGTGGTCATTTTTTCAAGTACGCACAAGTACTTATGATCTAGAAACCTAAGTAAACTAAGCGAAAAATACTGCGTTCTTTATTTCTTGTTCGAAATAGTTGTGTGAATACAAGCAAAGAACAAAGTGTCTTGCCCTTATTTTGAGCAAACTTGGCGCAAACAAAACATTGTTTTGGTTGTGCTAGCATGACTGGAATTGCCAACAACGTTCTTGGAACGTCGCTCCTTTGCAACTTCGCCTTTTTGTTGCACGCTGACCAAACAACACTGCATTGTTTCGTGTAAAAAAAGTACAATGCAAAACTAAGTGAGAACATGGTATAGCTTTTGTTTTAGTTTTTAGAATTTAATCATAGTGGTGTTTTCATAAGGAAATCTTGGTTGCGTACAAGTAAAAGTTAAAAATAGAAACAATTAGTATAAAATTTCAAAAATTTTGCGGTCACTTCAAGTACGCACGTGCGTATTTGCGTATAGGACGCTACGCGCCTGTGGATGTAACGTAGCTCGTGCATTTTCCCGCGTGCGCAGCTTCGGTCTGATTTTTGTCCATATTTGGGCATAAATTGGTGTCCTAAATCCCCAGCTTTGTTCCAAGGAAAAGAAGCAAGTTACACGCTTCAAGGTTATGTGCCTCTGGTTCCATACATAACTGAGTTGATGTTTCAAGTTTGCGCGCTTCTTCCTCAGTACAAATATGTCATACACCGTGCATCCTCCACTCTTCTTCTCAGTTTTCCGAGTTGTTCGAGTCCCGACGTTAACATGGCAGTCTTACTCTGTTTCAGTTTTTCAGATACCAGGATCACACAGAACAGTTCAACTAGTGATGATAGATACAACACTGCTCTGCTGTAGACAGTGAGTAATTAAATTTCCATGTTGTCACACCATATGCATTCATTTAATCTATTTAACAATGCTGTCGAAACCGATTTATCATCATCATCATCATCATCATCATCCTCATCATCCATAGAGCGCCGAAGGAACGCGCGCGGAGCCCCATGGGTAAGAAAATATGCTAACCCATTTGTGATGATAAAAGGTTTCGTAAAGCACTTTAGAATAAATATAAGCGATATAAAAATAGAACGACGTTTCGATGACTCCTTGTCATCGAGAAAGTTTGGCTTTGGTCACCGTACCACCGTACTTCCCCACTTTATGTGTGCCAATGTGAAACTCTGGTGCAACCCGCATTTTTCGGCGGGAATATCTTTGATATTGGACATTCATGTTAGGGTCAAAAGAGGTATCCGCTGACCAGTATCACGTGAACATATCGCGGGCTCAAGGTTTAAGCTCATTGAGGTCAGTTTTTTTAAACTCGTATACAAAAATTTGGTTTTATCAACGGAGTTGTTAATATAAATTGGCCACCGTACAGAGATTAAAAGCTGACGAAGGGCTAACGCTCGAAACGTCAGCTTTTAGAATCTCTGTACGGTGGCCAATTTACATTATCAACTCCGTTGATAAAACCAAATTTTTGTATACTACTTCCCCAACGACGCAGCACCACAGTTTCTTTAGAAACTACCCCTTCATTCATTTTTTAAACTCGACCGCTGACCAGGTACTGGTTTTCGATTGGATCGCAGGCTCAAGCCAGGTTCACTTATTGTAAGAATAAATAACAAGGGAGCTCCACTCTTAGGTTTGGCTAAATCTATATATTAATATTATTATTGGATTAAGTTTGGTTCAATTAATCTTTATAATAGCGGCAACGTTTTGGTCTTTTGCTTTTAGTCCATGAGCTAAGTGGCAAAAACTGGCGGATTGGTACCACCCGAGGTGACAAAGGCTACCATTCATCAAATTAAAGCTTATCATGAGTAGATTCCAAGAACATATGATAGCAAGGTTGCCGTGGTAACTTATTGCCGTCACGTGACCCTAAAGGCAACACGCACTACATAATTAGGAAAATTGATTTTTTTACACTTGAATTTATCTCGCAGTAACACATTCTTTTTAATGCTTTTACCAGGGAATGGCATACCAACAGTACGAAATCTAGCATGGTTTAAGTTAGACGCAAATATGCACAATTAAATGGTTTCGAGTCACGTGACCATAGATAATGTCCAACATGCCGTTTTTGAATCAATGGTATACCCAATGTTCTTGTCAATTGAATAAATTTGCTATAACCTCAATGAACAAATGCCAATAGTTAGAGACTATGTATCCTACAACTTTATATGCACGGCTCGGTAATTCATCGACCTAAAGTGGCCCACCTTTAGTATCACACTCCAGACACCGACCCGATCCAGAAAGCAATAGAAGACATCGGAACACCTGCAGAGATTCTGAACAAAGAAAGCCATGATCAAGTTATGGAAACCCACATACTCAAGCTTTTATTCAAACGCTCGCAAGAATATCTGGATGATCTGCGCACTACGAACAAGCCGCTATCCGCATTCTGGGTCTCAGAAATTGTTGAATATGATTTGTGCGCGCGTCATGGAAGGGGGACTGGCTGTTGCACCTAACATGCGTTCGTCAAAGGTTGCCGTGGTGTTTTTCCTATGACAACCTTGCTATCATATATTTTAGGACTCTACTCATGACAAGCTTTAAGAATACCAAACTCGCGATTGGCTCTTGGACTATTTGTCATTTCTATTTATGCATCCCGCCACCGCTGTGACACTTTAAGCTTTCTGGGCCCGGTTGTTCGAAAGCCGATTAACTTAATCCAGGATTAACGTAAACTTTGGTTTTATGTTGGTTTTGGGTAAAATTTCCTTTGGCTTATTTTTGTTTTTCAAGATTGACTTCCTTTAGTGTAAACGTTTCCCGAGTATCAGCGTTGAACAGCATTTGGGAGTAGAGAAATAAACCCCTTGGTTAATTTTTAATCTGGGAATAGCGTTAAACGGCTTTTGAACAACCGGGTCCTCGAGATTTATCTGCCATTTGTCCATTCTTTTCCTTTAGTCAGAAAAAGTCTAGCTTGCTACCAGAAGAGGACAAACAGCTACAATGGATAAAAGATACCCTTAGAGACTCTTCGTAAGTGCAACGTTAAGCTGATAGGCTTCTGATTGTAGCCAGAGATGTTGATTTTTCCACTACCCTAAACAAAAAGGACTGGATCGAGCATCTATTGTTTGAAGTGAAGTAAAATGAAAATCGCGGCGGCCATTTTGTTTTGACCGACCACCTTGAGATTTCAGCGTCATCGACAGTTCAAAGTGAGAGCAAAGCAATATGGCAAAGTTGTAAAACTGAAACCACTTTTCAACGTTTTTCCGCGTAATACGTATAAGGAGGTTCTTTTTTACCCATAACTTCACTGGGTATACGAAGATTCAGCCTTAGGTCGTTTTGTCAGGGTGAAAACAATAGGTTGGTCCAAGCAGTATTTTTTTCAAGATCAGCGCTTCTCTCAGATCGTCGAAAATTAGCACAGCCCTCCTTTGAGGGTTTTTATGTCTTACCTAATCAATGCGCAATGTTTCCAATTGCGCCACATATGAACAAATTGTACAAGAAAGATTTGGATCGGCTTGAAAATATCGCGTCATCGTTTTATGCAATCAGAGGCAAAAGCAAGGGTGCTTACCATATTTAGCCAAATAATCCGGATGGAAAGGTCAGCAATTTTCCGGATTTATTGACCAACCGGATGAGAATGGCGCTTACTATTTACCACCCGGCATTCCATCCCGAATATTTACTCAATTTCGTGAGAAAGAGCGTGGAAACGTAACAATTTTCGCAAATGGTAAGTTCCATTCCGAACGGAAAAAGTGGACTCCCTCTGGAGGTTGTCCTCAATTCCCGAAAATATTTTCCGGAAAATAGATTTTCCATTTGACCTCAAACCGAAATTTCTGGATTTTTTGGCTAAATGGTAATCACCCCAAATCTGTGAAGCAATTTCTGGCTCATCAGTTTCAGCTTGCGAGTCATTCTTTGATTTGCTCTCAAAGGTATTAGATTTACGACGACTTTTGCCATATTCTGAACGGTCTGGTGCTGAAAAATGGTTATTCTAATCACTAATTTTAGAGCGGACTACCTCATAGTGGGAGGACATCACCCTGTTCTATCAGCCGGTATCCATGGCAGCACACCGTATCTAATATCCAATCTTAAACCACTTATGGAGAAATATGACGTCACTGCTTACCTCAGTGGTCACGATCATAATCTACAGGTAAGTCGTTATTTTAAAATTTCTTCCTTATATATGCTAATTTTTTGTATATGACGATTCCTTGAGTACATTTTCGTACATTCAGGCTCTTTTTCATTTAAAGATCGATCGTTTCTGCCACACTTAAAAAATCCCATTTATATGGTCTGTCTCCTATCGAAAATCACCTCAAACGCTTTGCATCTCAATTTTTTTTTAAAAGAGGCAGTTCCCGGTTTCGGTTCGATGTACATACGTACATTTATACAGATTTGATTGACCCCTCGCAGGAGCTCATCAAGGGGCTCCTATACCTCCACTAATTCCTTGGGTCAACCCTTTCTCGAGTGAATTTATTTCTAGGAACAGGTTTTTCGCGCAAAAGGTATCATAATTCCCTTGACGCTGCGACAGCTTTGTTTTGGTTGGCTTTTTACAACAGTTGACGTGCTGATTGGCTTTTATGACAGTGGGCGTGCTGAATTTCCCAAGGAAAATTGGCTTTTACAACAGTGGGTGTGCTGAATCTCCCAAGGCAGATTGGCTTTTATGACAGTGGGCGTGCTAAATTTCCCAAGGGAAATTGGCTTTTACAACAATAGGTGTGATGACCCTCTCAAGGGAGTCGTTCTATAAGTAAATCTACTCGAGAAAGGGTCGACTCCTTGAAGATAGAGGTTTCCTGGGTCTTCCTTTGATGAGCTCCTGCCCCTCTCCCTCATGAGTGGAATCCCAATGGACCATTTCCGAGTTGCTGTTTGTCTCGGTTTCGAAGTGAGTCTTGGTGCTCAACTATTGTAAGGGAAATGAGTTTGATTTGCATAAGAATACGCAATTCATTTCCATTTCAATGGTTGTGCACCAGGACTCACTCTGAAACCGAGGTATGCAGCAACTCGGAAATGGTCCATTGACAGGAGTCAGTACAAACCAGTTGCTTTTTTTTACAAGCGCTGCTAGAAGTTGAAATAGGAACTACCAGGGACAACTTCAGCTCGTGATCAAAACTGGTCTTGAAGCCGTGGTCTGTGGATCTCAGGGCAAGCGACCTAACTATTCGTCCACGCTGTTCCCTCGCAAATGTTGCGTTGCTTCCCCTTGAGGCAGTTAGACTTCTTTTCATCGATTCTTGATGTCAAATTATTTCCATCTTTTTAGCATATTAAAGAGGAGCATTCCGACTTGCACTACTTCATTACAGGAAATGGAAACTTTTACAATTCATACATATTCCATAAAAGGATTGTTGGATGTTCTCTCAAGTAAGTCCGATGATTACCTGACGCGAGTTACCACATACAGGGCAAAATTATTGAATGCTGATTGGCTGATTCTGTTAATCATGAGAGCATGATAACTTGATCCTGATGGGTTAACGGTTGCTTAAGACGAGGAATAAGCGAGCTTTTTGTTCACTTATAAAATACATTTTAAGGGATATTTTTACTGACACCAACGATTTATTAACTCGAACTTTAACCGAATGAAAGCATGTTTGCTGTAATTTTAAGATTAAAGTGTTCATTGAACTGATTGATTAGTTAAGTTGCTTGCCATTTGTCACGGCATTGAACGGGCTTCCCCCAATAATTTTGCCCTGTATGTGATAAACATGTAACTGCAATGTGCCTTCGTGTAATTAAGGCTAATTTCACTTGTATTTTCAAAGTTTTCCAAATTGCCCTCGTCGCTTTGCGAGTCCAGCAGTTTTGTGAAAACTTTGGAAATGCGCGTGTAAATAATTCGTAATTGCCGTCGGGCTCTTACGATTACACACACGAAACTTTTCTCACACAATATCTCGATCCATCGAAAACTTGCACGAACAGAACACAGTCCGTAGCAAAAAAGGTTTTGTATTCTAGTTTCCCAGGTGTTCTCCCGACAATGGAGAAACAAGGACGCAGAGTACGTTTTTCTTAAAAAGCTTAGTTTAGGATTGAAGGAAAAAAACTTGAAAAGTCTTTTCAATGAGTTTTGTGACAATCATTTTGTGATGACCGGAGCCATTGACTGTTTGCTTTTGCAAACATTGTTTTTAACAGGCAATTTCTCTAAATCCTCAGGTTTTTCCATGGCGACTGTGGAGCATTTACTCTGTTTGAAGCTACTCCTAATTTTTTAAGAGTGTCGCTTATTGATGAATTTGGAAATGAGTTGTACAAGACCAAGTTAAAGCCGAGGAGAACAATTCAGACCATGGAAGATGAAGAAAATGCAATCCTCGACGAATTTTTCACTTCTCAGTCGTGACCTCGAACATTTAATTTGTGTTTTGGAAAAAGTGTTGGATTAGCAACCTAAATTAATACAAATACTCTGTCAAGCGTTTGTAAATACCTGTTATCGCCGGCTGTTCAAAGAATTCTTGTAAAAATCTTCCAACGAGATGAAATAAACACATGGTGTTTAGGCAAGTCCACCTCACCCTTTTTATAGGAATTTGAGTTCCGGAATGCAGTAATACTTTGCTCGTGGACTAATCCAGGATTTAAGAAGGAAGGGTTACCTTTTACGGGGCAATCAGTAACTTGCTTACGAAACAACAGATCTGTCAAATGCAATTAGTTTCTCCACTCCGCTAGCCTCCAGGAACTACAACATGACATTCTTCTCCAGACCCTAGATTTGAGCTATTTAATTCGTAAATGAGTGAAGGCACCAATGATCGTTTGTGACTCTTTATCCTAAGACAGATTTTAGGGAATCACTCGCTTGTTGTTGCTCTGAGCCTCTATACATCCACCATGATCCGTTATCTCATCTTATGTAGGTTCTCATCGCCGTAATGTGAGTTAGCGTGCTGTTAAAATCGCAGGGCCACCATTTAGGGGTGGGGGGGGGGGGGGGGGTTGGATGGTTTGGGAGGGGAGGCGTTTCGTTGGGGTCTGGAACCAATTAATTTCATGCCCAGAGTCCTCGTTTCCCTCGACCTGTGCATGGTCAGGTAATGTTCTTTTCTTCAAAAGTTTAATATTCAACATGAGAAGTAATGTTCGCGAAGAAGTATGCTGACTGACGCTTGTATTCCTGGCTAAGCCTCGTTTTACATTAAAGTTATACAATGTTTCATGTCCCAGCGAGGCGTATCCAACCGTTTCTTTGAAATCTCTGAAAATTCGTACTAGGCCTTCAATCTCAACAATAAAGCCGGCTTCGATGTTTTACAAAAAAAATCATTGCAACAAGTGCCCTGTGCTGTTTGTTGTTGTTTCTCTGTGAGATCCCTGGGATATTCGAAATTACTGTTTCCCTTGCAATGAAGTAGTGACTTGCACCATCAATAATTTATTTACAGTTGTACATTCCCATAACCAAGTCCAGTACCTCAGTTGCCTTGGACGTTAATGTGCTTTTGCAAAAACTACGTAACTGAGTGTTGGTTTCTCTGTCAAAGCAATTGTGCTTGGAATTATGATAATAATGATTATAATCATTTTGCATGAGTTATATCAATCTTTGCTATATTAATAATAATTTTGATCTCTTCCTTAACACTTCCGAAGTTATAACAGGGCTTCTGAAATTATGCACTGATGCGAAATTACATAATTCGGCTCTGAGCGCATAATTCCGAAAAAAAAAAAAAAAAAAAAAAACACAATGGCACATAATTTTCACATATTTTGACAAATCTATTAATACGCTGTGTTTTTTTCATACCTTGAGAGATGCACGGAAATTTTTTCTTGTAAATATGGTACATTTTCGCCGGAAATAGCCACCGTTTTGTTGCAAAAACGTTCACAAATATCACAAATCAACAAGGCAACCAGGCATTCTATGCTGGTGGCAGTTGGGACCTGTGCTCTAGTTTTTTCTTATATAACACGCACCATTATTGGAAGAAATGTAACCAATCACAGCTTGGAAAAGAAAAAAGAACCCTGCTTCGATTTATTTTGGCGGCAAAACATCTTTCTTGCCCATGTTTTCAATTTGAAAATGGATAATTTTGTATCAAAAGTAAAAAAGATTTGCAAGCTTTATAAATTTGTAACATTAAAATTAGTAATAATTATTGAAACTTAAAAATATTGCACAATATTGTGCGATTCGCATAATTTGGGCATAATCTAGGATTTTTGGTGCATAATTCACCAAAAAATAGCTCATAATTTGCTGAAAAAAAACCGCATAATTCCAAAGGTCCTGCTATTATTTCACTACAATTGCATCCAAAATGCATTCCTCTTCTCACACACCACTGGTAGCTCTGCCAAGCCACCCACCACAACAAAAGCATCTTAAATTGAGTTCATCTCATAGCTAGCAAGAGTTCCTTTCACTAAGTTTATCACCTTCCACACCACTATCATTGTACCATGCATAAAAGACAATAACCATGTACCTTTACTTTCCACAAAGTCCACATCTTTTGCCTTCTTTTCAGAGCTAGGATTCCTTGAAGATAAATTCCCTCTTTCCAGATCATCTTTCAATTTCTCTTTCGAGTCCAAGGCATCCTCAACATTTTCTTCCTTTCCAGTTCTCTTCTTAACAACATCCAGCTGCAAAGTTGAATATTTTTGCTGCTTATTACTCTTTCTACTTTCTGAATCGGATGAGCTATCACTTATATCATCTGCTTCTATAGCAATTTCCTTTTTATTGTATTCTTTGGACAATGAAGGTCTTCGACGCTTGTCATCTTGCTTGCTCTCAGCATCTGATATATCGCTGAAGATTTCACCTTTTTCCCCTTCTGTGGTCTTTCTTCCCCCTTTAACTCTTCCAGCCCTTTTTACATCTTGAGACGATTGCCTTTTTAATTTTCCTGGTGTGTCACTAGTGGATGACACTATGAAGTAGAAACAAATCATTTAAGCAACCAGCACTGCCTTGTACCAGTCACCGTGTAAAATATGCAACTGTCTTTGGTGAATTTAAACGCTGAAGCCCCCAAATGCAGAACTTTCTCTAGCATGACAAATGAGAGTACGTCTTCTCTCCCTTCCCCATGGGTGCAACAAACCAATGCAGGGTACCCCTGACACTGTGTCAAGCAGCCATATCCATTTATACACTTGGTCCTGGTTGTTGAAAGAGTGAATAGCAATATCCACAGAATAAACCACTATCCACAAGATAACTCAATTTATTTTCATAGCCATTATCCACTAAATAGTGATTTATCCAAAGGATAGGACTGTCCAATCTTTGAACAACTGGGACTTGAGTGGAGAGAAATGGAAGGATTTTAAGGCAATATTCCTTATCCAAAACTAATTCATATTGCATTAAACTCATCACCAATAGATGAGCTTGGGCGTTGGTGCCTACAAAGTTGGTGGAGCCTGGTAATGCTCTAGCATAAAGAGAAGGTCTCCATGGCAACCCCGCGAGTGGCCCCCACCAGCCACCGTCACACTGAACAATTCAGTGGAATACTTACCGACCCACTACTTACCTAGCCCACACCTCAAGAGGGAGGGAGGGATGGGAAAACCAAGCACAAACTGGCACGCAAAAAGGCAAGCTATTGCAATAACACTTTGCGAAGAACTGCGAGCAAGCAACTGCGTATATCAGCCATGCGGTCCCCCTGCTTGCGACATCGGGCCACCCCTGTTATAGCTGGGGAAACTGCTGAGCAGCATTGTTTTGAGTTTATTTTTGCCTAAATTACATTTAGCCACATAAAGAATAAACACCTTTTGCTATTCAGAAGGTTATTGCATGAGTTGAGTTTTCATAAGAGGGTAAACTGGAGTGTCTAGAAAAAACCCTCCTTTCTTGAAGTTGAGATATTGAACTGGAACTCAGCTGAAATACAATCACAGAGGTGGAAGATGTAATTGTCAACCTAGAATGGTCACCCTTCCAGCTGTTCGATTTAATGCAACTTCATTCTTTCATGTGTTTAAAGTGTTTTGAGATTTTTCTCGGCATGAAAGGCTCACAAACAGCACCAAAATGTTACCGCATCTGTTGAACACCCACTCCTGCTGGCTTCGTGGAATCCTGTGTTAGATCTGTGACCAATTCCATTGCTTTGATTTACAGATACCGTAGCCAATAACAGTCACTAATTTGGCCTTGAATGGAACATCTCCATCTTAGGAGAACCCATCCCTGCCTCATACACCATGCAAGTCACGGAGGGAATTGTGCTAGTACCCACAGCCCGTTCAAGAGATACTAATCTACGTGCTACACGTGTGCTGGCCTGGGGCGCGGCGCTCAATTACGGCAATGAACGGACTTTCGCTGGTATGTATTTGGTTCTTTGCATCTTTGCATACTGGCCTCAGCATCGGTCCGCGGCCTTATCCGCGGCCAGTTTTGACAAAATAGCGCATGCGCAAAATTGATTTTCTTTCTATGCTTGTAGAATCCAGAGAACGGTAGGGATTGGATAATTTACGATAACAAAACTGGAAAGTACATCTCTCTCGGACTGGATCGGTACAAGCCCGGTGCTGACTCTGTCACCGTCTTTCGTCTTGCTAAACCAGATTAGAAACTGAAGAAACGGCTGAAAGTTCAGCTCACAGATCTAGATGTGTTGGAATGCTAGCGATGGCTTTGAATGCGTTGATTGTAATAAAAGGGTTGTTGGTTTGGAGTTAATCAACTGCAACCAAACAGAGACATAGAAGGGCTAGTGGACGCTGTAAATCGTCAGCCTTTCTTTTTACAAGTTACTCGTATTTCGGCCTTGCCTGACCAGGGCCGGGAGAGTAAGCCTCACCTCTTCCACTCCCATCCCCTATCTCCTTCAATTTCGACCTCGGTCCAGCTTTCGATTAGCTATTGTAATCCAACCGAAGAAACGCCTGCTTGGCTTATCTTTCATATACGGAACCTTGAATAATTAACGTCCATAAAACAAAAGAACAAAGCTAACATAACAATACCTAATCAACAAGGCCTAATCAGAATAAAAATGGTTCTTTTGTCTTCCGCCATTTTGGTCCGGTATATGAAAGTCTACCCGCCTGCTTTATTGGGCTTCGCGGGATAAAATTCATAAGGCAAAACACATTTAAAACATTCTAGAAAAACCGCTAGAGTGTATCATCCATGCATGCAGGGTGATTTCAACGGTCAAATTTATCTTTAAGAAAGTTATGACATTTTTTAATTTCGAAGACATGTTTCGATGTTACAAACATCATCGTCAGAACAAAATATTTGAAAAACCGTTAGGACTTATATAACAACTAGGCGAAACTTGCATAATTAAATATGATTAAGTGACAAGAAATACATATTTGAGTGAGTTACAGAGTGTTAGAAAGAAGGTAGAGCCTAAAGCGTAAGTGTCAGGTTGACGTGATGAACTTGTTGGTTTAAACACAGGTAACCCAGGCTCACTGTGTGCGTCACGTAGATATTAAAATATAGAGAACATATGAGGCGAAGTTTAGGTCTGAAAATTTGCTAGAAAATGGTAATAAAAATCGATAAAACTTATCATGTGGTGAGCTGTTGTTGTCTTTAATACGTACACGAAGTTTCGGGGAAAATGGTCCCCGTTCACCTTCCTTCATAATATAGTGACAAGGTAGGAGACGGAAGCCAGCGTCGGGACTCCGATCGACCCAAAACAAGCACGATTTTTTCCGCGAAAATCAAATCCAGTCGCTAAATAAACACGCCAGGTTCGTGGAATAGGAATTTCTCTAAACCATGAATCCACTGAAGCATCTCCAGGTAGCAACGCGGAGCCACCAGACTCCGTAAAACTTGTAAGTTAACCTGCTAAAATGGCGGCCAGAAAGCGTGGTACTCACGAAGTGCCCAATTCAAAATGGCACTGAACTCTGGACGCCTGGTGACGAGTATAATAAGTCTTCCTCGAGGGAGGGGAGTCCCAAATTGCTCAGTGAGTTTTGTTTGGGACTCCCCTCCCTCCAAAACTTATTATACTCGTCACCAGGCGTCCAGAGTTCAGTGCCATTTTGAATTGGGCACTTCGTGAGTACCACGCTTTCTGGCCGCCATTTTAGCAGGTTAACTTACAAGTTTTACGGAGTCTGGTGGCTCCGCGTTGCTACCTGGAGATGCTTCAGTGGATTCATGGTTTAGAGAAATTCCTATTCCACGAACCTGGCGTGTTTATTTAGCGACTGGATTTGATTTTCGCGGAAAAAATCGTGCTTGTTTTGGGTCGATCGGAGTCCCGACGCTGGCTTCCGTCTCCTACCTTGTCACTATATTATGAAGGAAGGTGAACGGGGACCATTTTCCCCGAAACTTCGTGTACGTATTAAAGACAACAACAGCTCACCACATGATAAGTTTTATCGATTTTTATTACCATTTTCTAGCAAATTTTCAGACCTAAACTTCGCCTCATATGTTCTCTATATTTTAATACCTACGTGACGCACACAGTGAGCCTGGGTTACCTGTGGTTTGCCATCTGTAGAAGAGCAGCGAATTCTCTAGGTTATCTCTGGTTATGCTAGGGCTCGAGTTGTGTTCAGTTAGCCTGGATATTTGATGTTAGGCTTCTTAAAAAGTGCTAAAGGTGCTGTTGTTTACGTTCCAAAATACCTTTCCGCATAACGGTTTCAGTGCCATTTTGAATTGGGCACTTCGTGAGTACCACGCTTTCTGGCCGCCATTTTAGCAGGTTAACTTACAAGTTTTACGGAGTCTGGTGGCTCCGCGTTGCTACCTGGAGATGCTTCAGTGGATTCATGGTTTAGAGAAATTCCTATTCCACGAACCTGGCGTGTTTATTTAGCGACTGGATTTGATTTTCGCGGAAAAAATCGTGCTTGTTTTGGGTCGATCGGAGTCCCGACGCTGGCTTCCGTCTCCTACCTTGTCACTATATTATGAAGGAAGGTGAACGGGGACCATTTTCCCCGAAACTTCGTGTACGTATTAAAGACAACAACAGCTCACCACATGATAAGTTTTATCGATTTTTATTACCATTTTCTAGCAAATTTTCAGACCTAAACTTCGCCTCATATGTTCTCTATATTTTAATACCTACGTGACGCACACAGTGAGCCTGGGTTACCTGTGGTTTGCCATCTGTAGAAGAGCAGCGAATTCTCTAGGTTATCTCTGGTTATGCTAGGGCTCGAGTTGTGTTCAGTTAGCCTGGATATTTGATGTTAGGCTTCTTAAAAAGTGCTAAAGGTGCTGTTGTTTACGTTCCAAAATACCTTTCCGCATAACGGTTTCATCTAATTACTTCTAATTATAATAATTGACTTCGGATTCAATATTCAGGTGGAGCGTTATTTAAAAACATTGAAAAACTCTGTGGAATATTTAGGTTTTTTACGGTGAAATTGTGGTGTAGAGCTATGCGACTTGAGAAAGAGTCGAACAATACTCGAACGATGTTGCGTTTTTTCCCTCAAAGTGACGGAGTTACGCATGAAAAATTTGGCTCCAGGGTTTGCAGATATGATGTCAAACAGTATTCACGATTTGAAATGATATAAATTATGGTGTAAGTTCAATGTCTTCTCCCGCGGTTTCGAGCTCCTTCCCAGTCTGGAGAATTTGATTTGTCTAGGCATGTAGTCTGTTCATGTGGAATCGATAAATAAAATGACTCGATTTTTTTTTTTCAATTTTTTCTTCCCACAACATTCAGATTCTTTTAAAAAAATACGTCTTCCTTTCCACAAGGTAGACTGCTTTACTTTTTGTTGTATAAAAAAGACTGAAGTAGAACCTTGTGGCATGTACTAAAACCTAAAACAACAAAACGAAACTTCCGAAACGACCAAAACGAAATCAAATCGAGGGTTCGGTTGAAATACGCCATCCCTTGTGCATGGGGATCAAACTTCCCTCCCCACCTGGGCAACAAAGGTATCAAACACCCGCGGTATGCCTACATAATGCTCTTTCAACCAAAGATTTAGTTTTCAAAATTTTCTT
>NC_090892.1:46226478-46228978 GCF_036669925.1 Montipora capricornis | reverse complement strand
TGCAAAACAAACGAGCTTGTGAACTAAAGGATAAACATAACGTACACGAAAGCGAATGAAAGGATCCTAATAAGAAATTTTTACACCTCAGTCATACTGGCTTAAGCCGACTGAATTGAAACGTTAAATGGTTGCAAAATCCACGTTATCTCTGTCTTTGTTAATTGGTACTGTAGCCATGTGTGTCAAAATAAATTGAGTTATTGGGTAACGATTACTTTGTTCAGTGCAGCAAAATGGACAGTTGAATTACGGGGTGGTGACTTCTTTGCCTAAAAGCAACTCACTTAACGAAACTGTCCTTTTTCCAACAACAACAAGGATTCAAAGGCTTCAATTCTTACAGAGTTCGATAAAAATCCGGATTTAAAACATGCGGTGGGGCAACCAAAGCGATGGGAGCTGTGTTGGGGTTTCAGTGTGAAAGTACAAACGGCTACTAACACTCTTATAACTCTTTTTTCATTATTATTTTATTAACCCGCAGTCTGCAGTCTGCAGTCTGCATTTTACCCTCAGTCTGCGTTTTATCCCTGGTCTGCAGTCTGCAGTTCTGCGTTTTACACTGACCGGTTATTTGGGTGGTTTTTGGCAACAGAGGTTAATTATTCGTAATGCGATCGCTTCCGTTGCCGTTAGCAATGGGTCGTAAATTTGACACTTTCATCGCATTATCACATTACGCATTGAACCACGTTATCTATTATTCCTAAAAATCTAAAAATATTCGTGCCTTATCAGTTTTCGGTCGAATTTATGTCCAAGAAAGCAGATAAATTGCAGAAAATATTAGTTTTGCATCCAAAAATTCGTAATCAACGCTAAAATGACCAAATTTTGCCTAGAAAACATATTTTACTGTTATTTTTCTTAAATTTTTTCGTTGAACTTTCGCTTTTATAAAATGTTTCAGTTGTCTGTAAATAAGTTATATGCTGTTGGAAAGCTTATTTTCTTAGCTTTAAAATGATGTATTTTTTCCCCCTAACTTTAAATATTTTTTGAGAAAAAAAAAACATTTTTAGGCGATGGCTGATTACCGCGGTTTTCTCGCGGTTGGGAAAGTAGGAAAAAGAGTTAGGCCAGTAGCCAGGTTTTTAACCTCAGAAAAGGATCTGTTTCGTCGTACGAACGTGTGAGGACCTGTGAGCTAAAGGGCCTCTGCTGGTATGACTTCTGGGTGACCCCTTAATAACTTCTTACTAACCGAGCGCGAGGGCCGTACTGCCAGGGAAATATTGGCCCGAGGTCGTGGCAGTACGGACCGAGCGCAGCGAGGTCCGTACAAAAACGACCCAGGGCCAATATTCCCCAGTACGGCTCGAGCTAGCTCGGTTAGTAAGTAGTTTATTATATGGTTTTTTAATTACCTTTTGCTTTGTTTTTGCAAGCCCGTAATCGGCCCGTGGGCCAGTCACAATTTGCCTGGAACGCTGCACGTACCACAGGCAACCCAGTGTACCCTCACGGAGGGTCTAGTTGAAGATGATGAAGGGAAAACTTAACACGAACACAGTCAGTGGCATTGACTCAAATCTAGTGTAAATTTTTGTTTATTATATCATTCACAGTTAAATCATCGATATCATTTTTAATTTCTTTTGCCTCTAACTTTGCAATTTACTGTAATTTATTGACTCAAATCTACTGTCAATTTTTGTTTATTATATCATTCATAGTTAAATAATTGATATCATTTTTAATATCTTTTGCCTCTAACTTTGCAATTTACTGTAATTTATCTCAATAGGTGCTTTTGGCAGGAGTCAGTTGTCAGTCCAGGAAGGTGTGGAGAGGAGAAGCACATCCATTGAAGACATAACAGGTTAAAGTTGTTTATTTCAAACGATTCTTATAGTTGTTGCTTAAATATTATTGATGTGAAGGTATCGCATTCAATTGTTTTATTGGACCGTACATCCGGAAAGTAGTGATTACTGAAAGTACTTGATGTCAAGATGAGTTTGATTGACACTTAAGACACGTGAATCGTATTGTGTATATAATAACGGGAACCTACATCTGCCCTTAAAGAGATGAGTGATTGGTGAACATTGTAACTTATTTTATCACGTAATTGGCCTTAAAGTTGCAAGAAACGATTTTTTTAAAATTAATTAATTAATTTATTTGCAACACAACAATACAAGAATGTACATAAAGAATAAAATCAACTAATAACAAACAGCATACTATACAAGTCGCACATACTAAAGTACACACACATATATATATATATATATAAACATAACAATGATTAAGACGGGGGGGTTAGTATCAAACAGAAGAGCAGTTTTCAAGTTTCCATTGCCATTCAATTTTCCTCTGTAGTTCTACAAAGTTGGGCGTCTTAGAAAGTGTTTTACAAGTGTATAAATAATATTTGGTGTATAGTAGGAGAATATCAAGTCTGCGTTCTTGGGCGTTCGGCAGTTTGCATTTTTCCTCCTTTATATGGAACCATTTCACAATATCGTTGTAGAATGAGGACGTAGTAGAA
>NC_090892.1:46218978-46221478 GCF_036669925.1 Montipora capricornis | reverse complement strand
TTGTTCTTTAGCTCCTCGTTCTCTTTCACCACAGAGTCAACCCTTGCTTGTGTGAACTCTAGACTGACTTGTAGTTCTTCGTAATTTCTTTTTAAAATTTTCTGTTCTTCAAGCATTAAATTAGTATTAGTTTCAATTCTTTTCACCGCCTCCCAAATCGTTGCCAGTGTTAAGTCTTGGCCAGATTGAACGCCACGTGAAACGTCTCCCATAGTCGCTAAGTTCTCTTCATTAAATCGCTTTGTGTTTGGAGATTTTATAGATGCTTCGCTGCTGGCACTACTAAGATCACTTCTTTTACGTACAATCCGGCCAGTCTCCATCATTCTCCTGCCATTATCTCATGTTTTATCTCTCAGAGCCACGGAGCTCAGAAAAACACGTCCGTTAAACGTGCAGTGGTCTCGGTATAAGTCCGGTACCCCTTGTGTTCCCTATTAAACATTGGCGATACCACCTTGCGAGTTCGGTTGAAGCAAATCGAGATTGATTCCCCAGACAAGATCTATAATTTGTGCTATTTTCTCTTTTTACAAGAAGACGTATACTGGCCAAAACTATCTTTGTTGTTATTGTTATCGCTGTCATTTTTTATATTTGCTGTGTAATGCACTTACGTGTTTTTACCGTAACTGCGGTTTCATCAGGTTCTTCTGTCAATGATGAGGACATTCAGAGAGGAATGAAAAAGAAAAGAAACGGTCAGGACAAAACAGGTGAACTAAATTTAATTTTTAAAAGCTTGGTGATCATCCCGCCAGTCTTCTTGCATTGATATTTGTCGCTCGCAATGTTTTTTTGGAATAGTTGGTAGAATTTTTCACTTTGGAGCCAAACGTTCATAAACTCGGTGAAATTTGGATTGGAGAAAGGCAGAAAGGTAGACTTCCCTGGTGAAAATCTTCAAAGGATCTTTAAAGCGGTACTACGACCAAAAAACAATTATTTTTAAACTTTGGATTTCAAAACTATGTTAACTAAACACTAACTGACCCAAGTTTTAAGTTTTGATTTTAAAAAGACACCTGTTTATTTTAACTGGAATTTTCTTATTTATTGGTCCACCATTACTAACTTTAAAATCTTGAGAGAGCTGGGTTGAGGAGAAAATGACGTCAGACTCACTAGTTTAAGAATGCAATGCGTGTGTACGCGGCCGAATTAATATGCAGCACGGGAGTTTCGGGCTTTCAGACTTTTAAACCCGTGTTTCGCATATGTAATAAATTGCATTTACACACGGAAATTTTAAGCTAGTGAGTAAATGACGTCATTTTCTCTAGATCCAACCCTCTGAGGTCCAATCGGCCAGTTTTGAACGTGAGTAATGGCGGACCGTGAAATCCAAAACTTACATTCAAAATAAACAGCCTTTGGATAAAACTCAAAGCTCAAAATTGTGCCAGTTAGGTGTTAAGCAAACACGCTTTCAAAGTCTGAAGAAAAAAAGGAAATGATTTTTTGATCATAGTACCACTTTAAGGATCTTCAAAGATCTTCATAAAGATCTTCAAGGATCCTAATAAAGATCTTAGAAAAGATTCTCAAAATTCCTTGCAAAGATCTTTCCTGAATGTTACCAAGGAATTTCAAAAATCCTCAAGGATCCTCATTATATTTAAAGATCCCTTGAGGATCTTGTTAAGATCTTTGCAGATCTTTATTAATCTTACCGAAGATCTGTAAGGATCTTCAATAATCTTACCAAAGATCTTCAGAGGTCCTGATCTATCCTTGAGGATCTTGTCAAGATCTTTGAGATTATTTTGGGTATATTCAGTATTCTTATCAATGATCTTCAAGGATGTTTGTGGCTCCGTTAAAGAACCAAGATTACTGCCAATTATGGCTTTGATTCACCTCATGGTTAAGGTAAGTGCCAGGATGTCATATGGAAAATCCGAAACATGCTAATTTAAAGTGAATTTGGAAATGGCCAATTCCTATTAACTACCATGAACACAGGCCCGTAGCAGGGGGAGGGGCAGGGGGGGCTCGAGCCCCCCCAGAAATTTTCAGACTTGAATTGAATTCTGCTACAAAAGTGGAATTTTTTTTACTAAAATGGACAGCTGTCAATGGAAGCTAAAGTTTCAAAGTATTGTCGATCATAGTAAGATTATGTACTGTTGTTCTTCTGTGCAATTTGGAATTGTGTAAACAAACGAAATCGTATTTTTGCTCTGCCAAAAACAACCAACAGCTTTAAAATATCTGTTTATTAAGCATGAAAATAGTCAGAAGCAAAATGGATCGAAATGCACCAATGACAGAACTTTATTGGTTTCCTAAGTAGTCCGCCAGTGTAAAATATACTACTGTACTAGAGTAAGACTTATGTTTTTGCGCGTTTATATTGAAAGTTTTACAATGTCTTCGCAAGAGCCGCCGAAAAAGAAATCCAAACAAGTCGAAAATAAGCAGGGAACACTTTTATCGTGGGTAAGACCATGTACTAGTGACACAGAGCCTGGTGTAGTCGAAGAAACAATCCTAATCA
>NC_090892.1:46206478-46213978 GCF_036669925.1 Montipora capricornis | reverse complement strand
ATTTGGGCTTTTCGGTTACAATGTATATAACTACAATGTCTAAAATATATTTATTTAGTAAAATCCAACTAGTGGTCTATTATCAATGCTGCGTTCTGATTGGTTGAGCTACTAGTAGGCTATTTGTTATAGCCCACTAGTAGCGAAAAGCGCCGGCTTTGAAAACCAAAACAACAATTAAAGTCTAGCTTTAACTAGCAAAAGATGTTTTGTCTCAATATTTTTTTGACCAACTGGTTGGATTTTACTAAAACAATCATTCCTCTCGCCCTCATGGCCTCTGAGTCAATAGCCCATTCGGCCTTCGGCCTCATGGGCTATTGACTCATAGCCCATTTGGGCTCGAGGAATAATTGTTAAAAATTTAAAAGAGAAAAAGGAATAATAAATAAACGTCCATGAATGAATGAATGAATGAATGAATGTCCATTTCGTTGGCTTCGCTTTTTGTCGCTTATTTTGGAATGATTCCCGTACAGGTCCCTACTTCATTATGCATGCAGAATAAATTAATTATTCATTCGCGCTATTGTTTTGTAGAACAATACGTATACCCAAGAGAACCGAATATATACATGGGTAATTTGTACTTACGGGATGAATAAAAACGGATCTCATCTTTTCTCTTCCTCCCTCTCTCTCTTCTTTCCCTTCATCGCCCACACTGTTACTCGTTTTTGTCTCAGCTTTCCTCTTTCTATCCCTTCGTCTTGTTCTTATTTCCAGACCCCACTCGGCTTTTTCTGCCATTTTATCCCATGATATGTCACTCGCAGCTTGCCTTGAACTCCGACCAACTGTAAGCCTCTGGATTACTTGTCCCTGTTCTTTACCACTGAGCTAACGTGTCAAGTTGCTAATTCACACCTTGAAAATGATATTTATTTTGAATTCTGGCTGACTATTTACATAACAATGATACGTAATTATATACACGTGCCGCGCAGAGCACCTACAATCGAACTTACACTTGTAGGTTACCGTTAAGAGATCCCTGTTTTACTACTCTTGAAATGCTAACCGTAACCCTAATTACGACTAAAGGCACTGTTTAGGCTTAAGGTTAGTCCCTGTGATAGTTTTAGGTTTTCCAGTATTGCTGTGAACTGTGACCTGCTTTTCCTTCATGCCCCGTGCGTGCGGCACACTCATAAGTTCACTGCGTGGAAGAGTATACCACGCTTAAAGTCTGATTGGTGCATCTTTCATGGGAAACTTTCATGCACGATTTCATTGCAATTAAAATCGTTTCATATTTCCCTTCTTTTGAAGCAAACTTGTGTCTTCGTAATAATCAAGATGGCTACCGAAGTAAAAGGGTCACAGCAATGGAAGATTTGATCATTTGGAAATTGTCCCTGCTTTATAACCTTTCCATAGTTGTGCATAGAGTGGTGCAAAGAAAACAATTTACTTTCGTCTTCCGTGTCCAAAACCTGTGTGAAAACGCAGTCAGTTGGCAAAGACAAAGTGCCGCATCGGGAGATGGATCTGTTTCGCGATGCTCAAGAAAAAACTGCAATGGATAGCCTTAAATCCGCCAGAACACATATTAATTTTCTGACCGTAAACTATCCTTGAAAAAATATTAGCCAAAGCCACCTGTGGCCGGAAAGTTTACAACTGCCTACAAGACAAGGGCTAACATCATCTCACCGCAGTTAAACATCGCCTAAACTTCGTCGACCCAGACAAACGAGCCCACAGCAGGGCATTGAAAAGACATGATGGGGAGTGAAACGAAGTATGCCTCGTAGGGGAACATCCATGGATGTCTACCAAAGCTATTTACGTGGAGGTATCATTGAGCATATTGCCGATCTCTACAAAGAGCGATAAATCGCAAAATCCCTCTAAATGCACCGTTTGTGATCCTAAATACAGGAAAGGAACAAAATATACACTTTGCAGTGTCTCGGCGAATTTTTCAGGAGACAGGACGAACAATGTCACGATAAAAAGAGCAGGTAGCCATTAAATTTCTTATGACAGTACTTTTATTTGGTTTGTTTGTTATGTTTGCGAATCTGAACCCTATTACAACGATTGCTTGAAACTCCACTTCTTGCGCTTATTCTAAAACTGAAAAATGGGTAAAATTGCAGGAAAAGTGCCGAAATTGCAGGAAAAACTGTTCGATTTTCCGTATTTCAGACAGAAGTTCGACCGACTTTTTTTTAAGTCCATATAGACTTAGAAAAAAAACCTCTAGAAAGAAAGAACAAAGCGCCACAGTCCCAAAGGACGTCTATTGTTATCGCTATTGTTTTCTTGAAACAAAGGAGTGTATGCATAATGAAGTAGGGACCTGTGCGGAAATCTTGCCCTTATTTTTCTGAAGGATTATGAAAACCTTCCACTACAAGCTTCGTTATTAGTAAACACTTCACAAAACAACAACGCCCGCACTTTGTATTAAGCTTATAAAACATTACTTGCACTTTGATTTATAGGACAAAAGCCCCTGAAATTAGCATCAAAATTGCTGTATCCAACGCTTACCTCTTTAGGTCAGTTATTATCAGCAATTCCTTGCAGTGGGCAAGCATTTTACATTCTAAAAGAACTATAATATGTTAAGGACTTGCAGTAAACCGAAAAATCGAAATAACCGCCATCGAGCTGTGGCCAGTGGAGTGGACAGTCTGGCTCGTGTGAGTCCGCAATTTTTGGTGCTGGCCTACTGCTGACCAGAGCGGCTCAAATCCAAGATGGCTGATCTTCAACGATGTTTGAGGCCCACAGACGGATTTTTCGCGCGTTGCTAAGGAAGTGAAATGTTACTTCCGGTAACTGACGTCATCATATCATAAGCTGACAAGAAAACCCACACACAAGCAAAAGTCACCGCACAAACTGTTGTTTCCATCGAAGGTTTTTCCTCGCCCTTCCTCGCGCTCTTTCTCAGATCAACTGCGCATGCGTAAACGAACTGACCTCCGGTTTGAGAAAAAAGCTAAATTTAATTCCGGCGGTTTCAAATTGAATCAAATTTTTTTTTACATGGCACGTTTCACCCCCAAATACAGAATATAGCTAAGCATTGATCTTTTCAAATCATCGTTTTTGAAAAAGTTATGGGTCTTTCAGTATCATTTATGTCTTTAAAAAGATCATTTTTTAAAATAAAAAGAAAACCATGCTTGGCTGGATGCAAAAACGAATACAAATTATCAAACCATCGATTAAATACCCAAATTGCGTAGCACGGAGACAAGTTGAGGGTTTTCTTTTATTGGTCAAGTGACCATGGGCGTGGTATGATGACGTCATATTTAGAGTCATTGGCTTACAAAAGTTGGAAACTGACCAAAATAATGCCAAACTCTCTCAAATTACTTAACCATTACATCCTTAGCAACGCACCCCAAAAAATACGTCAGTGGGCCCCTTAAGGGTTTTTCCCGCTGGTTCAAGAACAAAGTGAAACGTCATACTGAAAAGTGAAGGAATTCATTCGAAGGTCATCAAGTAAAGCTTGCTTTGAGAAAGTTTAAGTTTTAGTAATCGCAGTGAAGTGAGACAGAACATGCGTCACCTATTGCTCCCACTTCACTTCCGTTTCCAAGTTTTGGACGATGGTTTTCTTCAAATTATAACTGGGATAGATAGCTGACGGTCAGGTTACAATGTTTTCAGACTGGACGTGCAACTTAATGTTAACTTCACTTGAAGTTAGTGCATGTAAATAAGTAAACGATCTCTTATAGAACATACCATTGGTTCATTTGTATTTGATGCATTGTTTGGCTAGACAATGAAGTAATGATCCTTGTATAAACAAGAGCAATAGCACTTTCTTTAGTGATGTTTTGCGTTCCGGTTCTTGTCACTTAACCGATTTTTATTTAATAAAATTATAATAAAATGATTCTTTTGTCAGAATATATTGATAAAATCTAATAAGGTACCGTGCAACATAACGCATTGGGTTTTTGTTTTACTGATTTTTCTATTAATTGGTATAAATGAACTCCTTTACTCCTTTAGATTATTTCTCAGTTTCAACAGTCACAACCTTTAATAACTTCTTGAGGCAAAAAAGGAACAGGACATTATTTAATTTAGGCATCAACAGGTTCTCCTTAAAGCTTTTGAAGACTCCCAAAAAAGATCCTTTAAAAAATCCCTCCTTTAAAGATGCAATGGTAACTAATTTATTGTAATTACTGAGTTCCCCCAAACATCTGTCTTAGATCTTTGAGGATCTATAAGGATCTTTCATGGATCCTAGGGAGATCCTTTGATTGATCCTCAAAGGATCTTTTTAAAGATCCTAAAAGATCCTCGAGAATTGTTTGAGGATCTTTCAAGGATCCTAAAAAGATCCTTTGACTGTTCTTGAAAAGATCTTTATCAAGATCTGTGAAGATCCTCAAGGATGTCATGAAGATCTTTGAAAGATCTTTTTGATTAGATTACAAAGATCTTTCCAAAGATCCTTGAAAGATCCTTAAAGATTAATAGAGGTTTTATCATGGATCTTCAAAGATCTTAATAAAGATCTTTTCAAGATCAGTTAAAAGATCCTTTTAAAATCCTTGGAAGATCCTCAAAGAATTCTTGAGGATCTGTAAGGATCCTTACCAAGATTTTGAAACTTAGTCTCACCAGGATCTTTGTAAGATCCTCACAGGATCCTCACTGGCTCTTTGGGGATCTTTACAACTCCTAATTGCAATTGAAGATCTTTAAAGAACTTTCAAAGATCCTTCAAGGATCCTTGAAAGATCCTCATCTTCAAAGATCTTTTGCAGGTCCTTGACGATCTTTAAGGATCCTTGAAGATCCTCAAGGATCCTCTGAGGTTTTTCACCAGGCTAATCATTATTGAACTTCAGGTCATTTTGCCTTTATTTAAGCTTTGTACCTCACGATACTCACGTAACAAATACAACTATCTAATCAAACTATGTAGGAAAAAGTACTACCATGAGAAATTGTCTTTTATAGGTTCATCACTAAAACAAACCTGGTCCTTAATTAAATCCGTCATCTCTTATAAACACTCCAGTTATGGGCCTACTGCCATGAAGGACAAGAGAGGTAACGCTGTTAACAACCCTCAATTAATTGCTAATAAGTTCAATGAATTCTTTACTAACGTTGGTCCTTCTCTTGCCACTAAAATTCCCCACTCCACTGCTGACCACAAATCACATTTGAGTGGTTCTTTTAGTGATAGTTTCTTTGCCTCACCTACTACCCCTGATGAAATTATCAATATAGTGTCCTCTCTGAAGAGTAGTAACAGTGAGGGAGTGGATGGTATATATTAATGTTAATGTGATTAAAGTATCTATTGATCTCTTGGCATCTCCCCTCTCTCAAATGTGCATTATATAATTATCTCCTTCTCAACTGGCATTGTACCTG
The DNA here is from genome assembly GCF_036669925.1 of Montipora capricornis. Taxonomy (NCBI): domain Eukaryota; kingdom Metazoa; phylum Cnidaria; class Anthozoa; order Scleractinia; family Acroporidae; genus Montipora; species Montipora capricornis. Next base: position 46,208,602 of record NC_090892.1, on the reverse strand, counting down.
ATAAGCTTAAAATCAGCAAAGTACTACCCATATTCAAAAGTGAAGATAGCACAAACGTCACTAATTATAGACAACAATAAAAGCAAGGTGACACACGCTAACATCAACCCGGTGTGGCCAACACATCACGCATACGCACAACCAATTCACCTTGCTTTTATTGTTGTTACTAATTATAGGCCTATCTCAATCTTACCTTGCTTCTTTAAAGGTATATATTATAATGATAGTGTAAAGTTGGATGTGTTTTCGCAGCTAACCCGTCTTTTTTTTTAACAGATTCAAGTGTTGAGACGCATGTCTCATCGAAATCAAAACAATTGCATTATCAGGTATCGGGGAAATTTACGAACAAGAATGAAGCAAGTGGACCTTATAAGCCGTATGGTAATTTTAAAGCATGGTATTTTGTTCCTTCAGTCCTTATTCTTTGTTGTCTATGGTTGGAGTAGGTTGGTTAAATACGTATGTCATGTAAGAGAAAGGTCAGAGAATTGAAAACTGCCGATGAAGAAAAAGCACTGTTGGAAAAATCCAACTCAAAACGATATTTCATAAATTGGTCTTGTTATAAATTGTTTGCACATTCAGCCCAGCACACTCTCCTTCTAGGACTAAAACCAAAGCTGCCACCAGGCTTTTCAAAATGAACTTATACTACCAGGGATAAAGATTCTAATACAAAGGGCCGTAGCCAGAAAAAAAATTATGACGGAGGCAATGTCTAATGTTAAATCCTCTTCGTAGGATTAGTGGTGTTTATGACGACTACATTTTAAAGACAACACTGGAAAAAGTGACTGAGGCAAGTGCCTCGGTTTGCCTCATACTGGCTACGTCCCTGACACGTGGTCGATTTGGGTTGTGTGATGGCGTGGTATGCTCATGAAGTATTAATGCTTTTGAATGTAGTTTAAGGTTAACTCAGATGAATCTGACATATCAAGATAAAGTTAGCATACAACATGCTCACAACAGTCATCCCCTTCTCTCCTTCACACTCAGTCAACTGAATCTGCTTCTGGATAGTTGCTTACCATCATTTTCTTAAGAAGACATGAAATTTACTTGAAGGTTGAATGACAGTATCATTAGTCAAACGTTTGTAGAAAAAGGGTTGAATAACTCAGATATTACTCAGACTGATTATTCCAAACGATGAAGAGAAAACTTAACATAAACACAGTAAGTAGAATTGACTCAAATATAGTGCCAATTTTTGTTTATTGTGTCATTGTTGGTTAAATCATTGATATCATCTTTAATTTCTTTTGACTTTAACTTTGTTATTTACCATAACTTACCTCAATAGATGCTTCTGGCGGGAGTCAGATCGCAGTCCAGGAACGTGTGGAGAGGAGAGGTGCATCCATTGAAGACAGAACAGGTGAAAGTTGTTTATTTCAAAGTTGTTGCTTGAATATTATTGTCGTGAAAAGATTTCATTCAATTGTTTTATTGGACTGTGCATCCGGTAAGTAATGATATCTGAGATGAGTTTGATTGCCACTTAAGACACGTGAATCATATTGTGTATATAGTAACGATAACCTACATCTACCTTTACCAGAGATGAGTGATTGGTGAACATTGTAACTTATTTTATCGCATATGAGTCTTTGAAATTAGCCTTAAAGTTGCAAGAAACGATGTTAAATGTCAAAACTGAGTCTAAAACCACAAAAAAAGTTAAACATTGCAAAGGAAGCAGGCGCCCGGGCTACAGAAGGAGATACCCTTCCAAAACCTATCGAGAGTTATGAAGAGAGTTTGCACATGGCCAGGGAAGTAGGCGACCGGGCTACAGAAGGATATATCTCTTTCCATCTTGGGAAACTTTACAAATCCCGCGGCGATCTTCCAAAAGCTGTCCAGTGTTTTGAAAAGGCTTTGAACAATGCCAGGGAAGCTAACGACCGGAATATAGAAGCAGATACCTATTTCCATCTTGGGGGCGTTTACAACTCCCTCAGAGATTTTCCAAAAGCTATCGAGTGTTGTGAAAAGCGTTTGGACATTAACAGGGGTACATATGGCCGTAAACAAGCAATAGGCTATATGAGTCTTGGCAAAGGCTTTACGACTCCCTCAATGATCTTCCAAACGCTATCACGAGTTATGAAA
>NC_090892.1:46191478-46198978 GCF_036669925.1 Montipora capricornis | reverse complement strand
CAGTTAGTGGGGGCATTTTCGTTCTTGACTTTTCTTCGCCCGAATTTTTTTCTCGCCTGTTTAGACTTTTCCCTGCTCCCACTAACTGCCCCTGGGTCTCCGAGGAAGGAAAGCCACTATCTTCGAGAAAAAGAAGATTGAAAATATAACACGACAAGACCTACTATTAATAAATAACAAGACCTACTATTTATTATTATGTCTATCTACATTAATGTATTAAAATTCCACCGTTGAAGGTTTGTGTAGTAGTCAGTAGTTGTGCCTAAGGGAGACGTTTTTCACGAGGCGTTTGAAACCAGATAGAGGAGGGGACGTTCTAATTCCAGAGTTTCGAAGCAAGCAACCGTGGACAATTTTCCTGTCGGTGTAGGTTGGATCAGTGGCTTGACCTGATCGGCGTTATTTCAAGTTGAGAAACTAAATATTTTAAGCAAAAGCCGATACAACGTAGATTTGATTTTAGTGATGCAATTAATCCCTATGGAAAAAATATTTTCTAACAGAGACTCGACCCGTAAGGCCAGGGAAGCTTTTTTAATTTTAAAAGGCAGGACAATTGATCCCAACGGTCTTAATATCCGCGAAGAAACGTATTAGATTTCAGTTTATTATTTTGAGTGATTTCCGCTATTTTTCCGTGACTCTTAGTATTTCAATTCAAAATCTTTGTAACTGCCATGTTTTATCACATTTTTCCAGTTTTACGTCAACATCCATTTACTATATATATATATATATATACCTTATGATGTGTCCAAGTTTATCCTACGAAGAGTGCTCTACACCCACAAGTGGGGGAGCGTTACAATAGTTCAATGAATGGGACTAGTCGTTTGACATTTGCCTACAGGCCTGTTTCGTGGAGGCTTTAGGCTTCCACTCTTCAGGGCTTTTTTAATTAAACTGTGTGTTGCCTGCAGTATTTATAAATGGTCATCTTTCCACATACGTGCGTGCAAAAAATTCACGAGGTCATTAGTGTAAGTGTCCACAAACTCGCTATCACAAGCATTCACAAGATCGCTATCATGAGCATTTACAAGATCGTTCGTGCGTAGCGTAACTTAAATGCTTGTTATCACACTATCCGTTCTTTATAAGAAATTTTCTTGCGTGCTATCCGTTCTTTATAAGAAATTTTCTTGCGTGCCTACATGTGCTAATCAATTCTGATCTTTTGTTCAGGGATGCAAGATCGCTGTGACAGATGATAAAGAACTTTTCTAAGTTACACAGATTGCATGTTTTTGTTACGTTCGTGTACGCTCTCGCCTTTCCCAGGATCTTCCATGTTACTTGATAGTTAGCTCCTTCTTCCTTTAAATGCCATATGTGTTTACTCAGCTCGGTTTGATTCCGTTGCGTTTCCTTGATAAATGATTGCTTGTGATTTGCGAGTCTGGCCTTGAAAGTGGTGTCAGTGAGCCCTACGTATGTTTGTACGCTTTCGTTGTTGCCCGATGTGACGGTTGCTTGGTAAACGATACCCTTGGCTAGGCACTGATTATCTAAAGGGCACTCTGCCTTCTTTCTACAATTGCATAGGTTTTGGCTGGGGTCTTCTGTGTTTGGCTTTATCAGATTCTTGTTGTGCGCGCTAATGATTGATTTCACGTTGGGCATGCAGCTGTATGACAGCTTAAGGGTGTTGCGATTGAATATGGCGTGCAGGACGTGGCGCCTAGGAAAACATTGCCTCACGATTTTCAGAAACTCTCTTCCTAGGTTGGTTTTTACTCTGGCGTCAAATGGAGGGTTGAACCAGGTGATGTTTCTAGTTCGTTTTCGCCGTCTTTTATTTCTTCGATCTTTCGGGGCGAAGTGTAGCTTGTACTCGTAGCCACTTTTTTCCAGGGCCGCTTGGTACGGTGGAGCTGCATTGTTGAATTCCCTCTCATCGGATGATATGTCTGACAGCCTTTGGTTTATGCTTTCTGGGATACGTTTCAGTATTTCGGGCGGGTGGTTACTCTTTGCGTGGACGTATGAGGGTGTGTTACCAGGTTTCATGTACGGTTGGTGTTTGCCATTGTTGAGGTTCAGTGTCACGTCCAGATAATTGATTACTTTCTTGTTCGCTTCGATGGTTATTTTCAATCCTTTCTCACTGAACACGGCGCATATTTTCTTCTTTGCTGTTTCGACCATTTGTGGAGTATCATGAGAGACAGCTAGACCATCATCTCTATACAGTCCAATATCGTTTCCGCAGATGGGTTTCAAATGTGTTAGCATGTAGACAATTATAAGCTCACATGTTTCTGCGCCATCGTACGAGCCCATGGTCACATCAAATAGGCCACTTTTCTTTACCCAAGGGGATTCTCCGCTGTAAAGCAGGTTTTGTTTTGCATGCGTAATTATGTTTATTTCCTCTGGTGGAATGTTCGTGTAGTTCGCGGCGAACTCAATCGCTTCGGCTAGGAGCTTTTCGGTGATTGATGGATAAAAGTCCACGATATCGAAGCATATGAATTGTGCTGTTTGCTTCTCCTTAATTCCGTTGAACCATTCCAGTACTGATTGCGTGTTTCTCCAAAGGTTGACCTTTGTCGCAGTAGCTACGTTTTTCACGATCTTTTGAAGAATTTGTTTACTAATGCGTCCGATTTCTGATTTCGTTGGGCTGATTAATCGGCATGTCGGGGAGTTGGTGAAGTTTGGCTTATGGTCTTTTAAGGTTATGAAAGCGTCGCGCTTGGCCATTATGTCGATTCTATCTGAGAGGTCTAGCCTTTCGGAAATTTCCTTTGCTTCTTTATTGATCTTATCCTCTTGTGTTTTCTGTGCTTTCTTGTATGACTTTTGGATGTTTTTGTTCAGGAGTTCGTTGTACTGGCCAGGTTCCATTCTGTAATAATTGGTGGTCTTGTCGGCTTTGACTATGAGGTGGTCGTCGTCATTGATCTTCTTGATGTCTTTACTCAGATCGCTTTGAAAATCGTTTCTTCTTTGCTCGAACTCCACGTTACTAATTAGCTCTGTTTTGACAGAGCTAATTAGTAACGTGGAGTTCGAGCAAAGAAGAAACGATTTTCAAAGCGATCTGAGTAAAGACATCAAGAAGATCAATGACGACGACCACCTCATAGTCAAAGCCGACAAGACCACCAATTATTACAGAATGGAACCTGGCCAGTACAACGAACTCCTGAACAAAAACATCCAAAAGTCATACAAGAAAGCACAGAAAACACAAGAGGATAAGATCAATAAAGAAGCAAAGGAAATTTCCGAAAGGCTAGACCTCTCAGATAGAATCGACATAATGGCCAAGCGCGACGCTTTCATAACCTTAAAAGACCATAAGCCAAACTTCACCAACTCCCCGACATGCCGATTAATCAGCCCAACGAAATCAGAAATCGGACGCATTAGTAAACAAATTCTTCAAAAGATCGTGAAAAACGTAGCTACTGCGACAAAGGTCAACCTTTGGAGAAACACGCAATCAGTACTGGAATGGTTCAACGGAATTAAGGAGAAGCAAACAGCACAATTCATATGCTTCGATATCGTGGACTTTTATCCATCAATCACCGAAAAGCTCCTAGCCGAAGCGATTGAGTTCGCCGCGAACTACACGAACATTCCACCAGAGGAAATAAACATAATTACGCATGCAAAACAAAACCTGCTTTACAGCGGAGAATCCCCTTGGGTAAAGAAAAGTGGCTTATTTGATGTGACCATGGGCTCGTACGATGGCGCAGAAACATGTGAGCTTATAATTGTCTACATGCTAACACATTTGAAACCCATCTGCGGAAACGATATTGGACTGTATAGAGATGATGGTCTAGCTGTCTCTCATGATACTCCACAAATGGTCGAAACAGCAAAGAAGAAAATATGCGCCGTGTTCAGTGAGAAAGGATTGAAAATAACCATCGAAGCGAACAAGAAAGTAATCAATTATCTGGACGTGACACTGAACCTCAACAATGACAAACACCAACCGTACATGAAACCTGGTAACACACCCTCATACGTCCACGCAAAGAGAAACCACCCGCCCGAAATACTGAAACCCAGAAAGCATAAACCAAAGGCTGTCAGACATATCATCCGATGAGAGGGAATTCAACAATGCAGCTCCACCGTACCAAGCGGCCCTGGAAAAAAGTGGCTACGAGTACAAGCTACACTTCGCCCCGAAAGATCGAAGAAATAAAAGACGGCGAAAACGAACTAGAAACATCACCTGGTTCAACCCTCCATTTGACGCCAGAGTAAAACCTAGGAAGAGAGTTTCTGAAAATCGTGAGGGAATGTTTTCCTAGGCGCCACGTCCTGCACGCCATATTCAATCGCAACACCCTTAAGCTGTCATACAGCTGCATGCCCAACGTGAAATCAATCATTAGCGCGCACAACAAGAATCTGATAAAGCCAAACACAGAAGACCCCAGCCAAAACCTATGCAATTGTAGAAAGAAGGCAGAGTGCCCTTTAGATAATCAGTGCCTAGCCAAGGGTATCGTTTACCAAGCAACCGTCACATCGGGCAACAACGAAAGCGTACAAACATACGTAGGGCTCACTGACACCACTTTCAAGGCCAGACTCGCAAATCACAAGCAATCATTTATCAAGGAAACGCAACGGAATCAAACCGAGCTGAGTAAACACATATGGCATTTAAAGGAAGAAGGAGCTAACTATCAAGTAACATGGAAGATCCTGGGAAAGGCGAGAGCGTACACGAACGTAACAAAAACATGCAATCTGTGTAACTTAGAAAAGTTCTTTATCATCTATCACAGCGATCTTGCATCCCTGAACAAAAGATCAGAATTGATTAGCACATGTAGGCACGCAAGAAAATTTCTTATAAAGAACGGATAGCACGCAAGAAAATTTCTTATAAAGAACGGATAGTGTGATAACAAGCATTTAAGTTACGCTACGCACGAACGATCTTGTAAATGCTTATGATAGCGATCTTGTGAATGCTTGTGATAGCGAGTTTGTGGACACTTACACTAATGACCTCGTGAATTTTTTGCACGCACGTATGTGGAAAGATGACCATTTATAAATACTGCAGGCAACACACAGTTTAATTAAAAAAGCCCTGAAGAGTGGAAGCCTAAAGCCTCCACGAAACAGGCCTGTAGGCAAATGTCAAACGACTAGTCCCATTCATTGAACTATTGTAACGCTCCCCCACTTGTGGGTGTAGAGCACTCTTCGTAGGATAAACTTGGACACACCATAAGGTATACTTAGCTCCGCCGTTCGTCGGCTGTAGAGCACTCTCCCAACGCATCTTCGTAATGGACAAGATTTCGTTCGACTACTCTACAAAAAACACCCCCTGCACTAAGAAAAAGAACTACCTGGTAAAGCTTATCGAGAAAACAGAAAAACTAATCCGCAACATGCGATGGAGAGCCCACGCGTACCTACACCCAGAATCAATGAACCAAAATCGAAAGGAGACGTACGGATTCAATTCGAGACGCGCACCGCCCGTGATAGAGGAATTGAAAGACTTTGAATGCAGAATGACAGAGCTAATTAGTAACGTGGAGTTCGAGCAAAGAAGAAACGATTTTCAAAGCGATCTGAGTAAAGACATCAAGAAGATCAATGACGACGACCACCTCATAGTCAAAGCCGACAAGACCACCAATTATTACAGAATGGAACCTGGCCAGTACAACGAACTCCTGAACAAAAACATCCAAAAGTCATACAAGAAAGCACAAAAAACACAAGAGGATAAGATCAATAAAGAAGCAAAGGAAATTTCCGAAAGGCTAGACCTCTCAGATAGAATCGACATAATGGCCAAGCGCGACGCTTTCATAACCTTAAAAGACCATAAGCCAAACTTCACCAACTCCCCGACATGCCGATTAATCAGCCCAACGAAATCAGAAATCGGACGCATTAGTAAACAAATTCTTCAAAAGATCGTGAAAAACGTAGCTACTGCGACAAAGGTCAACCTTTGGAGAAACACGCAATCAGTACTGGAATGGTTCAACGGAATTAAGGAGAAGCAAACAGCACAATTCATATGCTTCGATATCGTGGACTTTTATCCATCAATCACCGAAAAGCTCCTAGCCGAAGCGATTGAGTTCGCCGCGAACTACACGAACATTCCACCAGAGGAAATAAACATAATTACGCATGCAAAACAAAACCTGCTTTACAGCGGAGAATCCCCTTGGGTAAAGAAAAGTGGCTTATTTGATGTGACCATGGGCTCGTACGATGGCGCAGAAACATGTGAGCTTATAATTGTCTACATGCTAACACATTTGAAACCCATCTGCGGAAACGATATTGGACTGTATAGAGATGATGGTCTAGCTGTCTCTCATGATACTCCACAAATGGTCGAAACAGCAAAGAAGAAAATATGCGCCGTGTTCAGTGAGAAAGGATTGAAAATAACCATCGAAGCGAACAAGAAAGTAATCAATTATCTGGACGTGACACTGAACCTCAACAATGGCAAACACCAACCGTACATGAAACCTGGTAACACACCCTCATACGTCCACGCAAAGAGTAACCACCCGCCCGAAATACTGAAACGTATCCCAGAAAGCATAAACCAAAGGCTGTCAGACATATCATCCGATGAGAGGGAATTCAACAATGCAGCTCCACCGTACCAAGCGGCCCTGGAAAAAAGTGGCTACGAGTACAAGCTACACTTCGCCCCGAAAGATCGAAGAAATAAAAGACGGCGAAAACGAACTAGAAACATCACCTGGTTCAACCCTCCATTTGACGCCAGAGTAAAAACCAACCTAGGAAGAGAGTTTCTGAAAATCGTGAGGCAATGTTTTCCTAGGCGCCACGTCCTGCGCGCCATATTCAATCGCAACACCCTTAAGCTGTCATACAGCTGCATGCCCAACGTGAAATCAATCATTAGCGCGCACAACAAGAATCTGATAAAGCCAAACACAGAAGACCCCAGCCAAAACCTATGCAATTGTAGAAAGAAGGCAGAGTGCCCTTTAGATAATCAGTGCCTAGCCAAGGGTATCGTTTACCAAGCAACCGTCACATCGGGCAACAACGAAAGCGTACAAACATACGTAGGGCTCACTGACACCACTTTCAAGGCCAGACTCGCAAATCACAAGCAATCATTTATCAAGGAAACGCAACGGAATCAAACCGAGCTGAGTAAACACATATGGCATTTAAAGGAAGAAGGAGCTAACTATCAAGTAACATGGAAGATCCTGGGAAAGGCGAGAGCGTACACGAACGTAACAAAAACATGCAATCTGTGTAACTTAGAAAAGTTCTTTATCATCTGTCACAGCGATCTTGCATCCCTGAACAAAAGATCAGAATTGATTAGCACATGTAGGCACGCAAGAAAATTTCTTATAAAGAACGGATAGCACGCAAGAAAATTTCTTATAAAGAACGGATAGTGTGATAACAAGCATTTAAGTTACGCTACGCACGAACGATCTTGTAAATGCTTATGATAGCGATCTTGTGAATGCTTGTGAT
>NC_090892.1:46166478-46168978 GCF_036669925.1 Montipora capricornis | reverse complement strand
GCGACACAGGCAGCTATTGACGAATCTTCAATCGAGTGGCCAATCTTGGAGGATCCCAATGAGAGTCAAATGGTAAGAAATCAGTTCAGTTCAATTAACTTGATTTAAACATCATCGCGCGGCGTAGAGACAATCTTCACGTATTTCTATATGTTTGAGGTCAATTGTAAACTCATAACTGCGAAGATCATAGCGTCACTTGATTATTTATTTTTTCTCACCTTAGGAATGGGATGCGGCGAGCGGTGAAGCAGAACTCAGAAGAAGCCCCCTTACTATCCATGGTGCTAGCGCTGAATCTTCCCTTGATGATCCCTCGGTGCACCAGCAGCAACCAGTTTATGATGACCGAGTCACCTACGAAATAGTCGATGAGGGTACTAAAAGAGGGAAACGGAAACTCGTCGACTCCAGAGGCTACACCTTCAGCGTCCAGCGTCGCCGATGTGGTGCGGTCGACTGGCAGTGTTCAGTCAGACCCAAAATGAACCCGTGCAAAGCCAAAGTACGACAACGCGGTGAGAGATTCGATCCAGGACCTCATGGCCACAACCATCCAGCACAAGTGGGGGCTGCTGTGGCTGCGAACGTCATATCCCGTGTGAAATCCAAGGCGAAAGGGGATGTCTTTAGGCCAGCACCAGCAATTGTTGACGAGGTGAGTTTTGTTGAGTGAGTTTTCCATAATGTTTGCAAGATAATTTGTCATTTCCGCTGTAATTTCAATTCTAAAGATTCAGAAAAAAAAACAACTGGTTTTCGGTCCAATGATTTGGCCAGATTGAATGGCCGAAATAAAAAACAGTTTATAGTTGCTTGACGGACAATTTAAATGAACGGAAGAGACAAAAACGTTACAAAATAAAGAGAGGAAGACCGAATAATAATTGCGAGAAAAGACATAAGAGTTTCATAAAAGAGAAAAAATGACGTAAAACACTTTGTGTAAAAGGAAACAGAACTCTAATAATTGCGTTGATGCATTATGCAAGCCATTAACACAATTCTCTGAGTCTTAACCACGCACGTGAAGACTGTGACAGAAGTAATAATTTGTCGACGCAACAAACGTGAAAATTGGGAAGTACTGGTTTGGCACTGACCAGCCCTCAGTCAGCTTGATGGACTTGGTAGAGACACTTTAAGGACTAGACCTTTTACCAGGCTCTTCTAAGGTATTGCAATATTATTTTGTAACAAGATTTTTTATAATCAATGTGTATGGATGAGTCCATTTACCTTTTAAAGGAATTCAAACCAAGTTCCCTTTGTAAATGACTTCACCTGCTGTTGGCTCAAAACTAAAGACAACCGACCGAATAAAGGAACCAAGTGCAGACTGAAAAAGATCACTTGTTACCAGTTTCATCATGCAGAACGGTTCTGTAGACGCAATTTCTGATGCTTCGCCTCCATCTCTCCTGGCTAAGGCTTTAGAAACTGCAGTACTGTGTCCCATCCTCCTTGCAAACTTATTTGGCAACATATGCGTCTGCCTGGCCGTAGCTTACGTACGTCCCATCAAGAGAAGACCAAGCGCTTTGATCCTTGCCAGCTTGGCAGTATCTGACCTCGCTTCTTTGTCGTTTGTTCTCTTCCGTTTTGTCTGGCTGTATAACATAGAAGCAGCGTGTGCTAAATACCAATATTTCTTCACGTTGCAAGCGGCATTGTTTTACAACAGTAGCATTCACCTTTTTCTTCTTAGCTGTGATCAATACGTCGCAATTGTTCATTGCCTGAAATACGAGGGAGTTGTCACCAAAGTAAAGGTCAGACGAGCCTTACTTGTCGCATGGGGGCTTTCTTTACTATCTTCGATAATCTTCCCGTCGATTTATCCAATAAAAGGACGATCTACCTACACAGCAGCCTTGGTCGGCTGCGCCAAGTTTCGCGGAGAACCCTCTCAAGTCTCAAAGTTCATACTGGCGTAAACTTTACTTTCTTTGTTGCTATTCCGTTTCTGTTTATGATATTTTCTTACAGCAGTATCGCTAAGATTGCTTGGTCTCAAAACAGCCGCGTTTGGCCAGGTGAGAATCTGAACTCTGAACTGGCTGAATTGAAAAGGAAGAAGAAAACAGAGATGAAATGGGTGAAGACCATAAGTAAGTGAGCACAGCAATTTTTAGCTTTCACTGTTATTTTCAAAGAGTTAATTTCACTCCAGTGCTGCAGTGAAAAAGTGGAGTAAAATAAAGCGGTATAAAATGTACTCCTAAGAGGAGTTAATTTGACTCCACTAAGAGCAATTTTTACTCAGTACTAGTTAATATTCAAAGGCAATGACTTTGCTAGAGTAAATTTTACTCTCCCTACACAGTAATATAATATGCTGGAGTTAATTTTACTCCTATTTATCGGGATACTGAGTAAAGTGTACTCCACTTACTAATTCTACTTTCTGAGAAAAAAAGTAGAAGAGGATTTTACTCCTATATATGTATTTTTGTAGGGTAAATTTAATTTTAGCCAGTCTAAGATGTGGAATTGGGGT
>NC_090892.1:46151478-46161478 GCF_036669925.1 Montipora capricornis | reverse complement strand
CACAGCGCCCGCCCCTAGTGTGGCCTCCAGACTGCTCACCATTGTGTGAATCTCAGACACCCGGTTACCGACGAATGCTTTGTAAGTGGAGCTCGTCTGGCGGATCCAATGTAGGACTGTGGTAGAGTCACTCCAGAAAGTTATCTTCTCTATCTTTGTAACCATTTCTTCTACCAGTGTTTGAGTTAACCGCACAGCACCTAAAGCTCCCATGAGCTCGAATCGGCAGATAGACTGTGACTTTAATGGAGCAACACGGCCTTTTCCCGCTATAAGACTACACTCTACTGTGTCGTCTATAAACGCTCGTCTTAGGTAGGCACACGCGCCATAAGCATTCTGGCTAGCGTCGCAAAACACATGAAGTGCAGTCTCTCGTACAGGTTTCTGTTCTTGGATAAGAGCTCTCGGAATTCTCACTTCATCAAGCTTTTCTGCTTCCTTGCGCCATTCACGCCACTCTCGAAGATCAGCTTCTTTCAACTCGTCATCCCATCCGTACTTCATACGATTTAGATTCTGCAGGATGATTTTACTTCTGATTGAGAATGGGAGGAGAAGTCCTCGCGGATCCCAAACAGAGAATGCTTGACTCAAGATCTTCCTCTTCGTCGTACCTGGATCATCCTTTAATCCGGTAAACTGGAGCATATCTTCTTGGGCATCCCAAATGACGCCCAAAGTTCTGTCTGTTGGTAACTTATCTTCACTCAGTTCAAGGAATCGTGGAGATCTATCCTGCTCCGGGATAGTTGCCAAGACATCTGGGTCATTTGTCAGGCACTTGTGTAGGAGGAAACCTCCACGACGCAGCAACTCTGTCATCTGCTTCCTCATTTCAATAGCTTTCTCGCAAGAATCTGTTGACGTTAGACCATCATCCATGTAAAAGTGCTGGTAGACGGCTTTCACACCCAAAGGTAAATCTTCCCCATTCTCATCAGCATTTCGCCTCATAGTGTAGTTCGCTCTGGATGGCGTAGACACTTCTCCAAACACTGTTCTCTCGAACTGGTACACGCTTGGTTCTTCTATCAGAGAGTCTCTCCACAAGAATCTCAATGCTGGCTTATCACGATCAGGGAGACGGAGCATATGGTACATTTCTTTCACATCAGCGGCCATTGCAATTCTTCCTTCGCAAAACCTGAGGAAAACTCCAAACAGAGAGAACAGAAGATCTGGTCCTGTGTAGATCTTATCGTTCAAACTTTGTCCCATGAATTTTGCTGATGCATCGTAGACTCTTCTGAGGCGATCAGGTTTTTTGGGATTAATGACAAATCTGTGTGGTAAGTACCAAGTCACTTTACTATCGCACCGTACTTCCCCTTCACTCAGTTTCTTCACATAGCCCTTCTCAATGTCATCCTGGATTGACTTTGCATATCTCTCTCTGATCTCGGGACAGCTCTCAAACTTCTTCTCTAGAGATTGTAGCCTCCTCTTGGCCATTCCGTAATTGTTGGGCAGAGATGGTTCCTCATCTCTCCACAGTAGACCTGACACATACGCATCTTCATTCACACTCTTAAAGGTTGTCTTTTCCATCAGTGACAATGCTCGCTTGTCCTCAATCGAACGGGTTGGATCAGCTAGCTTGACCACGCCCAAGGTTTCTATCTCTGACTGAGCCATGACCAGCTACTTCAGCTCCTCATTTTCAACTGAACTTCTTTCATACACTTTGAACCCATTGTATGGAGATGCTACTCTTCGCTCACCAGGTAACCAATTAGTCACCGCCCATCCAAGTCGGGTCTCAACAGCATAAGGTACCCTGTCAAGTTCCGGTTGACCTGAGGGTTTCAGAATTTGTGTTGGTAGAATCAATCAGAGTTGTTAGTTCCAATTATGAGTTGCACTGGACCCGTGTCAGTGTCACGCAAGTCTAAGTTCTTAATTCAGATGTTGATACTCATGCTTGATTGTTGACCACTTCAACTTCTGATCCGGACCATTGAGGCTAGGAATTGTCTTCACATCTCGCAAGGAGTACTTGACTTCCTCTTTTCCGACTCGTGCGACATGGCATTTCTTGATGTGCTGGGAAGCAAACACCTTCTGCGCATTTACTCCTTGAATTTCGAGATCTACCTCTTTGCCTTGAAGCCCAAGTGAGAGCGCTAAGCTTTCATCTATAAGCGTTGTGTTACAGCCTGAGTCACGCAATGCCATCACCTGCTGTTTTCCTGTTTCTCCAAAGACAACTATGGGAAGTACTTCAACCAAAGCAAGACCACCAGTCTCACAACCTGTGTACGCTGATTGTTGATACTCCTCAAGAGGCTCCACAGCCTGACGTGGTGATTAGTCTCTACCTTCCAGGGAGACAGGAGCTGGGTTTCTCTCAACTTCTAGCACTTGTTCTGATTCACGTTTCGCTTTTGCCCGTTCAATAAATCTCAAGTCGACTTCATGTACAAGGGTATGATGACGCATGTCACAGTTTTCAACTTTGCATCTATTCTTACTACGACATTTACGCAGACGATGACCGGGTAATAGACAACATAAGCATAGTTTTTGTTCCTCGACAACTTTCTCCTTCTCGCTAGTCAACATTCCTGAAATCGTTTGCACTCTTGCAAAGTGTGATTAGTGGACTGGTGAATTGGGCACTTTGTTCCACAGCTGGTGCGTAAATATTCTCCCGTGGCTCCTGCAAACAGCCCAGGTTGGGATTTGTCAGCTGGTTTACGCCTGTCAACTTTAGATGTATCTGAACGCTTCCACTCCCTCTTCTCTGGCATCCACCGCTGCTTGGACTCACTAATTTTTGCCTCTTTCTCTAGCCAATTTGCAAATGAATCCCAGGTTGACAATTTCGGTTTTCCATCAACAAACTCGGCCCATCTGCCGCAAAGGCGTTTGGGAAGTTTAGAGACAGTTGCTTCAGGGACTTGCGAGCTAAGCTCGTGAAGAAAGTTATGCTCTTTGAAAATGCCTATCAATTCAGAAACTATTTCTTGATACTGCCGGATCTGCACACTATTTTCTTTCACTATGGTCGGAAACTGATCTATACGTTTCTTCGCAGCTGATACCACTGTGTCTACACGACCAAAACGCTCCTGGAGCGCAGTCCATGCCTCCTCGTATTTATCTGAACCCGGCATGAATTTGGCTAGACATGATTTTGCACTTCCATCCACAGAATCTAACAGAAATTTAAGCTTCTCTGTTGCATCATAAACTTCCTTTTTATCCACTTCAACATTAAATGCTGCTTTGAATTTTGAGTACTCTAGTGGATTTCAATTGAACTTCTGCACGTTTGGTTTAACGATTTTCACAAAGGCTGGCAGCATTTTCTCAAACAACTGATCTATCTTTGACGTTTGCACACTAGGGTCTCCTGTGGCAGAGGTTTTCAACTCAGCTTCACCTTTAGCAATAAAAGATTCACATGTCTCTTTTTTACGGGGCTCACTAGAAACCTCTGTTACGACCTTCGGTTTGGTGGATTTAACTTCCTCCATGTGAGGTTTTTCAACAACATTGTTTTCAGTAATTTCCAGGTCTAAGCGAGAGACCCGATCGTTCACACTGTCTGAAGGTAATTTATTTAACTCTTCATCAATATCATCTTTATTTGACATACCTTCTTCCTGGGCGATGGCATCTTCGAATTCATATTCCAATCTTGATTCTTCAGCTTTCTTTTGAAGTTCCAAGAGCTTTGCACACTTCTGTTGTTCGGCTCGCAGACACTCGATCTCATTTGCGAACGTTTGCTCGGCTATTTTTAGTTCCAGTGCTAACTTCTCAGCTCGCAATTTCTTTCTCAAAACGGAACGTTTACTTGAAGTAGTAGACTCACTTGGCGTGAACAGTCGACGTGTTTCGCATTCTTCTCTATTTGAGGCACTCATCTTGGCACGACTTGAATGACTCTTCCACAATATTGAACCAGGCGGTTCGATCATAAATTTTACAATTACACGCAGTTTCACGGCTGTCTTACAGCTTGACTCGGCGATTTTCCCCTTGATTTCACAATCTCCGGCTCGGTGGACCAAATGTCGCTGTTGGGCGACGATAAAACTCTGCTGGTTCGTTTTGTGCAACTTTATTCTCCGAATTTACATTCAGAACGTTCAACAACATCGCTTTCTCACACACATTTTTACAAAAACTCAACTCATCACTTTTACACGTGCGGACGAGGTCCCTAGCAACGGACTGACGTCATTGGTATCATAGCAACGCGACCGGAAACGAAAGTTCAAGAAGCAGGAGGCACAGAGTTGGTTACAGAAAGTGCTGAGGCTAGGCAAGAAGATGCCTTCTTCTTGCAACATACAGTACATACCACCACATGTATCATCTATGGAAGAGGAGTTGGAGAAAACCCTCAGATAAAAGAAAAGGTTGGTGCCGTGAAAAAATTCCTTTGAGGCATGTTTCTGTAAAAAACCTGTAATGCAGTCAAACAGATGAAAGTCTGAAAGACTTAGAAGCTGATTGTTGCTTTTAAACAAGTGATGCATATAGATATTTATAAATAACTCACATAAATTACACTTTAACAACTAATTCTTGACAGTCACTGCAATAAAATAATTATAAAGCACTGTCTGAGTTACAGGCCTGTGTACGTATAGACTAGTAATGCCTAGCGATTAGCGGAAGATGATGCTGTAGTTTCATTTATCCATTGTCTCACCCAATATCTGCTTTCAGTTTAAAATTTGAAACACTGTTAAATGAGGTAATTCTAAATACCTCATCACACATAATTTTTTTTGGAAAAGTGTTGAAGACAAAGAAAGCATCTGGCAATGTATTTTCAAGATTTGTTCCATGAGTTCCACCACTATATGTGTACTTTTATCATTATGACAAAATTAATTTGTTAGTTAACTGAGTTACTCAATGAATCAAGAACAATGTTACAGATATAATCTCATGCAAGTACCGGTATTACATGTGGTTCCATTTATTTGGTACACCAGAATTGGTGGCTGGTGTCTTTTGTTTCTCAGGATTAGGGATGTATTAGATTTGTGCTCTCTTCCTATTTTGTTAGAATATTGTCGAATGATCTTAATTTTGGAAGGGATGATACTAATCATTATTTTCTTTTATTACTTTTAAGGATGATGAGTCAATCAATGGAGAGGTTCTAAAAACAACATTTGCAAGGATTGTTGCTTCTGGCACACTAATTGAACTAGAGACATTTACCTTGTGGCAGAAAGCAAGGTTTTGTTAAAACTTTCATTCGCTGTAATTGTTTTGCTGGGAGCATACTTAATTATCAGCTTAATGTCAGGGGTTTTTTTCTTCTTTTTGGAAACAAAAAGTTTTTACTTTTTTCTTAATGTAAATTATCAGCCTAAGTTCTGTGTTTTTTTTTTTCTTTTTGAAAACAATTCTGTTGGAGAAAAAAAGAGCACATTGGTAAAGGTCAACGATGGCAAAATTTTTGCATCAGTTATCCTAAGGCATGTTCCATAATTTTACGTTTGACTTCTTTCTGTAAGAACTGACTTGTATTACATGTACATGTACATAAAACCCATTTTGTTATACTGAGTCACATTTATCCAAGTACATGTATGTTGTATGCTTTAGTTTTTGTAATTGAAGTTATTTTGTAGCCATTCATTGTTGCAATCTGTAATCAAAACACAAACCACTCAATTTATCTTTGTTTAAGGCAAGAACACATTCAGCTGATTGCCATTTTATTATTGCCCAAATTATTAGAATAAGGATAGCTTTGATTTTTGTGATGTATTTGTATGTGTGTACAGATTGTATTTATCATGCATATCGATGTGCATTCTTTGCAATCTTATGATTAAAATTACCAGTATTAGGTGCTTCATTGTAAACCTGGTCTTTTCTTTGCATAATATTTAAAAAAAATGAACTTTTCATCGTTTTATGAGAAATCTGACTATACATGAAGGTACAGTAGATCTAGTGAGGGTGAATGTGTTTTGTAGAAAGAGTAAATATTACTCTGACAAGGGGAGTAAAGTTTAAGAGGGTAAATTTTACTCTTGAAAAGGAGTGGTTTTGTACCTTTTTGTCTCACCCCAGTTTTGGAGTTAATTTAACTCTGTCAAGGGTAAATTGAACTCCATTTAAAGAGTTCAATTCACTCCAATAGAAGGATAAAATTTACTCTTGTATTGGAGTGAATTTTACACCACATGAGGGGTAAACAATACTGGAGTAAATTTTAACCACAACAAAAGAGTAAAAGATATAGGAGTACATTTTACTCCAAAAACGGAGTAAGCAATACCGGAGTGAATTTTACTCCAAAAATGGAGTAGTTTTGTACCTTTTTTTTAACTCCCTTTTTGGAGTTAAATCTACTCCTTAAAAATAACAGTGTTAGTATTTATTATTTTTATTTTATTTTTATCACGGTTTGACTCATTTCTTCGTTATGAAGGGAAGGTAATTCTCGGTGCCTGAAAAACAAATCCCCAAAAGCTGACCATTGACCATTTTGTTGTTTGAAGTTAAGGAATACTTGTCTTTGATAAAGTTCTTGTCGGATGTACGAATCCATAGTAATTGACAGTAGCTGTTGTGGTTGAGTTAAAGCCCCAGAAGTATTCGGAAAATGATGGAAGGCTTCCGTGTGGAGCCTCCCGTTTAAGGAAAATCATGGTTAAAATTAGTTTAGGCTCGGAGCTAGTCAGTCACCTTGAACTACTCTCACCAGCTAAAATCCGATTGTAAATAAGAAAAAAGGCAATGATTTAATACTTATCTCGTTCCCATTTCTTTCTGTTGATAGTCTTAACTAATAGCCTGCTGTGAAATTTGATACATGGTGCCTGATCATGATGGAAAAGTCTTGTTCCCAGTTCTGTCAAAACGGCAGATGAAATGTTGAACCAACTTTAGGCCTTTATATCAAAACCAGTAAAGTAAAGTGGATTATTTATAAATTTCATGCAATTAAATCGATGTGGTTCAACGTTAACATGACCCGCTTTTCTTTCAGGTATAGTGATTGGCGCTTTCGTGCTCTGCTATCTTCCGACATTTATATATGTGCAGCACCTCCAGCTCAACTGGGTCCCAATCGTGTCCCGAAGGCATTGCAGTCAATCGTCGTCTTAATGGTAACAATGAACAGCGCACTCAACCCAATCATTAATACGCTCAGGTCAAACGAGTTCAACATTGCTTTCAGGAACGTTATAGCTTCAACAAGAATGCTTCGTAATTGGACGCTAAAGCCCCCTTAAAATGGACATACATTTCTGAGCAAAATTCTGAAGAATGTACATTCTGCCAGATATCGAAGTACAGATTCTGCTATGTGCAACGCTGTAATTTTTACCTGAGAAAAGCCCCTCCTCAAATCCCCGTTGCGCTCGAAAATGTGAAAGTTTAGATATTCTCTTGTATATTCTACAATTCATCTATTCAACTATAAATTGACTGGTGAGTTCCACTATTATGTCCGAATTTGTAATTTTTTTAATATCGGGTAGAATTTCATGAATAAATTTTCTTCGTTTGCCTTTCTTGATTGCACATCTACTCAGCTCCCCTTATGTGCATGAGATGATTACTTTGTACTGTGCGTTATGATACTTTGATTTGTCGGTTTATATGCCAAAAAAAGACATCTGTTCCATTTTTGGCTGTCACACTTTTTCTCCTTTTCTGCCTTTAATATTTTTTAATTTGACACAAAACACCACTTACATTACAAGTACTTTTGATTCTCTCTGTTGCTAGCCGGAGAGCAATGGCTAACAACCAAGACGTAACGTTAAATCGGATACGCTTTTTAGTTTTTGAGTTTTGGCAAATAGCAAATTTCAACCTAACGTTTGCATTTTCCGAATCTTAATCTCTTGAATCAATGGCAGTAATTGCAGTAAAAGGTAACAAAAGCAGTTTTTTTACGGACACTCCTGCGAAATGTTACTATAGGCGCAGGTGTAGTGTTTTAAGATTGATATTGTTCATTTGGTTTAAACTTCCTCCTGGTATATTTAATGTCTTTGTAAACCTGTTAGAAACTCATTTCTTACGTTAAAACGAATATTATAATTTGGCCGGATTGAATGGCCGAAATAAAAAACAGTTTATAGTTGCTTGACGGACAATTTAAATGAACGGAAGAGACAAAAACGTTACAAAATAAAGAGAGGAAGACCGAATAATAATTGCGAGAAAAGACATGAGCGTTTCATAAAAGCGAAAAAATGACCAAAAACATTTTGTGTAAAAGGAAACAGAACTCTAATAATTGCGTTGATGCATTACCCAAGCCATTAACGCAATTCTCTGAGTCTTAACCACGCATGTGAAAACTGTGACAGAAGTAATAATTTATTGACGCAACAGACGTGAAAATTGCGAAGTATTAGTTTGGCACTGACCAGCCCTCAGTCAGCTTGATGGACTTGGTAGAGACGCTTCAAGGCCTAGACCTTTTACCAGGTTGTCCTTCTAAGTTATTGCAATATTATTATGTGAAAAGAATATACTTTTCATTTTTTGTAATCAATGTGTACGGATAGAGTCCAATTACCTTTTAAAAGAATTCAAACCAAGTTCCCTTTGTAAATGACTTCACCTGCTGTTGGCTCAAAACTAAAGACAACCGACCGAATAAAGGAACTAAGTGCAAACTGAAAAAGATCACTTGTTACCAGTTTCATCATGAACGGTTCTGTAGACGCAGTTTCTGGTGCGTCGCCTCCATCTCTCCTGACTAAGGCTTTAGAAACTGCAGTACTGTGTCCCATCCTCCTTGCGAACGTATTTGGCAACATATGCGTCTGCCTGGCCGTAGCTTACGCACGTCCCATCAAGAGAAGACCAAGCGCTTTGATCCTTGCCAGCTTGGCAGTATCTGACCTCGCTTCTTTGTCGTTTGTTCTCTTCCGTTTGCTCTGGCTGTATAACATGGAAGCAGCGTTTGCTAAATCAGTACCAGTTCTTCTTCACATTGCAAGCTGCACTGTTTTACAACAGCAGCATTCACCTTTTTCTTCTTAGCTGTGATCGATATGTCGCAATTGTTCATTCCCTGAAATACTCGGGAGTTGTCACCAAAGTAAAGATCAGACGAGCCTTGCTTGTCGCATGGGGGATTTCTTTACTATCTTGGATAATCGTCCCGTGCATTTATCCAATAAAAGGACGATCTGCCTACACTGCAGCCTTGGTCGGCTGCGCCAAGTTTCGCGGAGAACCCTCTCAAGTTCACAAAGTTTATAGTGGCGTAACCTTTACTTTCTTTGTTGCTATTCCTTTTCTGTTTATGATATTTTCTTACAGTAGTATCGCTAAGATTGCTTGGTCTCAAAACAGCCGCGTTTGACCAGGTGAGAATCTGAACTCTGAACTGGCTGAATTGAAAAGGAAGAAGAAAACAGAGATGAAATGGGTGAAGACCATAAGTAAGTGAGCACAGCAATTTTTAGCTTTAGTATTTATTATTTTTATTTTATTTTTATCACTGTTTGACTCATTTCTTCGTTATGAAGGGAAAGTAATTCTCGGTGCCTGAAAAACAAATCCCCAAAAGCTGACCATTGACCATTTTGTTGTTTAAAGTTAAGGAATACGTGTCTTTGACTTGTCGGATGTACGAATCCATAGTAATTGGCAGTAGCTGTTGTGGTTGAGTTAAAGCCCCAGAAGTATTCGGAAAATGATGGAAGGCTTCCGTGTGGAGCCTCCCGTTTAAGGAAAATCATGGTTGAAATTAGTTTAGGCTCGGAGCTAGTCACCTTGAACTACTCTCACCGGCTAAAATCCGATTGTAAATAAGAAAAAAGGCGATGATTTAATACTTATCTCGTTCCCATTTCTTTCTGTTGATAGTCTTAACTAATAGCCTGCTGTGAAATTTGATACATGGTGCCTGATCATGATGGAAAAGTCTTGTTCCCAGTTCTGTCAAAACGGCAGATGAAATGTTGAACCAACTTTAGGCCTTTATATCAAAACCAGTAAAGTAAAGTGGATTATTTATAAATTTCATGCAATTAAATCGATG
>NC_090892.1:46143978-46146478 GCF_036669925.1 Montipora capricornis | reverse complement strand
TTTATATTAAAACTAGTAAAGTAAAGTGGATTATTTATAAGTTTCATGTAATTAAATCGATGCGGTTTGACATTATTTTAAGGACGGCGTCTACCATTATTTTGGCACATACGTTCTGCGCACTGGAGATACTCGAGTTCCCTATGGGTACGGGATTACCAAAAAAAAGGTATTTTTGCGCAGCTTAAAACTATGCAGGGAAAGCAGAACAAAGAAAGTGCTCTCGGTATCCGAGAAGAAAATTGGGAGAAACCATGCATTTTCCGGAGATAATCTGAAAGCTTCAATGTGGAATATACGCTATACATCGCTTTGTAGTTTAAAGCTTTTACAAATATCCTGCAAATATTGTCTATTATTATACATTGTAGTTACCATCTCTATTATACATTGTAGCCACCATCTCGGTTAGTGTTATCAGCCTCAGACTTCGGCTTCGGCTGATAACACTTACCTCGACCTTGATTATTCCGGATATCACAAAAACTTCATCCAATAATTGTTTATTAATTACTGGGTTGCTATATGACAATCCAGTCAGAAAATGAGTGGAATTTTTTCGTTTTCTTTTCCGCGACAAGAAAATGAAAAAGTTACGCAATAGGTCATTCCTGTCACTCCCCTGCTAAGTATTCGCTTTGTGTGTAGAGTCTTCTGCGCGTATTTTTGGTAGGTTTCAGGGGGTAGCAGAAATGCGTAGATTTTATCCGGTGGACGCAGTAGAATATTTAATCGGTAAGTATAAAACGCGGACTGCGGACCGGGTATAAAACGCGAACTGCGGACTGGGTATAAAATGTGCACCAGGTACAAAACCTGGACTGCGGACTAGGAATGAAACAAGGACTCAGTTCAAAAAAACGGACTAAACAACAAAACTACAATACTGTATTTGTTTCAAGGAAATCGGTAAATCTGTAGAGGGTGTAGATCAGAAGTCAAGTCTCTTTAGAAAAAAAGTCAACTTGTTACTAAGATAAACGGATTGTCTGTTCGCATGCTTTGTATATATTTAAAAAGGTGGGAAGTTGGTCTGAACATGATCATAATCAAACAATATGTGTTGGAGAGTTTTAAGAAGGCCAAATAATTATAAATACTATGTGGTGTATAAGTGAACATCCTCAATACGCTGTGTACAGAATTTCCATGTAAAGCAGTTGACACTGTACTTTGATTAACGTAGCGTAAACATGACATCGGGGGCTTTAATTATTAACGAGACGAGAATCGAGCGAAATAAAGGCGATCTTCCTTGCACTGGTACTGATGTTGGCATTTGAAGGCGTGACAGCGGTTAGCGAACGGAATAACGCCAGAGAGGTGGGGTCGCTGACGTCTCGTGAGGTTCGGTGTGTATTTAACAATATACCTAGTGGTGCCGATGTGGAGCTTGTACCAACTGGAGAAGAATTTACAGGATGATTAAATTAAAATTGACTTAACGTATGGAAATTTAGAAGTGATTGCCAACGATTCACCGTGTGATTCACAAAACATACTTTAGCTCGATATGTAAGGGGGATAGAGTTTCCAAGCATAAGAGTCATCCTATCCCGAAGTTGTACCCTAAACTAGTTTGTAAATTTGAAATGAAAAAAATCCCATAACATTCCCTGCTATTGCGGCACGGTTTACCATGGTGAATCGTCTGTTTAAAGAAATGAACTGGTTATCTTTCACCTCACCGACGGTATTGTAGGTTTGTACTGGCCCAGATACAGATTTTAAAAAGGGCCTTGAGTACTCTTATTCCGTGTCAAAATATTGTCACGTACACAAAAATGCTTAGATCGACTGTGCTAGAGAAAGTAAGAGTTGAGATTTTATCTCAAAATTGTACTTTAATCCACGAATTTAAAAAGGAAAAGAAAGGAAAGGAACTTTATTTAGTGTCTATTGGTTCAAGCGCGGGAACGCTAATTGGGGACACTGCAAACTGAAATCAACAATTAAAGCAATCAACACTAGAGGGAGTGGAAAATTTGTTATGGGGAAGAACGGAAACACTTTTGGTATAACTCTTCGTATATTTCGTATATTTTTAGATTAAAGTCCTCTGACTGTTGTTGTCATTGCTCGAGCCAGGATGGCCGGATGGATTCAACATACACGAAGAGTGTTTTGGCTCGTCACGCACTCTTTACTTCCAAAGTCTGCGTAAGAGGCTTCACATAAAGTCGGTAGTGTGTACTCGTAACTCAGGACAGGACTATAACAGTTGTTCTCTTGGTCGAATGCTGTTTACAGACTGAGGTGAACTGAGGTTACAGACTGAGACTGACGTGAACAAAAAGTTGTATCTATCGCAAAAAAAAAAACCATTTATTTTGCGAATAGATAAAGAAACCCCTGTCTAAACATCACAGTGGAATCTGTTCCGAAGATATGTTAATGATTGGCAGGGCACATGACGTCATGTGCACGGAATGCGCAAAACGACATGAATTGAAGTCCGACATGAGAATGGTGGAAAAAATGTTTCGCACCGTAATTATCA
>NC_090892.1:46108978-46141478 GCF_036669925.1 Montipora capricornis | reverse complement strand
GAAAAGGGTTTGATCCTGAACTCCGCTGAGAAATTTATTTACGCGATTCGCATAATTTGTTTTTTGTTTGCAAGCACGCAATTGAAATAGGGAGGGGTTTTGGCCTCTAATAGAAAATATTTTCTTTGCTTCAATAAAGTTTACGCTGGAAAAGGTTTTTGAGAGATTTTTTGTCCAAATGAACACCCAAAATAAAGATTTTTTAACGATCTTCCAGTGGAATTTTTTTGTAATTTAATATCCTCCGTCAAAACTTTGCATAACAAACTAACTGTGGTGTTATGTACAACATTGAAACCAAACGGCTAATTCTCTGGTAACTTTTTCGGGTTGGAAATCAGAGAAGGAATCGAACACCTTGAGTGGCTGTGTCAGATGTGTGTTTACAATTTTCTGGCTATTTATAATTTTTGATATTTATTATTTGTACTCATTCTTGTACAGTCTTCAAGTAAAAAAAAAAATTTGAAATTTGACTTATTCTTGTTAGTCAATAATTATTTGAAAGAAAGCTCGTTGTCCACTTTTTGCTTCATTATTTAAAGAAATGGTTCTTCAGTGAAGGTTTTCATCAACAGTGTTCCAGATAAGAGTCGGGTCTCGGCTCAATAACCCAACAAAGAAGGCTTTCCCACCCGACAGATGAAATGTAAATATTCAGTCAAGTATTACAACAAAGTTAAAAAACGAAATATTGAAGTTTCTTGGCTAAAACGTACGTTTTTTACCTCTGAAGGCGACGAACGATTAACATTCTTCCCTGTAGTTCATTCAATGTAAACAACAACCTCGACACAAGGTTATCACGTGCATTTTTTGTGGTTGCCTAGCACGTGATCACTTTCTTTCTTTTGACAGAACATCATGATCTGCAGAAATTTTAGTGTTTTTACGATCGATTGTCATTAAAGTGCTCATGAAGTGAAAAATATATTTTTCTTATTTTAAAGACCTTTCAAAAAGTGATGAAGAATGGCGTTTTCTTTTTTGGAATACCTTCCTTCGTTCCAGAGATATTCAGGTTTTTGTAAAAAAAATCGATGACGTCACAAACATTGCAAATGACTTCAATGAATCACAAAATTGAGAATATCTCCGAAAATATTGGATGGGTGTTGTTCAAACTTGGCAGCAGTAATACATCAAGTAAAGCACAAAATGATACGCTTTTGTCAGGGCAACCACTTTTGCTGCAGGGTCTATTTAACGCAGGATTGATTTTGTTGTTTACTGTCGTTTATTGTTTACATGTTCACTCTCAGCTACTCTCGGTAAGCTTAGAAACGTTAAGCATTATGGGCAGCATATATGTTTCAAGTCTAACCATCTACCTATACTTATCTGTTCAAAATCCAAGATATTTGGTCCATTGCAGAAAGGGACTGGAAACGAGAGTGTTGCCATGGCAACACCTTAATGGGTGTCATTTTTGTGCCTTATCTTACGTACATAACTGGTGCTAAGTTTGAATATCATCACTCCAATATTTTCGGAGATATTCTCAATTTTGTGATTCATTACAGTCATTTCCAATGTTTGTGACGTCATCAATTTTAACTTGAAATATGAATATCTCTGGAAGAAAAGAAGGAATTCCAGAATAGAAAAAAAACCATTCTTCATCATTTTGAATGGTCTTTAAAATAAGCAAAGGATATTTTTTACGTCATAGGCACTTAAATCTTTCCCTGAGAATTCGAAATTAAGAGTTTTATATAAAAACTCTGTTGTTTTTTCTTCATCTGACTTTGGCTTGCCTCAGAGGAGGAATAAATAGTATCCCATGATGCATAGCGATTCCTTTTATATTATCAACTGAAATCGTGACGTAATCAGTATCTTACATCAAGGCTTCGGCTCTTAAGCATGTATGTTATACCTTCATTGCGTGTCGGAAGAAAAATTTGGTGTCAAGTTGAATGGTTTTACGCGTGCTACATTGAAATGTAGGGAAGCTCATGCGAGCTACATCGAGAGCTTGAGCAAACGGCGACGATGCGTAATACCCGATGTTGTTGAGAGTCGATCTGTGGATGTGTACGTGTCTCCCTTGCTGGTTCGAATTAATTATTTCTTCGTTCAACATAGGTAATGAAATAAAAGTGAGTTAAATCTAAAATCCGCGTTTGTGCGATCGCTTTCAAATGCAATGATCAAATCATAAGTGCCACTTGCGGGCTCATTAACCTGGTGTATTTTGATAAAATCTTCGACTCCGAAAGTGTGAGAAAATGCGGGTACTTCCGGGTACTTCTCCGCCAAAATATTGTTTCACCATCGATCTGCATGAGTGAAGTCCATATTTGGAAAACACTCTTATCCACAACTCATAAAGAACTTTATTCATGACCTCTCTTCGGGTCAGTGACACATTGTGAAACAACCACATTTTGAATTATCAAAATATGAGTAGTCTTCCGTGAGTCTTGATGAATAAATATCAGAAATTAAATACAAAGTGATGAAGCATTGACAGGCACAAATCACTCACCGTTATAATCGACGAAACCTACGAAATAATCATGAAGAAGATCGTGTATTTCATCAACCGAGCGCGCCATTTTGCTATTCCCTTAGGGACGAAATGCCGAAAAGACATCTGGCATACTCTTCATTCCTCCTCTGGGCTTGCCTTTTACTGTTAACTCCCAGCTTTTGCGATACTATTTGGTGCAAAGGTAAAGCCAAGAAATTTTGACCTGGCATCAGATTAGACTGAAAAGAAGAGGAATTATGAACCGGAAACAACATCTTCAGTCCTCCCTTAGTGTGTGGAATAAACGTTTGCTTACTGCAACTGCAAGACATGCCTGACATGCAGGAAAACGTCCACCAGAGCAATTTGCAGTTAGTTTTTTTGCAGACTATTTAACTTAAAGAAGAAACGAGTGAGTTTTAATCAAGACCGTATTTTGTTATCTTTGAACTGAATTTATTACCAAAGCTTAAAAAAGTAAAAGACCTCAAAACGGGACAGGACATTACAAAATAATTCAACGAGAGAACGAACGTATGAGCCAAAGGGCTACTGCTGGCACGACGTCTCGGTGACCACTCAAATGGTCTACATGACCCCCCCTTGAAACAAATAACTGAAACGCTGCAGTTCAATACCACCCAACTCAGTGCCTTCTGTTTTTGTGTAACACGTACCACAGGCAGCCCAGTTTACGCTCCCAGAGCATCTAGTTAAACTTAGTAAAATTTTGGTAAGATCGTTTGGCACTTCATACACACAAAACTAAGTGTCTCACGTTATTTTGGAGTATCCATTCTAGTCACAACCCATTTTAGTTGTCTTTGGAAAATGAGTGTTTATCTCCAATTTTCTTTTTGGATTTCAATAACACTTGATAAGATCTCCTTTTCTCGCACATTCATAAACAGCGCAAAAATACCTTTGAATTAGTTTGCACCATCCTCAACATGACCCAATCTTACTTTTCCAATTTGTTTCGCTTCCAGGTATAGTGATTGGCGCTTTCGTGCTCTGCTATTATCCGGGATTTATATGTGCAGCACCTGCATCTTCACTGGGTCCCAATCGAGTTCCGAAGGCATTGTGGTCAGTCCTTTTCGCTCATCAAGAGGCTCCTCTTGATGAGCTCCTGTCAAAAGCAGTTATTGATCTTCCTGCGAAATGTCAAGGAAATGACGGTTTCGTTGACACTTTATTTCGAATGTACGGAAATCTATTTTATTAACGGAATTGTCCGAATCTGAACAGCACATTTGAGCATTGGAAGTAGTAATTTGTTGCTGACCAAGATGCCCTCACTTAGCTTATTAGAAGTCAGTAAATTGCCAGAGCCTCGTTCAAATATAGGCCTTTTACCAGGCTCTTCTTTTACGTTATTGCAATTACCATGTATTAAAAATATACTTTTTATTTTCTGCAATTTATTTGTACGGATTAAGTTTATTTTCCCTTTTAAATATAGATCAAATCTAGTTTCCATTGCTGTTGGGGAAAAAATAACAATAGACAAATTAAGCACCGACCGAAAAAGACCAAATTTTGCTCGATGGCGTGACAGAGACCCTTTAAAGTCTAGTCCTTTTATCAGGCTCTTCTTCTATGTTATTGCAATATTACTCAGTACAATTTCTATAGTCGATGTGTACGGATCGAGTACATTTACTTTTTAAAAGAATTCAAACTAACTTCCTTTTGTAAATGACTTCACCTGCTGTTGGCTCAAAACTAAAGGAAACCGAAAATAAAGGAACTAAGGACGGACTGCAAAAGATCACTTTTTGCTCGTTTCATAATGAACGGTTCCGTGGACGCAGTTTCTGGTGCCTTGCCCCCATCTCTCCTGACTAAGGCTTTAGAAACTGCAGTACTGTGTCCCATCCTCCTTGCAAACTTATTTGGTAACATATGCGTCTGCCTGGCCGTAGCTTACGCACGTCCCATCAAGAGAAGACCAAGCGCTTTGATTAATTCTTGCCAGCTTGGCAGTATCTGACCTCGCTTCTTTGTCGTTTTTCCTCTTCCAGCAGCAGCTTGCGCTAAATGCCAGTATTTCTTCACATTGCAAGCGGCACTGTTTTACGTCAGTAGAATTCACCTTTCTCTTCTTAGCTGTGATCAATAAGTCGCAATTTTTCATTGCCTGAAATATACGGACGTTGTCACCAAAGTAAAGGTCAGACGAGCCTTGCTTGTCGCATGGGGGCTTCCATTATTATCTTCGATAATACTCCCGTGGATTTATCCAATAATAGAACGATCTGCCTACATTGAAGCCTTGGTCGGCTGCGCCAAGTCACGCAGAGAACCCTCTCAAATTCTCAAAGTTCATACTGGCGTAAACTTTACCTTTTTGTTACCATTCCATTTCTGTTGATGATATTTTCTTACAGCAGTTTAACTAAGATTGCTTGGTCTCAAAAGAGCCGCATTTCGCCAGGTAAGAATGTAAGGCCTGAACTTACTGAATTGACGGGGAAAAGGAAAAACGAGATGAAATGGGTGAAGACCATAAGTACGTATGCACAGTAATTTTTAGTTTTAATATTTTATTTACTTAATCACGACTTGACTCATTTCTTCGTTATGAAGGGAAAGGAATTTTCGCCTGGAGCCTGAAAAATAAATCCCCAAAGACTGAACATTGACCATTTTGTTGTTTGAAGAAATACTTGTCTTTGATAAACTTCTTGTAATAACTGTATACGAATACATGGTAATTGGCAGTAGCTGTTGTGGTTGACTGAGTTAAAGCCCCAGAAGTATCCGCAAAATGATGGAAGGCTTCCGTGTGGAGCCTCCCGTTTAACTGGAAAATCATGGTTAAAATTAGTTTAGGCTCGGAGCTAGTAGCTACCTTGAGCTACTCTCACCGCTTGAAATCCCGCGATGATAAAATTGATGAGAAAATATTTATCGTGTCACTTAATTCCTTCCCATCTCTTTCTGTTGATGGTCTTAACTAATGAGCCGTTTGAACACATCTTTCAACACTTTTATAACGGGGCCTGCTGTAAAACGTAAAACATGGTACCTATGGAAAAGGTTTGTTCCCAGTTCTGTCAAAAGCGTGACGGCGGATTGTTGAACCAGCTTACATGGGAACCGAAGATGTTAAAGTCACGGCAATGAACATGTACTAGTACAAGAAAGGGTTACGTTTTTACAAACGTTGGCCGTGTAGCACTTATATGTCAGCAGACTTAAGTGATTAGAGTGTAATGTGAAGTCGGCTAGTTTTGTGCCTCATATGAACCATGTGAGCGTTAGCCCTACTGATGGAAATGGGAAAAAGCTTCGCTGGAGTTTCAAAAGCAATGAGGTCTCTATCAAAACAAGGTCATCTCTAGTCTCACTTTCATTCATAAGCCAGGAACATAACTGTAAAGAGGACTATTCTGCTTTACACTCGTCTGGTTTCACATCGACAAAGGAAAATCGTCCATTATCTTCATCAGGGAGATTTGGTCGAGATTTAGGTTCTTTGAGTTCTCATTCAGCATACGGGATAGTGAACTCATCATCATTTATCAGTTCTATTAATCAAAGTGCCACTGTCGTTACTTGTGGATATGAAAGTTACCGCGATTGTTTGAAATTGGCAGGCTGAAATTTCCTTCTTCTTTTGTAGCCGCGAGAAAATTGGGGCCCGCCCCAATCCACTCGCGGGGCTGCAAAAGAGCCTGTTTGCAGGCTAGATAATGGTGTAACAGCACAGGGAGCTCTCATATGAGACAAAATAACCAAAATAATGCATGTGTGTGAGGTGGTCCCCTTTGCTCGAATTTAACCTTAAGGATAGTACTTAATGTTAGTTTTGTAAGTACTGTTACGGTGCAGGGTGTTGTTGATACTCTTATTTCTGGTAACGTTATCACTGGCGTCGTCACTTTTAATATTGTATGTAGTGTATACTGTAAATTATATTGCAAATTAATAAAAAAATAAAAAAATAATTTTAAAAAACCCTGTAAAAGAAGTCTCCTATTTCTCCAACAGGCATAAGATTACTCTTTAACAAATCCTTTATAAAGAGCTGTGCCATGTGTTCTAAGTTCTAGCACGGGTGACAGAATCTTTTTGAATAAGGTCTGATTTTTGTTGCCAGGTCATATTGTTAATCTCATCCTCAGTTAGCTCTTTTTTTTCTCTAGAAGTCTACCAAGGATTTTCAAAAGATGTAACCACCTCGTTTGTGCTGCAGAAAATGAGCACAACCATGTGGGATTACCTTTTTGCATTTTCCAAAATATGGTGGTGATCCTCTCAAGTTTCTCAATAATCTAAAGCGTTCATCAAGATCATATTAATTTATTTACACAATCATCTCATTTTAGGTCACCTGCGTATTTCTTCCCTCTGGATTACATTTTCGAAGAGACAAACATGCGCTATTTTGAATTTGTTTGACTTGGTTTTCAACTTATAAAAGATCTTCGGTTCTGATCTAGTGCAATTCTCCTATCTCGACTTCTTAATTCTTACTTTGTACTTACACACTGTGCTGAAAGAAACTGGTATCAGGTCTGGTTTTACCACAGAAAATTGTTGAGAATGCCAACAATTCAGAGTCTTTGTCCATAAATATACCTAGTGGTCTATTACCTTCTCCTGGTGCAAAGTTAGATACCTTCTCTAAAGTTCAGTGATATCTGGTTGTTGCAGTAAAGTATCTATGACACCAGACGGTCGTTCTTCTACAGACAACACTCATCACTGTTGTCTGTGTTATTATTGCCCTTAGAGTTTGTTGCAATCTTGTCAATACGTCTATCGACAGATGCTTGTGCATTTTGAATGTTTTCAGCAAAAGTTTGAATGTAAATCAGGAACACTGCTTCTTGTGGTAGGCATTTAAAAATCCTTCCCATCCATTCCTGTTACTTATGGCTACAGCAGTTGGATCTGAAAGAGCAGTGACCACATTTCCTTGCCAATTTTCCTCTGCTTTGGAACAATTCACTAGTTTGCACAAGGTACCGGTAGTTTGCTCCTTCTAACACTTTGGCTGGTCGGGCATTTTCATACTTGATGCTTGTAACTTAAGCGTCGTTTCAGTTTAACTGGTGTGGTTTGTGATTCATTAATGGGCCATGGTGAAGTATAGTTACTTTTGAACTCACATGCTGGCACATTAACAACGTTGCAATGGTTAGATAATTGACCACCCCTAGAAAGTTCACGTGTTTGCATTAATGAAATGCGGGGAGAAATTAAGGGTTCTTCCAAAAGAGTTTTTTTTAGGAAACTGTATCTTGTTTCCTTTAGAACAGGCTGGTAACTTCTCTTCAGTTAGGTTAGAATAGCAAGTAGACTGAGCAGATCCACAGAGGGATCTACAGAGACTGTCTTCTCACCATGTGTCGGTCGATTCGATTTCGACATTTAAGTCTACGCATTGGTGAGTGAAAAGGCGGTGCACAATTAATTGCACCAATATGTACTTGTTTAGAATCTTTTGCTTCACCTTCGAAGAACGCCATTTCCTCACTTCTTCAGTCTCTTGCTTCTATAAAAATACAGCAGAAAGTGCAGCACTTAGTGCAAAATCCACAAACAGCAATGGCGGCACACAACCTGGCGAACAGGAAGTCACACTTTCCAAGCTGTGTTGTGATTCGCTTGAAATACTGTCCATCCTGATTGGCTTATTAGATCATACTTCCGGTTTCGCAGGAGTGACAAATTTGCATACCGATTCTCCCCAAAACTCGTGGATAATATCCACGAGTAAAAAAAGAAGAATGAAAAGATCACATGATAGTTCCACGTATTTCATATTCCTCATATCTTCATTTCCACATTTCCCACGTAAACGAGGCCATACTCTACCCAGGCTACCCTCCGTTATGAGGCCCCAGATGAACTTGTTCTAAATTCTTAATTAATGCGGTTAGTTTTATAGTAGGGCCGTGCTCGTCCAATTAAATTATACGAAAAAAAATGCAATATGCAGTTAAGTACATTCCTTTCCCTTCCTCTGCATAACAACAACGTAAAATAACCAAATATTTAGGGTTTTCACTTAAACGTGGTTATGCAACAGTGAACAGTTCATTCTCTATCATCCCAGTTTTCGTTTAAAGTTGGGGATTTTTTAAACTAGTTACAATCACTGACACTGATGTGAATTTCAGGAACGCTTTTTGCGCTGGCATTGCTCTTTTCCTCGCTAAGACTGTGTGATATTGCCACCGGGACGTCAACAGAAGAGCATAGAGATTTCGCTTCAGTGCTTTTTTGGGCTCCCGCCAAGGGAAAGCTTTGGTTGGCACAAAATAATATTATCAGAGCTCTCCACAAAGCCTGTTTCACTCGGAAATGTGACTGAAAGTTTACTTATATTTTCTTGTACATGCTAGAATTCATCTATTGAAATAAACTAAAAAACAGTGCATGCCATAATTTCATGATGAAATTTATATCATTTGCCGTTCTCGATTGCATATCCACTCAGCTCCATTTAGCCTGCAAGCAGGCTCTTCCGTTGAAAATGGCGCGCGCTCGAAATATCCTCTTCCGTTGAAAATGGCGCGTGGTCGAAATATAAGGGCTTGGGTAGTTACCAAGCCCTTATATTTCGACCGCGCGCCATTTTCAACGGAAGAGCCTGCTTGAAGGTTAAGCTCCCTTATGTGCACGAGATGAGGTGTTTAATAGTTTTTATAAAGTCTTGTTCTTAGGCCATCGTAGCTTCATTAGGAAAATAACACAAACAGCGGTGATAAACATTGTATTCCAACGCATTTTTATAAAACTTGACGTTTCGTATGCTAGTCAACACACATTTTCAAAAGTGACCGTTACAATTTTGAAAATGTGTATTGACTAGCATACGAAACGTCAAGTTTTATAAAAATGCGTTGGAATACAATGTTTATCACCGCTGTTTGTGTTATTTTTCTTAATAGTTTTTACTTTGTGCTGTGCTTTATACCGCTTTGAGTTGCATTTTTTATATGCCACGAAATAATTATATTTCTTTCTTTATATCTCTTTTTTCTTCTCTCTTTGTTGCTTGCTATTTATTTGTCTAACAGCCAAGAAATAATGTTAAATCGGGTGCGTCTTTGGCAAGCAGCAAATTTTGCATATTAGGTAGTTTAATCTCTTAACGTCAATGGCCACCGCGCAATTTCTCGAAATTGCAGTAAAAGCAGTTATTGATGTTCCTACGAAATGTCATGGAAATGTTATTGTAGGTGCAGGTGTAGTGTTTTAAGGTTATAATCGTTATTTTCGGTCAAAAAATTTCCACACTTCTTGCGTCAAGACGAATGTTATGTAATTTTGAATTGAATAGCTGCAATAAAGGACAGCTTATAGTTGCTTCATAAACAAAATGGACGGATGCCACAAAGAAGTTACAACATAAGTAATAATAATAATAATAATAATAATAATGATAATGATAATAATAGTGATTACGACACGGACATGTGAGCGTTTCCCAACAAAAAGTCTCTTTATAAAAGGGAAAAAGGAAGTAACACACTGTGAAGTAGGCAACTAAACTCCAATAACAACTATATTCCGTATCTTCCTTGTGTAACCGCCCGGAACTAACGGAGGTTGCCAATGTTCCAAAGCGCTCAAACAGTCCGGCAGGATCTCTTGGTACAAGATAGAATTTCGAACTCAACGGATTGATTCAAAGCGATTTAATATACAGACAATCAGGAAAATAATCAGCCAAGGCTGTGTACAGTGTTATTGCTATAAATACTGATGGTGGAGTTGACAAATCGAAATCGAAGGATAGCAAATAAATCCGTAGTTTGCACAGAATAATGTTCGTAGTCTTGATGATAAAGGTTTGCAGATGTAGAAGCCAACTGTAGTTATTCATAAGTTGTAGTTCTCAGGTAGATCGTAGGTTCGAACTGAAATAGGATAATTAAGATACTAACAATTATTATAGATTCTAACTCATGTTAACATAAAATAGGCCCGGTACGTGGCACGATACGCCAAAAAATAGAAACAGCAAAAGCTACACATGTCTTGCATGAGGCTTAATATGGAGGTGTAGCACATAGTTACATATCCACTTGCATACGACATAAATAGTGGATGGTTACAACAATATCCTAGAGATTTCAAATCGAAAAGCGTTGCGTCGAAACCTAAAGAATATACCTGGATATACGACTTAAATTACGATAGCTTTGATAATAATATAGTAAGAAAACGAGCAAAAAAATAATCATCGCAAGATGTAGCAGAAAATAACACTAATTTTGACAAATGCAACACTTGAAAGGTTAGGACAAATAAAAAGATAAAAAACTTACGTACTTCGGTGTATGCTTGTACCAATGGAGGAGACAGGGAAAGGGTAGCAGCAGCGGATTCCATAACCTTACTGATAGCACGAGTAGAAAAATTCTTATTTTACTATGAGAAATTCGTCTAGTATTTATTTAGTATAAGACGTGATCCGAGTTTTGGGTGTGGAAGAAGTTGGGTATTTGCGCATTTCCTCACGATAATTCCTGCTCCCTTGTGGGCGATCTATATGACTCATTTTCCTGTGAAATTCTAACACGTTCCATAGCTCTAATTAAACTCTAGATGATTGGAATAAATGAGAAACGTTTTCTTAAAACTAACACCTTGGACCCCATAATATAAGCCGACACCTGAACGATTTCATTGACATTATATTTTTCATTTACGGAAATCTATTTCATTAACGCAATTGTCCGAATCTGCACAGCACATTTGAGCACTGCGAAAGGAAGTACTAATTTGTTACAGACCATTCCACCCTTTACTTTGATAGAACTCAGTATATTGGCAGAGCGTCGTTCAAGTATAGGCCTTTTACAAGGCTCTTCTTCTTCGTTATTGCAATTGCCATGTAATAAAAGAATACTGTTCATTTTCTGCATTTAATTTGTACGGATTAAGCTTATTTTCCTTCAGATATAGATCGAAGCTATTGTAGTTTCCATTGTCATGATTGTAAATGACTTCACCAGCTGTCGACTCAAAACTAAATATTAACAAACTAAGCACCGACTGAAAAAGATGAAATTTTGATCGACGGCCTGGAAGAGACCCTTTAAATCCCAGACCTTTTACCAGGCTCGTCCCCTAAGTTATTGCCATTATTATTATGTAATAAGAATATACTTTTAATTTTCTATAAATCATTGTGTACAGATCGAGTCCATTTACCTTTTAAAAGAATTCAAACCAAGGTCCCTTTGTAAAAAACTTCACCTGCTGTTGGCTCAAAACTAAAGAAAACCGACCGAATAAAGCAACTACGCATGGTCTGAAAAAGATCACTTTTTGCTCGTTTTATCATGAACGGTTCTGTAGACGCAGTTTCTGGTGCGTCGCCTCCATCTCTCCTGACTAAGGCTTTAGAAACTGCAGTACTGTGTCCCATGCTCCTTGTAAACTTGTTTGGCAACATATGCGTCTGCCTGGCCGTAGCTTACGTACGTTCCCTCAAGAGAAGACCAAGTGCTTTGATCCTTGCCAGCTTGGCAGTATCTGACCTCGCTTCTTTGTCGTTTGTTCTCTTTCGTTTGGTCTGGCTTTATAACGCAGAGGCAGCGTGTGCTAAATACAAGTATTTCGTCGCGATGCAAGTAGCACTGACGTATATCAGTAGCGTTCACATTTTGCTTCTCAGCTGCGATCGATACGTCGCCATTTTTCATACCATGAGATACACTGAAGTTGTCACCAAAGTAAAGGTCAGACGAGCCTTGCTTGTTGCATGGGGGCTTCCTTCAGTATCTACCTTATTCGTCCCGTGGATTTATCCAATGAAAGGACGATCTGCCTACGTGGCAGCCTTGGTCGGCTGCGCTGAGCTACTCAGTGAACCCTCTCAAATTCATATATTTTTTGCTGTCTTTAACTTTACTTTCTTTGTGAGTATTCCGTTTCTTGTGATGATATTTATCTACTGCCGCATCGCTAAGATTGCTTGGTCTCAAAACAGCCGCCTTTGGCCAGGTGAGAACCTAAACCCCGAACTGGCTGAATTGACAAGGAAGAGGAAAAAAGAGATGAAATGGGTGAAGACCATGAGTAAGTAAGCACTAAATTTCTAACTGGGACTCATTTATAAACTTGACTCATATGTTTGTTATGAACTGAACCAATTCTGGTCACTGTAATAGCATACAGGAATAAGGAGAATAAAAAGTGGGCCCATCTCACATCCATTGTTCAGAACTCACACACAATTCGCGAAGAGATGGGAGCAGACTTTCCGGAGTTCTCGTTTTCTTCAGGAGACCACAGTAATTGGCGGTAGCTGTTGCAGTTAACAGCTAGGCCTGCCTGGAAGTCGAAGCTTATAAAACTAAAACCAATATTGCTCCTTTACTTTATTTGAATTAAAGGACCAGAAGTATTCGGAAAATGATGGAAATCTTCCGTATGGGGCCTCCATGCATTATAAGAAAATCATGGTTAAAATTGGTTTAGGATCGGAGCGAGTAGTTACCTTCTTTCTTTTTCTATTTTTTTATAAGAACGTCTAATTTTGGAGCTGAGGCTTAACGATCTTATATATTTTTGTGATGTGAGGCTGAAAACGTTCTTTTAAAAGAAGTTCTTAAATTTACATGGTATAGTATTTCAATAAATCAATGCGGACGTGACCAGGAAACCTATAAATAAGAACAGCTTATTATTACAAACTGAGATGTGTATCATGCAAATATGAAAACCATTCACGGTTATGTTGTACAAAATATGCCCTTA
The DNA here is from genome assembly GCF_036669925.1 of Montipora capricornis. Taxonomy (NCBI): domain Eukaryota; kingdom Metazoa; phylum Cnidaria; class Anthozoa; order Scleractinia; family Acroporidae; genus Montipora; species Montipora capricornis. Next base: position 46,128,268 of record NC_090892.1, on the reverse strand, counting down.
AGTATTTGGGTTAATTTACATTTATTTACCTTTATTTCAAAAGAAAACGTTCTTAATCGACTCAGCCTGAGGAATGTTATTAATCTCAGCCTCAACGTTCTTACAGAAAAGGTTCTTACAAAAAAAAAAAGAGTGTTCCTTGAGCTTCACTCAATGAAATCCAATGATAATTAGAAAAAGGCGAGCATATATTACACGATTCCTGATAATGTCACTTTATCCATCTCTTTCTGTTGATGGTCTTAAAAATAGGGAGTCATTTGAACACATCTTTTATAACGTGCCTGCTGTAAAATTTCAAGTAATATATGGTGGCTATCGAAAAGTCTTGTTCCCAGTTCTGTCAAAACAGCGGATGAAATTTTGAAACAACTTACCTTAATATTAAAACTAGTAAAGCTTCATGTAATTAAATCGATGGTGTTGGTGCCTACCATTGTTTTTGCACATACGTTCTGCGCACTCGAGATACTCAGGTTTCCCATTGGTGCGTGCTTATCAATACATTGATATTTTTGCGCGGCGTAAAACTATGCAGAGAAAGCAGAACAAAGCTAGTGCTCTTGGTATCCAAGAGGAAAATTGGGAGAAACCATGCATTTTTCAGAGATAATTAAGCTTCAATTTGGAAAATACGCCATACATCGCTTTGTAGTTTAAATCATTTACAAATATTGTTTGTTAATTACTGGGTTACCATGTGACAATCCAGTCAGAAAATGAGTGGAATTTCTCCGTTTTATTTTCCGTGTCATGAAAATGGAAAAGTTGCGCAATAGGTTTTTCCTGTCACTCACCTGCTAAGTATTCTGTTTGTGCGTAGAGTCTTCTGCTCGTATTTTTGGTAGGTTTCAGGTGGTAGTAGAAATGCGTAGATTTTATCCGGTGAACATAGTAGAATATTCAATCAACCTGCAATGTCGTCGAAGTCATTTCCACGCGAATGGCGTTTTAGTGGATCTTTAAACAAAATATGCCCTTATGGGGCTCAAGGCAGGCGGTGAAAAATAAATATCTGGAGTCTTAAAGCGACGAGTAATGGACTTCGACAAAAATTTCATCTCCATATCAAAGTGAGTTGTGTTTATGTTATGTACAACACCGAAACCAAATGGCAAATTCTGTATGGGTTTAAGAGTTAAACTCATTGAAGGAATCGTACGCCTTGAATGTATCTGTGTTTACTGAAGTCTCATCTTATTTTCTGTCTGTTGCCTGGCTATTTACATTTATTTTGTACTCAACTCTGCACAGTCTTCAGGACAAAAAAATAATTGGAAATGTGACAGTGAAGAATTATTGGAAAGAAAGTTTGTTGTCTATTTTGTGCTTCATTATTCAAGGAAAAGGTTCTTCAGAGAAGGGTTTGATCCTGAACTCCGCCGAGAAATTTATTTACGCGACGCGCATGATTTGTTTGTTGTTTGCACGCACGCAATTTAATATTCTCTGCCAAAAATTTGCTTGAGAAGCTTGAAATAAAGATTGCAACTCACAGAAGAAAATTAAGTCGCATTTACCTCTTCGTCGAATTCTCGCTGATATTTTACTAATTGTGCTGTTATGTACAACACTGAAACCAAACAACAAATTCTCTGGTAACTTTTTCGGGCTGGATATCACAGAAGGAATCAAACACCTTGAGTGGCTGTGTAAGATGTGTGTTTACAATTTTCTGGCTAGTTATAATTTTATTTATTTGTACTCATTTCCGGTGAAAAAAACAATTTGAAATTTGACTAATTCTTGATAGTCAATAATTATTTGAAAGAAAGCTCGTTGTCCACTTTTTACTTCATTAATGAAAGAAAAGGTTCTTCAGTGAAGGTTTTCATCAACAGTATTCCAGATAAGAGTCGGGTTTCGGGTCAATAACCCGACAAAGAAGGCTTCCCGTCTGGCCAGATGAAATGTAAATATTCAGTCAACGTTTCTTGGCTAAAAAGTACGTTGTTTAACGCTGAAGGCGACGAACGATTAACATTCTTTCCTGTAGTTCATTCAATGTAAACAAGAACCTTGACACAGGGTGATCACGTACACTTTTGTGGTTGCCCAGCACGTGATCGATTGTCATTAAAGTGCCTATGAAGTGAAAAATATCTTTTGCCTATTTTAAAGACCTGTCAAAATGATGAAGAATGGTGTTTTCTATTTTGGAATACCTTCCTTCGTTCCAGGGATATTTAGGTTTTTGTAAAAAAAATCGATGACGTGGCAAACATTGCAAATGACTTTAATGAATCACAAAATTGAGAGATCTCCGAGAATATTGGATGGGTGTTGTTCAAACTTGGCATCAGTAAACAGCTACACCAACTAAGACAAAAAATGATACCCTCAATGCTCTTGCCATGACAACAATTTTTGCTGCAGGGTCTATTTAACGCAGAATTGATTTTGTTGTTTATCAGTAAGCTTAAAAAGAGAAGTAAAGCATTATGGGCAGCACATATGTTCCAAGTCTAACCATCTACCTATACTTATCTGTTCAAAATCCAAGATATTTGGTCCATTGCAGAAAGGGACTGGAAACGAGAGTGTTGCCAAGGTAACATCTTAATGGGTGTTACTTTTGTGCTTTATCTTACTGGTGTCAAGTTTGAATATGATTACTCCAATATTTTTGGAGATATTCTCAATTTCGTGATTCATTACAGTCATTTGCAATGTTTGTGACGTCATAAATTTTAAAATCCAAGATAGAAAACACCATTCTTCATCATTTTGAAAGGTCTTTAAAACAAGCAAAAGATATTTTTTTTACATCATAGGCACTTTAATCCTTCGCTGAGAATTCGAAATTAAGAGTTTATATAAAAACTGTTATTTTTTCTTCATCTGACTTTTTGCTGGATTTTTACTGTTAACTCCCGGCTTTTGCGATACTATTAGGTGCAAACGTAAAGCCAAAAAAATTTTGACCTGGCATCAAATTAGACTGAAAAGAAGAGGACTTATGAAGCGGAAACAACATGTTCAGTCCTTTCTTAGAATGTGGAATAAACGTTTCTTTACTGCAACTGCAAGACATGCACGACATGCATGACATACAGGAAAGCATCCGTCACAGCAATTTGCATTTTCTGTTTTTTGCAGACTATTTAACTTAAAGAAGAAACGAGTGAGTTTCACTCAAGAGCGTGTTTTGTTATCTTTGAATTGAATTTATTACCAAAGCTTAAAAAAGTAAAAGACCTCAAAACGGGACAGGACATTACAAAATAATTCAACGGGTGAACGAACGTGTGAGCCAAAGGGCCACTGCTGGCACGACGTCTGGATGACCACTGAAATGGTCTACATGCCCCCCCCCCCCCCCCTACTTGAAAACAAATAACTGGAACGCTGCAGTTCAATACCACCCAACTCAGTGCCTTCTGTTTTCGTGTAACATGTACCACAGGCAACCCAGTCTACGCGTCTAGTTAAACTTTAGTAAGTAGTGCCCATTCTAGGCACAACCCATCCTAGTTATCTTTGGAAAATGAGTGGTTATCTCCAATTTTCTTTTTGGATTTCAATCACACTTGATAAGATCTGCTTTTCCTGCACATTCATAAACCTAGTCCTGTTCCGGGACTCCCTCTTACCCCGCCCAGAAAATGGGCCTGGAACCCAGGCGGGAAAAGAGAGAGTCCTGTATTACTTGCAGGCGCATGCTCGGAATGAACCAATCATATTGCATTAGATGCCAGGCTGGATATGTAAATAAAGGGAACCTTGAAACTCCGGCAAAAAATCGTATATGAAAATTACTGTGTGATTTGCAGTATCAGGAAAGAGAACATCTAAATTATCCCTCGTCGTGACCAAACGGGGAGAAAAAACCCGATCACAGTGATGTTGGAAAATTATTGCCGAATAAATGTAACGACTGAGAGAAGATCGCAATAAATCGATGCAAAGGCTGAACTAGTAAATACAGCATAGGATTTCACTAAGCGACAAATTAGCTCGGAGTCAGAATTTCATATTATCTGCAGTACTTTACCTCTAACGATGAGTTTCAGAAGGAAAGTGCTTTAAAGTAGCAACGATAAAAGCAAGGTGACACACGCTTTTAAGTAGCATTATTTCATCCTTATTAATTAACGTCCGAATAATCGATGTTTAACTGTGCATAGATATGTATAAATTAAGTCAATAGGAACATTATTGCTTCATAATTGCGTTACAACACAAACTGGTATGTAAAGAAACAAATAGTCCAGGTTGTGATTCAACTTCGTTTAACTTTATATCTAACTTTATCAGGAATAATGCTCAGTTTTTCTGTCATGCAATTATCTTTTAGTTTTTCCGCTATAAAAATCACTGCAGATTCAACAGCCAGCTCTACATAGACCTTAGCCATTTGGCCACGGCCCAAAGTCTGTCCTTGTAAGGAAAGAAAGATTTAAGGCGACGAGTGCTTTGAAAAATTATTCTAAGGAAATATTAATAGTCTGAGTAAATTACTCTACTCTCATTACTCAAAAAAAAAAATACTCTGTTTGTCACCGGTGTTTGTGTATTATTCCTGATAAAGCTGAGAGTATTTACGACATTTTTACCTGACTGTTTTATTTTGGGTATCCAAAAAATTTGTGCCCGATTTTGAAAAAAAATTGGTAGGCGTAAACTCCTGAAACAATCATAGTTTCAATAATTACTGGGCAACTCAAATATATGTTCACTGGATCAGTGCAATTATCACATAACTAGATCGACAGAAATAATAATGAACAATAAATAATGAACAATAAAGAAGAGTTCCAGGAGGAGATTTATTAGTCTTCGTTGGGCGATTCACATCCACAACCTACAGTATATTTGTAAGTTTCAAGTGAGTCTCGGGAGAGCAATTAAATCAAAATTTAATATTTTTCTGCGTCAACATCATGCAGCTGTTCAGTTGGGTTTCAGGCACGAAATTCCATACTTTCGTATGTCATCCATCTGATCTTCCACGATTGGGACTCACGATAAGAAGGACTGACTTACAATTAACATCGGACTCGGATCGAAGAAAATCGCAAACATATTAAAGGAACAACCATGTAGCAAACAGACTTGCCAAATCCTGTTTCAGGTTTAACAAAACCATCATTACCGGTAACGACTGCATGAATAGCTTGCAGTTGTTCCGCCTTAGGCACAAAGGTAAAGTGGCATTTCTAAAGGCGAAATCAACTGCCTCCAGAAACTTGGCGTTATAATTTCTTTTCACATTATCCCCATGTATCCAGTGTAAAAGCACTGGGAATAAACTATGCCCAAATAAGGAATCTTTTTCCAAATATGGTTTTTCCCCCAGTTTTGGGGGAAAAAATGGCGTCATTCCGAGCATGCGCCTGCAAGTAATACAGGACTCTCTCTTTTCCCGCCTGGGTTCCAGGCCCATTTTCAGGGCGGGGTAAGAGGGAGTTCCAGGAACAGGACTATCATAAACCACGCAAAAATACCTTTGAATTAGTTTGCACCGTCCTCAACATGACCCAGTCTTACTTGTCCAATTTGTTTCGCTTCCAGGTATAGTGATTGGCACTTTCGTGCTCTGCTATTATCCAGGATTTATATGTGCAGCATCTGTATCTTCACTGGGTCCTAATCGAATTCCGAAGGCATTGTGGTCAGTCCTTGTCTTCATGGTAACAATGAACAGCGCACTCAACCCAATCGTTTATACGCTCAGGTCAAATGAGTTCAACATTGCTTTCAGGAACGTTTTAAGCAGAACCTCCCAGATATTAACTAGAGACCATCGCGTGGTACCTAAACAAACTGCACCCCTCTGAGCTGAATACGAAGCGATTGAAGTCCTCAGCAAATAAAACCCACAGTATAAAGGCCTCATGCGAAGCACTATAGCTGAGAAAATATACTAAGTCGACTGGCAAGACAACTTCTGGTTCCCCTTCAACTAGAAGCCGCTATGAACTTACTTCCAGTAAAAACATCTTTTCCCGTCCGGCACTCTCATGCAAAGAACACCAATGATCAACGCTTCGTTGGAGTTCACCTGTTTCCAAGCACAGCGAAAAACAAGAACCTGTAATCAAGCTTACCCGTTTCAGGTTTGTGACCTTTGCCCAATTGCAGTGTTGTGGTGAAGTGTCCTCGTGACGTTTACCGTGATGCCATTCTCCTATCTGAGCATACTCGAAACATCAGCGTCATTTTTGACTGTGTTCCTGTCCCACAGGTCGATGTACGGTTGCCATGCAAATACGTACTAGATCACCTAACCTACAGGTAACATAGATAAAATACGGAACTAGTTACCTTATGAGACCGTGTGAAAACTGTAGTAGTTTAGTTTTGGCAATGATTGCCAATCTTATCGGATAGTTGCAACCACTCCCTGTTATACAGTTTTCCTAAGGTATGTGGTTGCTAGTATAGGCTCCTCAGAATGCTGTCGCACGAGTTATGGCGAGATCAAGGACATATGATTTATATTACTCCTGTTTGAAAGATCTTTACTGGCTGCCGGTGGAACTAACAATAATTTTATCAGATAAATCTGGTTACTGGAATGATTACTAAGTGGGATGCCCCCTGTAGGACAGCCCACGTTATAAAATGGGGACCGTTTGTTTTTCCTCGAATCCACAAATTGTAACGTATCATCCACATGTCATGGTTATACTACGTCATCTACAAGCCATGGTCATTGTCACTTTTGTGTTCTCTTGGCGTTTTTTTCCCGACGGAAATTGGAGGTACACGAAAGAACTTCTAGTGACGATCGCCTGGTTTTGCTGAAGGTTGAGTGTTGATTTCTATTAGGTCATTAGTACCTGTTGTAGCTTTCATATCGTCATCATCATCTGTTTTATGAAAGTTATGTCGTGTTTTGTTGGGGTTTTTATCGGTCACACAACGTGTCAAACTACTAATAGTAGTAATAGCAACGACTAATCCCCGAAAATTTATTTTGTAATGCCTTTTGAATTAGGTAGAGTCTTCATATTAACTAACTGGTAAAATATTTCATTTTTTCAAAATTAGAAATTAAAATTATTTTTGTAAATTCGCGCAATTAATTGAGACCAAAACGTGATGCATTCTTAAGATTACCCACCCTGCGAGCAGAGCCTCCTTTTGTCTTTTTCTTTACTGAGGAGGAGAAAAGTAGGCTCTGCCCGAATCGCGTCAACTCTTTGAAGCCGCCGCAGCCCGAGCTTCTGGACTAGTCAATCTTGTTTTCTCTCGTCAAACCGGTTATTCCAGTGCGAGCGTCCCTTTAGTGACAAAACCGATGGTTATAATTGAGCCCGCTGTACCATGAAAAACCAAGATGGCGGCGAGATCTGGCATATTAGACTTGGGTTCGAGACTGTATCCTGGCAACATGCAGCCCATATTCAATAAAGATCTCACTCGATTCATGCAGAGCCTTTCTCGAGAACGCCAAAATCGAGCAAGCAAAAGAAAGGCTCTAGCCCTGCTTCCAGGGTGAAGATTACCGTGTACCTTCAGGGGTGTCTTCAGTGAAACGGATGTAGCGCTTTCCGATTACGCCGCAGATATCCTAACCCTTTTATTATATCTGGCTACAGGAATATTTCATTTGTTATTGAAGAAAATGCTTTGTTTTTCTTGTCAGAGCACTATCGAAAGCGCTAACTAAAAACTTTGAGCAACCGCGCAGAAAAGGCTCTCATGGAAAAAAATATTTCGAATTGTAAAATTCCCCAAAACTCGGTTGTTGGAAATAGGTTTATCTAGCTACTGTCAAAATTTGATTGCAATCAAGCAAAGCATCTTTGATTGGTAATCTTTTCATTGTTATCTTCAAGGCAAAAATTAATGTTCAGGAAAACAGCGCCTGAAGAAAAGCATTTTGTATCAGACGAACAAACTCCGCTCCCACACCTTTCCCCATAATTGTCCAAGCAGAGGACGCCACCTTTTTCCGGTCTCCTCCAGCTTCATTGTGTCCAATATTATTCGGATTTTTGTTTTCGGAGTGGATCGGCCTTCATGCTTAACAGAAAAAGGACGCGGACATCGATCTCATTAAACACAGTAGCAGCAGAGAAAAAGTGGAAGCAGACCAACGCAAAAGCTTTCAAAAAAAGCACAATGTAGGATGTGCGTGAAAACCATCGCAAACAGTTGGTGACGGCGATATCAGAATGCGGGCTGGTTATGTGAATCGTTTACATTGTATTTTCCTTTTTATGTTGTAAGAAAACTGTGGGAAATGCCCTTGGTCTTACTTCTTTATCGTTACAAGTGTGTTTATTCTCGTCCGCTGGCAGTGTACCGAAAGAGCCTGATTTTGCACCTCTTGAATTCCCATGATTTATCTTCAAATTCTTTCTACCTGCGAAACGTATTTGTTTGCGTACGTCAGCAACCCAATTCAGTGCAACGACGTCAATTTCAACATTAGAACCAATCACAGGCCGCAAAAGTGAGACGGCAATACCACGAAATATTGACGGCTAGCGCATAGGCAAAACTATAAGAAGATCGCGATACTTTATTTTATTAACTTTGCAAGTCAAGCTGGCAGAGCGCCACAACAGCTTGCACCAATTACTGTGGCCCCTTTATTACCCTCCCAACCATGATACACAACAGAAGACAGACCACAACACCGGGAACTACGTGCCCTACAAGTGGCTGTGTGTCTTCATTGTTTAATACTTTCTTAAAATACGATTTAATGCCACAGAAGTAATATATGATGCCTTTATATACAAATACCTGAAACGCTTGCGAGCGAAGACAATTACTTGATGTTTCCCGCGAAAAGCACTCCGATAGTCCACATATGCTGTAAATCAAAATAGACTTCTACTTCCGGCGAAAAGTATTTTACCAATATACGGTATGGTAATATTTGATCTTTTTACATTTCTTTTTTGCGATCGACAGGTGTGACCTTAACCTAAACTTAAAATCCAAAAAAGATTTCGGAAACTTTTCTCCCTTGAATTATAGTGCCTCTTTATACTACCCTACTTATCTTTCCCTTAACAAATGCCAAGGTCAACTGTAGTCAAATCCAATTATTCCATTTTTTGGCTGTACTTTCAAGAACTTTAAGTCTCGTACGCCTACTTATTGTACTTTTACCGTTGTCCGTTTTCCCACAACAGGTACACATTTAACAACACCCCCTCCAACTTATTCGTCTGTGTGACAGATCATACTGTAAATGAATGAAGGGGGTAGTTTCTAAAGAAACTGTGGTACACTGACTTACAACTGGTCTGAACTGTAAAAATGAAAGAAGAAGTTTGAGCTGATACAACACCCGCAATATCAATAACTACAGCCTTGGACACAAATAGTGGAAACATTTTGCAATACCTTGCCCTCCCACAATGTTGTTTTGCCAAATGGGCTGAGAAACTCGCGTGCAAACAACATTGTGAGGGAATAGTGAACCGTGAAAGTTTCAGGTCTGTATATTCGTGTACTTTTCCAAGGAGTTTTTTGACAGACTCTAGAATTTTTATTTACAGCCGCTGCCTGTTGCCTGCCTTGATCAGTGCATCCCACGTGAACGCCTAATTGGCGTCTTGTTAGAATTACAGTCGACTCCCGATAACTAGAATCATCAAGAGAAATTGAAAAAGGTTCGAGTTAGGACGGTTAAGGAGTTAATTAAGCAGCAACTCTTTATGAAGATACAGGCACTGTAGTTAAGGTCTCGGTAAAGAAAATAAGGCGTCCGCGGAAAAATAAAATTGTTGCGCCGCTATTTTTTGTATAGAGTCATATTAAAGCTAATAGATTGAATTATTTGAATAAAGTTTGATTTTTGGTATTTTATATTGCATTTTACTTTTGAGGCTTCAAACTCACAACGACCGAGTCTGCTGCAAAAGCTCCTGCCCCTTCACTTTATTGCGAAAACAACCGCACTTTGTTGCATCTTAGTCACAGATGAATGCAATTTGTGATACTGGGAATGCTTAAAATGTGAAAAAAATTGAGATAATGCAGAAACGCAATAAATAAACAAATTGTAACTATCTCAGTTGACAAATTGTTTGTCAAAATGGATCATTTTAACGATATTTATAGCTTCAACAAGAATTCTGCGTACATGTGACTGGCTACTAAAGCACTTTTAGTTTTGAAAGAGAGAGTCCTCTTTTTATCGACAGATATCAGCGAAAAATATCTGAAGTTTATTCTGAAGTATGTACTGCGTAGATAACAAAGTATATAAAATTCTAATAACGGAGGTTTTAAATGAACAATTAAGAATAAAAATCAGCGAATAGTAGGTTAGAATGACATTTCAGTGCCTCACTCATCTCTGGCTTTCAAATTCTAACACAAAGGCGTTCAACGACCGCACGCAAAGATATAAGGCCGATTTACACGATACGATTTTGTCGCATGCGACAACGGCTTACGACAGGCCCACGACATGATTTACTATTGTTGTGCACGTCAGAAAAAATGTCGTAGCATTTTAAAACCCGTTTTAAAACGCTGCGACAATCGTAAGTCATGTCGCAGGCCTGTCGTGAGCTTGTCGCATGCGACAAAATCGTATCGTGTAAATCGGCCCTAAGAGCCCTGCACTTGCGACTGCAAAAACACAGCAATTTCTTTTTCCGCGCCTGAAAAATGTCGGTTTGAGCGTGACGGAAGACGACCAACCGCGCCGATTTTTTCACCTGGAACGCGGTAATTAACTCCGCTTTGTGTTTGGACACAAGAGATAGACGATAAATTCGATGCAAAATTTTCTTATCCTGGTGCTGCATTGATTTCTCTTCAATTAGCTTGTCGAATATATAGACCATATTCGTATTCTAATGCAGTTAGGGAATATATTAAAAGGTATTTGCATTTCAAAAGATGCCCCCGCATTAGCCTCCATTGCGAGCTAGTGCCATTTCAATACTGAGACCACGCATATGATGAATTGTGCAATCCTTCTGTGGCTTATCTATTCATCTTTCTCAGCTGTTTCTTTTTCAGTCGCCACCTAAACTGTCGGTTTCGGCTGAAGTGACATTCATAGCTATTACTGTGAGAATTTTCTTCACAAGCTTGGATTGCCTTGGATAAATCTTCATCGTGTTCCGTGACAAAATTTATCACTGCAACAAAATGGGAAATTGCACCACATTTAATATCTCACTACTGCGATTTATAATGAAAGCAGAAAACCGGTATTTTCTTTGAATAATACGAGGACACCCTAGTAAGCACAAAAACGGAACTCGGGAATAGCTCTGAAATGGTCTACTTCGAAATAATCTTATTACAAGAGAGAATTAGATAAGAGTGTTGTTGTTAAGGCATGGGTGGGCTCCCCAGCACATTCACAAATGAGTCTATTTTTAGAATTCCCGTTCCCGCGAAAATCAGTTATCATGTCCCTGAAAAAACATGGCAAAAGCAGTCACGCGTGGCGTGGTTTCTTCTGATTGGTTAAAATTGGCGGCCCTTTGTTTCTTTCGCGCCAAGGTGCATCTAAAAATAAATCCATTTGTGACTGTGCTGGGGGAAGGACGCAAAGTCATAGATCAACACTCTCATCTAATTCGTTCTTGCTTATTACTAGAACCTCTCAGGAAAAATTTTACCTAGAGTGAGGTCTTTACGAGAAAACTTCCAAACTGAGGCCTTCCAATACAGCTAGGCCGAGGTTAAAGATTTTCCCGCAAAGAACGAACCTCGAGGTTTTAATAAGTTGTCTATATGGCTTTACAGTCAAAGGAGCTATGGCACGCAAAATGATGTAATTTTATGACACCTAAAATGCCCAGAAAGTAGAATGAAACATTACAATAACCACTTAAAACTGTTGAAAAACATAAAGGGAAATACAACGGATACTAACGGGCAAGATTGAAACGGATTGCATTTCTTGAAAAAAAGTCAGCAAGACGTTTTTCAAGTTTATGGCAAATTGCTAGGATAAAGGCCGTTTTTGCTCAGAATTATAGCATTTTCCATAGCTGATAAAAATAGATTATTTCAAAGTATTATGGGATTGAAATGCGGACAAACATCGCTTAAATATAATTGTCTTTGTCCGCATATTAATCCCACAATGCTTTGGGGGCCAGAACGTGAAGTCAATTGAAAAGAGTGCTGTAACGATAATTCCATCAGTCTAAAGGATTCCACATGACCATTTTCGAGTTTCAAACTCGTGATAAAATAGATTTATCCTAAACACCTTAAAATAACGTGACATAGCCCCTTCAAATCAAGTGGACTGAAGTGGTCACTTCCTTCACAATTGGTGAAGCGAGAACAGCATCAGTTCATTCATCGTTTGAACATTTTGCCGGTTAAAAATGTTTTCACGACGAACGGTAACAATTTGGTTAATGTAAATTCGAAAACAACTTCAAGAATTAACAGCCAAACCAAAGTCATATGAATTCAGTGCCAATTTGACGTTGGCCTTTGGTTTGTTTCTAATTTACATAACTCGTCACCAGATCCTGGGCCTTGTGGAAATGCCCTGGCACTTGGTCAAACAGAGCGCTCCTTATATGGCAATAAGCAATAGCCATATAAAAACCACCACTTACTACCCTAGTTCCCACGGCCTGCTCTCGTCTGACCTTGTAGCTCAATCGGTAGAGCAGCGGTGATCTAACCCGAAGCTCGTGGGTTCATTTTTCACCCTGGTCAGAGTTTTTCTCTGTCCTCGTGTGGGCCCATTTCCATTAGTAGGGCTAACGCTCACATGGTTCATATGAGGTAGAAACCTAGCACTTCACATTCCACTCTAATCAGTTAAGTCTTTACTTAACTTAGCCTACGTTTCTTCCCAGTTCAATTTATGATATCAAAAGAAGCTCATCAAGGGGAGCCTCTAGCTCCCATTCTTGGCCTAAAGGAGAGTAGATTTATTTATAGAACGCTTCCCTTGGAGTCCCTTGGGAGATTCAGCACACCCACTGTTGTAAAAGCCAATCAAAAGAAAGCTACCTCATCGTCAAGGGAAATATGATAATGTTCGTGAGTGGGAAAACTTGTTACTAAAAATACAATATACTCTGGAAAGGGTTGACCCAAGGAATCAGTGGAGATAGAAACTGGATGAGTTCCTGGTATCAGTATGACCTAAACGTAATGGCTTTGTACTAAACGCTTCTTTCAGGCAGAAAAACCAACGCTCTTTCCCCGAAAGCTCTTCTTACCTTTTCCTGACGAACCCGCCCTAGCTGTTCGCCCTGTCCTATGCAACACAGCAGCAGCATTGGGGGCAAAGTCCAACTGAATGACATGACTTACATCCGGAATATCCAAACCCCGTGATGCTAGGTCAGTGCAAATCAAGACCTTCAATTCTCCTGACTTGAACTTCAGCAAAGTCTGACTTCTCTCATTAACAGGAAGCTTCTTGTGAATCAACCCAACTGTCCCTTTCCAGACATCTTTATCCCCAGTTTGAGTGACAAAGCTGTTGAAAGAATCCTCAAAGAAATCGTCATTGTCATCACCTTTCTCTCGACGTGTTGTTGTAGTTACACCATTTTGAGTCACATGCTTCCAAGGAATGAAACAATTCTCCTCCATTTCTCTGATATCACTTAGAAAGCAAAACGCTCGTTCAGCCATTTTTGATGAATTGGCAAAGACTAGAACTCGTAGGTTTGAAAAACGTATGGGTTCATTGCAAGATTCATCGTAAGATTTATTCTGATCTTGGGGAAAACTCAACGAGGAAAGTTCTTTTTGTTTGGAGACATTAGAGTTTGAACAAACATTTTCCTCACCAATAATCTTCTTTTTATCATTCGCGATTGGACGTTTAACAACTCGTACTAGAGCATTGAGGCAACGTAGCAGCTCTGGCAATTTACCAGGTTCACCGACTCGGACATAAAATATACCCACAGTGGGCACAGGATGATGGACTAAATCAGTGGAAACATACTCCGCTTCTGGCATCCACTCCTTCAGCACATTAAAAGCAGCTTTGGGGCCATGATGCGGCAGTGTTGCAGCAACAAAAACAAATTGTCTCTTTGGAACTGACACCGCTTGGCTAAACTTCCCTTGATTGGCAGGGGTCAAATTTCTTGGCCTTTTTGTTGGTTGCTCAGTGTGGTCACTTGACATAGTCCTGTCTTGAAGAGCGTTGCGTTCCCTAGACACTTTCTGCCGCCTTGCCAAATGTGCTTGTTTTTTCTTTGTCTTCAAACTATCAACACCTTTAAAAAAGCTAAGGATCTCCCACACTACATCTCCTCCACCAGTTATTAGAAAGTCGGCTTCATCAGTAACCACCACTTGAACATTGTTCAGAGCACTCAGCCCATAGTTAAATAAAGCATCAGGCGTGGCCATTATAACGGGATACCTGTGGTGAATGACCAGATTGGATTCTTTATGAACAACGCAGGGTGCTAGTGTATGATCTGTTAAACTTTGAAAAACATTGGCTACCTAAAAAATAAATAAATAAAGAAAAGCAATCATCTTTTTTTGCCCAGCCTTAAATTGATCCATTCGGAGCTCAGGCTCAAAGAGGCCTCTTTGAGTGTAACTGAGGACTAAATTGTGTTCGGTCGGCCCTGTTTGCAACTCTTGAAGTTCTGAGCAGCTTTGAATAATTTTTGGGCCCTTGAGCAACATTTGGGAAACTGTCGTGAACGTTTGAGCCACAAACAAACTTCCACAACTCAAGAGGATATCCATTTCAATCTAAGCTGATAGATAATGAAAAGCCCTTTGTTAGTTCGGTTGTTTCTAGCTACGATAACATAGCGGAACATCGGGGAGCAAGTAATTTTCTGTGGGAAAACTCTCGATGGTTATGGGCCATTTCCGAGTTGCTGTTTGTCTTGGCTTCGAAGTAAGTCTTGGTTCCCAACTATTGTAAGGGAAATTAATTTCATTTGCATAAGAATTCGCAACTCATTTCCATTTGAATTGTTGTGCACCAGGACTCGCTCTGAAACCGAGGCATGCAGCAACTCGGAAATGGGCTATATTTGAATCAACTAATATTTGCATGTTTACGTATTTGAGAAATGCGATTGCATGGCTATTCGAGACAAAGGGTTTAGACGTCAAAAGCCCGTCATTTGAGTGGGGTCGAGAGAAAGATCCAGATTGGCGAAGTTTGATCTTGGATCCCTACCCCTGGAAAGAAGTTAAATTGTCACAAGGCTAACGGTCGTGCCTGTGAAGAATCCAAAACGCCTTTCAAGATGGATAAAATGGCGGATTCTACGTGAAAACTGGCTGGTCCTCTAAGCATGTGGAGATTGTTTTCAGACTCTGGGCCTTTTTTGCTATATCGTTTGTTTTCGATCTTCACGTGAGAGTGGACAAAAGGCCGAATCAAGACAATTTTTGGGATTAAATCGTCATCGATCGCGGAGTGATCACCGGTTTCAGAGGTTCTGAGTTTTCAGCCTTGTCTTCCTTTAATGAATTATAGGAGCAAATTTCAAAACTAGCCCAGAACGCCTGAAATCGACACAAGGACACAAGGTGAAGTAAAAGTAAGTTTATTTTATTTATTTTCCTCGCTGTAAACTAGGATTAGCCGAATTCTTTTCGGTATTTCATGTTTCCCATATATAAAGCCCATAAATCGTTAAGTTGACTGAGCATTCGAATTATGACTTTGGGTCGCCTGTGTTGCCGAGTGATAATACAGCATTATCAATTAGTGTTTAAAATATTGCCCTGGGCAGCTAGCAGTGTGGTGGTCAAGAGTTAAGGTGACGGGTTAATCAACATTCCCAGATTCGAGTACGATGTCGATACACTTGGGTCGTCTTTCAAAAGTTATTTGACCATTTCCCATAATCTATTTTATCGTTCCAACGGCGGCTGCAACGGCTCGTAAAAGATAACTTCACACCAATAAAAATACAAAGGAAGAAGTGCGGTGAACAAAAAAAGGTAACGAACCATGTGTGTGGGTCCGTGTGAAGGAGTACCCAAATGAACATTATGTTATAGTGAGTGGAAAACTGCGATGTAATGCATACAGCGATTAAGCACTACCAACAAACACATTAAGCCAAAGAAGCATAAAAGAGGACTTTCCTGCACTGAGAAAAACAAAAGCCAGTCAATCATTTAATGTTTCCGAAAGGCGAGATCAACAGGCAAACCCTAGTCAGATGAAATACGATTGTTTCCATTTGAGATAGTCCAGTGTGCCCTTCATGGGGGCGTACCACCGTCGAAAATTTAACGCTGTTCGCCATTTTTGGAAAAAAAATGCTCATATGCTAACCAGTAGCACCAATTTAATTGAGCACAGACCAGCAGAGCTAGAAAGGGAAAAGGAAATGGGAAATGGAAATGATCAAGAGTGAGCTCAAAAATATAAAAGAGGCTTCCGTTATCTTTAGGGACCTTGAGATCTACGACGGCGACGTCGACGACGCAATTTTCCCTTTCGTAAACAAGCGATGCCATTTGGACGAGACTTCGAAAACTTTTCACTGTTAAGTTTGTCGTTTGCAAATAAGGAAAAAAATACTTAATCTAGGACTAGATTAGAAGCGTATGTCACTTAAAATGTAAAAAAAAACTGAGAAAAAACCTTAGAAAAAAATTAGAAAACGTTCATAGAACGGTGTCGAACACGCTTCAATGGCTTAAAAGCATATGCACATACCCTCTACACCACCAAAACAACAACAGCATTTAAATCAAGCTAATCCTAACCATTTATTGAAAGCTAACCTAATAAAAAGTCTGATTATTAAGAATGGCATCGACCGTCAAAAATGGCATCGCTTGTTTACGAAAGGGAAATTAAATAGCGTCGACGACAACGCCACAAAACAATGATATCATTGGTTAAAAGAGCATAAATAATCGTGCTGCACTTCACACATTTGAGCACATATTTTTGCCATACTCTGCATAACGAGTTTTGACGACAACGTGAGCATGCAACAGAGAATCTTCCATTCCCTATTTTCAGTCTAAAACTGCTCGCACCGATTTATTTTTAGGATAATTTGTCCACATTGTACGAAACGAAAGAGATGGAAGAATCGCCAAAGACAATTATACCACAGCAAAGTTACTTTTTGAAGTGACGTTTTCGTAGACAGATCTTAAGGTCCCTTTTCATGGGACAGCTAGCCTGGACGAGGCCCTCTTAACGCCTGATACGATTGGAAGCTGTTGCGAAAGAAATAATGTAGGAGGAGCTACAACAAGTTGCAAAAATAGTGGAGACACTTCACCTTCTTGGGGCGTTATTAATTTACCTATTATCTCTCACACTGCACTCTATAATGACACAGTGTGTTTTTCACATACTATTGACAACGTTGGTCCCCATTTTGAATTTTTTTAGAATTTTGGCTTCATTCACCAAGCATTGGACCAGTATGTGCGCATATAATTACAACTCCCGGTTTCTTTGGAAAGAGAAAAGGGCTATGCGCTCCCATACTGCCACTAAATGGTTTTGGGGAAACTGAAGAGTTGCCTCCAATAATTTGCCGACGCAATACAATACAATACATACTTAATTGACCGCTCCCCATAGGGGCTTTTCAGGGCCAATGAAACACAACGAAACGACAGAACAGAACAACAACAACTGTCAAGAATCCCAACTGGCTGGAGGCAAACCAGTTGGCTATTTAAAAGTGCGGCTGGGAAGTTGAACCAGGGACTGCCAGGATCAAATTCAACGAGTGGTAAGAGCGGGTCTTGAACCCGGGATCTCCGGATCTCAAGGCAAGCACCCTAACCACTGGGCCACACTGCCTCCTATTGGAGATCTTTGACGACAACCAGGATGCACAAGGCCTCTAGTAGGTAGCACGGTGCTACCTACTTGAGAGCTTTAGATTCTAGGACGTGAACGACTACGAGTACGAGATTTTCTCATAGAACCACAGTGAGCGCACGCAAACCAGCGTCATTTTGGCGGGAAAAACGTGATACTGTCGTCATTTTAGTACGAGGGTTTTTTTCCAAAATGTCAAAACAAGTCAACAACACGGTAGCAGTTTTGGCATTTTTCGATCAGCAAAAAGGCTCAGGTAACAGCAATAAGAATAACTGAGCAACTTACACTGCTAATAAACAGTAAGATTAATCGTCCGGGTTATAAATCTTCTAAGTATTTTCGCTAAAAATAAGCAGTCAAATCTCGTCCTTGTTCTCGTCCTAGAATCTAAAGCTCTCTACTACCTGGAAGGAGACCGAGCAATGGAATTTCCATGATGCATGTACGAGAGTCTCTCCGCTGTTTCTCATGCTGTGACTGCTGAACACTTCACAAATAATACAGAAGTAGCACCTGAAATTGCTGGTGGTAATGTTGTGCTCTACAACCAGCTAATGGTAAACGCGAGAGCTGTATTCAGCCGGGACTTCTTTTGTATATCGAGATAACTTTATTGTGCAATTTCGCAATACAGTCCGGGGCTTTCAAAGGCGCAGGTCTACGTTGTCCCGTGTAAGTGAAACATCGTAATCCAACCGCCGCCTCCTTGGAAGAATTTAAAATCTTTTCTTTCCCCAACAACAACAACGCTATTGCCATTATGGCACAAAAGCTGCTTGCATAAGTTGACGCAGCTGATGGTGCGGCTATGGCAAATGAAGACAACACATTTCCGTCAAGAGACATAAGTATTCGTGACTTTTAAAATGGCGACGTTTGTTTACGATTTTTGAGTGCAAATTTTAACGCAACTTGCCGCTAGTCTGAATTGGTAATGACCTTATACTGAATGAGATGGCCCTTTTACTTTAACGACATTCTCCAGGCGACCAGGGATGGAGTTGCAAAGTTTCTTGATATGATTCAACTCTATCAGTTGCCACACCCTCTGCATTCTTTGTCCTGATACTTGCCATCGATTTTGGCAACTCTCTCTTGATGTCCAGCCAAATAATTTGTATTATATTCAGATCCGGAGACCTTGCTGGCCAATCCACGGAGGTCATTTCGTTTTCATTTCAATCATTGTTGACATCTTGAACTCTGTAAACTGGTGCGTTGTCATCCACGAACAGGTACTCTTTCTCTTCAAAGAATCAGACGATTACTGGCCGTGAATTCTTGTAGAGGATGTCAATGTACATAATTAGCAGAATTAATGTTACCTTAAACGGGAGTCAGACTTCCAACACCATCAGAGCAAAATTAACGCACCCCCAGATCAATTTATCTTGCGTTCAGAGCGAAGGCAAACGAGTTGAGAGTTGTACTCGTTGTCCTTTCCCCAAATGTAAACAAGGTTGTCTGCACCGAGAACGATTTGGCTTTCGTCGGAAAATCTCACATTTCTCCAGTATCCGTCGACAATCTTTGCTTTATGCTCTTTACACCACTTCACTCACTTTTTCCCATTT
>NC_090892.1:46101478-46103978 GCF_036669925.1 Montipora capricornis | reverse complement strand
GTGAGACTCAGTGTCTAGTGCCAGGTGATTTTATTCATCAGCTGGGGGCATCCTGGGGTATTGAATGGGTTAATGCTTAAGACTATGTGTCAGTAAATATAAAATATATAACAATTAGACCGGTAGCCCTTTGCGGGCTACGGGTCATTATTAAATTCTCAACCTCGGATAATGCATTTCGCGTGCTCTGATTGGTTCACTCAATCCCAGTTATCACCTCATATACCTTGGTTTGACCTTATATGGTAAATGATTGCGTTAAGCGTTGCTAAACTAAAAATTTGTTCGCCGGAAAGCGAGATTTCTCTTTGAATAAAGCCAAAAAGGAAAACAAACTTTTTTTGTGGAAAGTTTGGATCCATTCCGACGTTTAGAAGTACGCAAGAAGGCAATAAATGTTTTTGTGATGAGCCTGCGTCTATGTGACCACAAGGTATTACACAACATCGCATCCTTTCTCATCAAGTTTTTTCGATTTCGCTCGGATTTGCTCCCTCTTTTCGCTCGTATTTCGTACTTCCAAATTTTTGGAGTTTAAGGAATTTAATAAAACAATTATTCTATTCGCGCTTGTTGGATATGAGACTGGTTATAGCCAACTCGGCGCATTTTACCGTCTCATATCCAAAGCACGCTCATGCAATAATTGTTAAATAGCCCATGAGGTGAAGCCGCATGGGCTATTGACCCGTGGCCCTTGAGGGCTAAGGGTCTAATTGTTTTGGTATCACCCGACTAGTCAGACAGAAAAGGCAATAATAAAGTTAGCAAATGCAAGTTGATGAAATATTTGTTTGGGAATAAAATGAAAGAAAGCCTCATGCTTTTCGCTACTCGAGGACTAATTACTAATAGTCATCTAGTAGCGTAGCCAATCAAAATGCAGGATTTGCATTTAGTGCAAGTAGTTGGGTGATACTAAATACAGTAATTCATAACTCAAAAATGACTTTAAGGCTAAACTGGTAACTAGTCATTCCGCCTCAAAGTTGATCTGCCCCACATATCATTGTGTTTAAGCACTCGTTTTAATGGTTAAGTCTAAGCACTGATTTTAGGGCTGAAGGAAGTTGTGCGTGAGATTTTGTCTTTTCACAAGGGGTTTTTTTTACATTATGAAGTGAAAGAGTTCTTGTTACATGATTGTATGTTTAAACCAGATGCAGATTCTGCTGAGACATTCATCCCAAATAATGATCCAACATCTAGTGTGCAAGCTTTGGAGGGCCGTGTACCAAACTATCTCTTATTGGTGTCTTTACTTGAACATCTGTGTTCTTTGTATGAGAGTGATTCCGAAAAGAGCAAGAAGATCTTTAATGGTAGGACTGTGTTTTCATTCATTTTAACACATTTTGAACTATCTTGGATAGCAGTAATCATTGTTGAAAATCTTTGAAGTTCATGTGAAGGAAATTTTTATCTAATTCATTTTTTTCATTTTAGTTCTATGTCAACAACTTGTGAAGATGAAGGTAAGATGCTGTATGTTCTTCCAAAAATAAGTAACTTGCATTGTGTTGCTTAATACTTACTATGGCATAACATTGTCTTTGACATCTGCTGAACAGGTATCATTTGTAATCATTATGACATTTATTCACACCTTATGAATTATGAATGTAATGTTTGTCTTGATATGTACTGTAGGTGATGCCATCCTTTTCATTTTTGGAAGAGTTTAGTGTTATCAGAGCAAAATATAAGACGGCATTTAGTGATCTTATGGAAGCTGCTGCAAGAACGACAGGAACTGATGTAAGCCTATTAAGAACCATCTGATCAAAGCACGTGTCTTGTCATCTCTAATCAGGCACAGTTGCACTGTTTCTGTTAAGGAACCAAATGACTTATTGAGAAAAAAACAAATTGGCTATTCAGTAACAGCATGTCGCGTTTAAAAGAACACACACAAAGTCTGCAAGTATCTTTATCCTGTATGTAAACTTCAAACAGCAAACTGAATGCTGGTCTGTGAAGCCTTAAATACTGTGTAATATACAAGCATTGCCAAAGATTTCTGGTCATTTCAGCCTCGTTTTAAAAGAGCTATAAGGGACTTTCCTTTTTGAGGGTAATCAATTATTACTGTCACTAACAAATTGTACTTGGATTGACTTTGAAAGTACAACTGAAGTATTTCAGAGATGACGTTTTTAATATAAGGTAATTTTTTATTCCAAAAATACTTTATAATAGTTATAGAGTATTTTTGGAATAAAAACATTGATTAACATTATTATTAAGTGTATCAAGGTCATTTTCTGTGCCTTTGCCCATGATGCAATAAAAGAATAAGTTGTTTTTAGTGGGCAGGCAAAGTCCTACATTCTGATACCTGTTGCTTGATTTCAGTTGCACAAATTTCCCCTGGGTGCAAGAAGACCAATGCTTGGCCAGTTTACAACTCACAAGTAAGTAGATAACATAACTGTTTCACCAGGAAACTGTGCCCAAGGTCTTTTATGTGGCAGAGGACAGTACTCAAGAGAGAAGGCAT
>NC_090892.1:46081478-46093978 GCF_036669925.1 Montipora capricornis | reverse complement strand
TGACACGTGAGAATGCCATGTATTTTATTGGATTCTTGATTGACCGAGCTCAGCTCGATTCTCACGATGGCCGCACACAGTGAGGAATTTGCCTCGCGAGGCCAAAAATATCAAACATGTTTGATTTTATCCTCACGGCCTCGCGAGGCGAATTTCTCACCAAAATTTCCCCGCACACGTGCGGAAACGGCTGAGCAAACCGCCTCGCGAGGCAGTTTGCCCAGCTCTTTCCTCGCCGTATGCGGCGGGCTTAAGCAACATACCCAGGAACACAATACCCTTGCATACGGCGAGAGCTGCTGAAAATTATACTGAACCAATCAGAATTCAGCGAGCGGGAAAAACTGTGCTATCCGACGTCACGTCAATTGTTCGCAATTAAAGAGCCAGAAAACCATTTAAAAGATTTTGTGCCAACTTTTTTGTCAACACATTTTGGTGCCAAAACTGGGTTGCCAGCAAGCGGCGATTCGAACGTCGGCTCTTGTGCTTTTGCTAACTAATTTAAGATGAATTCAGCCTAGTATTTTCGAATAAAGAGTAAG
This sequence comes from Montipora capricornis, assembly GCF_036669925.1. Taxonomy (NCBI): domain Eukaryota; kingdom Metazoa; phylum Cnidaria; class Anthozoa; order Scleractinia; family Acroporidae; genus Montipora; species Montipora capricornis. The sequence goes on along the minus strand of NC_090892.1, from coordinate 46,093,433 downwards.
AAGACGTCAAAAGACTTTGATGGCGTCCTTTCGACAAGGTAGATCAACAACGTCTTTTACGCACAGAAATGCACCGTTTGTAGTGAAAGGGCAAAGGACTGACAGGATAGCACAGTTTTGACTGCCGCGCGCACTGCAGGTGCGGATTCCGTATGCACCGCATACTCGGAAACTCAGTAATTTCTTTATCATTTATACTGGTTCGCACCTACGTTCGAGACACTACTTTAAGGTAAGATCACGCCACTGACGATCTGTAGATTTTCTGATTTTTGTACTCGCACTGGTGGCTTGATCGATATGTCGTTGTGCAAGTCGACTGAAAAGAAAAAAGGGTTACTTTAGACTAATGTTTTCGGATGCAATACAATAGAAAAAATAGGCACGCATTGCGTACGTGTGGTAGTGCAGTAACACAGCGCTTTATTCCATATTGTCAACTGAGCTGTGTTTTGTCTTCCAGGAGATTCAAGTTGTCTTTGTGTTAAAGGAAGCCCTAATAGTACACGATATTGTTTTGGTATCGTAAATTATTATAGTGCCATGGTAGATGTCTTAGGTAAATAGCCCCTGAGAAGACATGTGGTTACTAGTAAAATACTAAACCCAGAAAGATTGAAGAAAATAAAAGGGAATCGAGAAACATTGGCTTCGAGGCTGACATGTTGATCATTTTCAAGTTCCCTTACAACTTCTTTTTCACCACAAGGTTAAGCGTGCACTCTGAGCGTCTGACAGCTTTCTAAGACAAAAGTTCACTGAAGTTAAACCCTCTCCGGCGGGGTTTGTATCTGGATGGAAGACCTCAAAATGTTCCACTTTGTGCCAGAAACATAGGACCGAAAATTATATTTTAACGCTCAAAAATGCGAACTAATAATACAAATATTGATGCAAAAGTAAATGAATATTGATATACAGTTTTTACGAAGATCAGCAGGAAGTTTTATGGAAGTATCGATCGATATTAAAATATTTTGCCTTCAGCAACAAAATTTGCAACATGAAAACAACATGAATTTTGAACTGCGAGTATAAAAAGTTAACATCAGCGAAAAACATTTTGGGAGAGTTTTGCTACGTTCAATTTTTCTATTGTACTTTTGGCTGCACAAGTAAATCGCAAAATCGAAAGTGACATCGAATTCAGCGGGCACGGTGATCAAGTTACCGTGCGTGTTTACTCGCGGAACAAAGGATGCATCCTGGTCAAAATGATGGCAAGACACCGGGTTTTTGTTTTTGTTAGTTTGGTTTTTTTTTCTTTTAATTGTTATAAAGTTTGACAAGAAATATGCAAAGATCACAATCGCCGAACTCTTGAGGTTGACCATTGTTTCTGCAAAGTCAAAAATTTACTCTCCTAGTCGGGGTTATTTATCACCTGGTAATTCCATCGTTTTGGGAATAGCAGCTGCTTTATTATTCATCAGCGTCACAAATTCTTGCCGATTTTGGGGCTCCTTTTGTTGAAACTCAAGCACGCTTTCAAAAGACCTGGTTATTTTCGTGATTTATGCACGCGCTGCGGGCCTATTGGCACCACGTACACCCTTAAACGCCGAGACACACCAGGCAACAAATCGCTGCGACACGGCGCCAGTTCGGTGCACACGCAGTGAACTTGTACGAGGGAGAATGTGAACTAGTTTCTTGAGTACATACTTACACGATCTTATGGTTTGATTTCTTCTGTTGGTTGTCGTTAACGCCCTTCATTGATTTATATAATTCTGAATTTCTAATTAGTTGACACCTTTCAACTCACGCAAACTTCGTGTGATAAATACATTGCAAAAATAGTGCGTATAAGCAATAGCGAAATAACTTCATGCGTGTAGTGCAAATCAAATACTTTTCGTTCGGACAGAAGACGAATATTTACGACAAGTGTGTCTGCTTCACAAATAAAAACTAAGTTCATGCTTGCGTCGTGTGCACATAATGTATAGGTCAAATGGAAGCTTCAACATCCCCCCTCCCTGAGCCAAAAAGCCGTTCAAATGCCCATCATAGGTCCATGTTTATAGGTGATCAAATGCCCTCATCCCTGGGAAATTTAAAAGAAGTTTCCATATTAATCTACTATGTGGTAGCTTTCTAATGCTCTTGAAGGCGACTCTGCAGACAGGTTGCAATAGACAGCACAGGTTTTATTCTATTATTCTGTAACTGCTTTATAACGTATAAAAGAAATCCAATATTAAACATAGTAGACGAATTTTGATCACGAATCATTAAACCTAATTTACTAACTTCGCAATCTTTTATCAATTAACTATCAGTGGGTATAAATGGATACTTGAAAATTCGTGTAGTTTTTTAATTGAGAATAAACTATTATTTTATAGGATACCTGAATTTAAACCATTTTATATCTCTGTTTCTACTGAAATAATCTTTGTTTCTTCCTCAATAGTGTTGTCCCTAATATTGTCATCAGTGATATTAGTGTTCCGTCGATGCAGATCAACTATCGTGCAAAGTATACATACAAACTCGGGAATTTGTGAATTTTCCCCCCTGGAAGACTCTGTTTATCGAATTCCACCCCACCCCCCCCCCCCCCCCCCCCCCCCCCCCCCCCCCCGGGACAGCCGTGTTGTCAAATGCCCGGAGGTATGCCCGGGAGGATGTTGTAGCTTTGTAGTTTCTTTTTTGCTCGCTGTAAAGCCTGGTTTCATTCGATGCTGTTGATTTCTTTTCCGAAGAAACGACAACAGTCTACCTTGTCTGATGCGCTCTAGTTTGATGGTTAAGTAAATGCTGTAGTGTGCTTTTAGTGCTCTTAACGTCCAGCTGAGATTATTAAAGTGTTACTATGATCAAGAAATCAAATCTTTCTTTTTGTTTGGATTTCAGAACTATGTTAAGTAAACACTAAGTGACCCAAGTTTTAAGCCTTAATTTCAAAAAGACACTGGTTTATTTTAACTGGAATTTTCCTATTTAATGGTCCGCCATTACTAACTTTAAAATCTTGATAGAGCTGGATCGAGGAGAAAGTGACGTCAACGACTCACTAGTTTAAGAATGCCATGCGTTTGAACGCGACTGAATTAATATGCAGCACGGGAGTTTCGGGCTTTCAGATTTTTAAACTCGTGCTTTGCGTACATAACGAACTACGTTTACACGCTGAAAGTTTAAAGTGCACCTAACCCCAAAATATTTTTTTTGCTAAAATGAATCTTTGCAACTGTTCGAAACGCATTGCGGCCATTTTTTCATTTTTCTAACAAATCCTGGCATTTTATAGGCTTCGAAAGTTGCGAAAATCCAAACATCTTTTGTTCACGACCGAGTCAGAAGGGGAGTGGGTCTATTCCTGGTTTGACGTCACAATCTACTTTGCATGCATATTTACAAAGAGTTAATGCAATGTAAATCAGTTTGTGACGTCAAATCAGGAATAGACCCACTCCCCTTCTGACTCGGTCGTGAACAAAAGATGCTTGGATTTTCGCAACTTTCGAAGCCTATAAAATGCCAGGATTTGTTAGAAAAATGAAAAAATGGCCGCAATGCGTTTCGAACAGTTGCAAAGATTCATTTTAGCGAAAAAAATATTTTGGGGTTAGGTGCACTTTAAGCTATTGAGTGAATGACGTCACTTTTCCCTAGATCCAAGCAACTGAGGTCCAGTCGGTCAGTTTAGAACGTGAGTAATGGCGGACCGTGAAATCCAAATCAAAGTAAACAACCTGTGTGGATAAAAATCAAAGTTCAAAATTCAGCCAGGCAAGTGTTAAGCAAACACACTTTCAAAATCTGAAGAAAAAAAGGGAGACATTTTTTTTATCATAGTACCACCAGGAACCCATGACCTTTGTGGTCGTGTCACGGCGTTTTCATCGACCGATTTGTTTTTAGATTGAATCTCCCTCGAATGAGGCTCCCACAGGAGCCCGATGACCAATTACAAGAAAGTAACCAGGCGTCATAGGGTCACCGAACCGGAACTGCCTTTGTTTTTTTTTTTTGTTTTTTTCGGAAAAGGAAGTCTAGAAATAGATCGGTCTGTAAAAATGCCGTGACATATAGGCCCAGTGTGGGAGTTGCAGGCCCCGGGTCATGGGTTCGTGGTACCACTTTAAAGGCAGCGCATTCAGGTTGGACAATATGGCTGAGTTAACGGAGATATTGAGGGTTCAGCTGTATAACTTTACCTTTTGAGTTTTTTTTTTAATTTACAAACCTTTTTTACTGTGCCCTGATAATCCCCTTCCCACCCGGTCTTTCTTTTTCTTTTAGAATAATGGAAGTGAGTACTTCAGACAGCCAGAGCAGCATAGTATTTGAAGCCTCGTCCCAGGAACCCTCGAACGGTGGCATCTTATTCACAGCTCGCAGATCAAGTGGTGACTTGTATGGGCCTGGGAACCAGTCTCGTGGTGCTCAAGGTATCGGCAGAGGTGTCACTGTACAGACAATGAAAATTTTGTAAATTTTTTATTCAGTCTCTTTCACAAGCACCCAACAGAGTTCCCATAGTAGAACTCAGCAATTTGTCCAAACTCTGTTAGCCAGGCTAGCGGCGTCGGTTTTTGCAGTATAAACATCTCTATCGATTTCACTGAGGCCATGCTTCTCAATTACTAACTGCTTATATTTATACTCTTTGTAACCTCAAACTTTATTGGATCGACATTGGACGCAGCTCTTTTATTTTGTAACTAATTCCGAGAGCCGATGTGTGATTGATACGTTCTGCCCCAAAAGAGCTGCTTTGTCAAGAGTTATTCTGTATTTTAGTCGACAGTCGCCTGGGCAAGAGTCTTAAGAGTATCAGCAGTAGTCGTAGCAGCAGGGCTCCATATATGACGTCACAGCGGAGCATGCGCCGATCAGCCTCTAGCAATAGCTTGGGTTCCATGTCAGGTAAAGATGGCGTCCGGTCGGATGATGACCTAAGCGAACATAGTGAACAGAGCAGTGTGATATCAGGGAACATTAAGAGAAACGTTGCTCGCAACAAGGTAATGTTTCGAATAATAACGCTGGTAGAGCCAAACTCTTCAAATTATCGAAGCCCTTTCACAGATAGCTACCCTGGGAGCAGTTGGTTTCTCATACGGGAAGCGTAGGAGAAACCAACTGCTCTCAGGGTACAGATAGCTGATGTGACTTCAGTACAGTAAACTTTAAGAACCAATCTGGCTCTTTTCAGGAAGCAAACCATGGTTTGTTTTCCCGGAGCAGGGAAGGCGCAGTGGTTAAAGCACTAGATTTCCACCAATGTTGCCCGGGATCGATTCCCGGATTCGACGCCACCATATGTGGGTTAAGTTGGTTGGTTCCTCCGTGAGGTTTTTCTCCGGCTACTCATGTTTCCCCTCTCCTCAAAAACCAACATTTGATTTGATTTGTTCAGATTTCAGTTAATTTGTAGTCTCCCCAAGTAGCAGAGTACTCTTGCTCGGCTAAATGACCTTGAAACTTAAGGACGTTTGCGCGAAAATTTTTCAACATTGATTTTTTTCTGAAACTTTTACCACTGTAAGATGATGAGTTAGTTATGTCAGAAATGTAAAAAAAATGGGGGGTCACCGACTTCGTTTTGGAGAGAACATGGCCGGAAAAACACCCAAAATGTGACAAAATCGGGCTTCGTTAGCGAATAAGGCCAGTGTCTGTAAACCCAAATATATTGCAATTAAATCTTTAAAGTGAAATCTTCTCTGCCAAATATTGTTTAAGTGGACTTATTAAGTGAATTTAGTCAACTGTTGAGGTTCCTTAAAGATCAAGTTCGCATTTAGCGACCACAGTTTCACGCGGCTTGCAGCCGCAAGATGGCAGAATTTGATGTCCCGTGAGCAGAAATCTTGAAATTTTTTTAACTTCCCACATTGATTTTTTGTTCATTTTTGGACAACGTGGAGATAATTTTAAATAAAATCCGTTTCTGGAAAGAAAAATAGGGGTCACCGAACGTCCAAGACCGTTAAATCCAGGCAAAGCTATAGCAATTGCCTTTTGCCCTATCATTTCTCATTTTATTACTTAGCGCGCGCGCTCGTGTATGACGTGGCGTGTGCATTTGCGTGCGCAGTAAGGATGCGCAGAAACAATTGGCGCGAACGTCCTTAAATAAAGTTGTTATTGTTATGCAGTTGATAAACGTATGGATGCTAAAATGGAACAACATGGGGCGCACAGTGTTACTTATGCAGACTGAAGGAACTATGAAAGAAAAACCTAATGAATTAAATAATATACGATAAGAGATATAAATCTAATAAAAAATTTAAAGTTCTCCGATACTAAAGCTATATTGAGCTCCTATGCTATTCCCACAGGGAAAGTCAAGTAACGGTAGCTTTAAGAGTTCTCACTGTGTTGAGAGAACTCGAGAAGGTAGCCTTCTGCATCCTTCTCAATACGTCATAGCCCCTGCTGCCAAAAAGCTTCCTCATTGTCGTTGACCATACCCCTAGCACGTCAATGATGATGTCATATTGTTCAACGTCATAGCCAGGGTACTGCTTCTTCAGCTCGAATCGCAGAGGCCGTCCTCTCCTCGGACTTCTTTTCCCGATGCTTATCCATGGACAGGATATCCCCACAGCCCGCACGTTCTTAGTCGTGTGGTCCACAAATTGATCGTCCACTCTTTTTACCTTGACGATAGTGTTCTCGGCATAAACTAGGACATCCCAAAACGCTAGTGCCTCAGGTTACTCGTAGATTGGTTTGGGCACTGCAGGCGAATACCAAGGAGGCACTGAGTCAATTAGCCCCAGTTCTGTCCGCATCTCGAAGAAGAGGACTTTCCGTACTGCGTTGTCTCTCTCCAGGTATGTAGAATGGGCCGAAGCATAGCACCCCGATAACACATGCGCAAGAGTGAAGTGACGTCGCCCTGTGTTGCTCCTGTCTTGTAGACTGTGTACACCTTAGTGGGTGTCAGCTGCTCGTAGAGCTCCATTACCCCAGCGATGGTATGAGTAGGAGGGCACGTCCAATTTCGCAGCCAAGCAAAGCATCCGCTCTGACCTAACGCGCTGTCCTACCATCTAGCGTGCAGGAGCCGTCCGTGTCACCTCTCCTCATCGATCTTCTCCATATCTGCCTTCTTGAGATGTTCTTTCACTTTTGGCCCAATGATCTCCGTCTTAGGATCGTTGATAGACCGACACGATGGTTCAGGGTACTCCAACGACAGGCTCGTCTCCAGTTCATCCGCGAATTTGTGCGCTTCCTTCGTCAGCGACGTCTGTCCCCTCTCTACCGCCCTCTTCGAACTGTTGCACTGCCCTTATTGAGGGATCCGTGTTCTGACAAAGCTGCTTCTTCTTCTTCTTCTTCTTCTTCTTCTTCTTCTTCTTCTTCTTCTTCTTCTTCTTCTTCTTCTTCTCCTTCTCCTTCTCCTTCTCCTTCTCCTTCTCCTTCTTTTTCTCCTTCTTCTTCTTCTTCTTCTTCTTCTTCTTCTTCTTCTTCTTCTTCTTCTTCTTCTTCTTCTTCTTCTTCTTCAAAGGCCCTCCCCTATTTCTGCCACCTTTATTTTGTACATTTAACAAATCGAAAGTGGTTCAGCGTTGTCTGTACTCTTATCGACAACGATATTCGTCATCACAGTGGTCAAAATGTTGTGGACTTACGACGCCAAAGAAAGTTTTTATTTCAGAGCGTGACCAAAATCATGACACGAAGAAAGAGCAAGCGTTGTCTTTAACTTTCTCGCAATATGATTGGTTTATTTCCCAAAATGGGCTTTCCTGATTGGCTATTACATTTCGTGACAAATTGACGCGAGCATGTCGCCTAAAGCGTTATCTAGACTCTTATCGACAACGGAAAATTAGCCAATCAGATTGCGAGATTACAAGCAATTGTGGTAAAAACTCATTTTAATGATCCAACGTTACTTTAATGATGAATAGTTTACATTCTTCTTTCTTCTAGAAATGTAGACATTTACACTGAACTCTTTCAAAAACGAGGTTTTAAACTTGTTTTCTAAGTCACTCGTGTCCAAATAGTGCCCTTTGTTGTACGTTTACTTCTAACTAAAGGAAACTGAAGACTGAAAATAGTTATGAAATTTTGACTGAGATGTAATGCTTCTTTGTAGTGTCTGGGAATGGTGCTGTATATTCAGATGCAACTTTGTACCACAACTCTTCGAGACTGGCTTGTCAAACGAAACGATGAAATTTTGCGATCAGGTGAGTTCAAGGCGAAGGAACTCTCCCAGTTGGAGTTCAAGACGGTACTGAGCTCCATATCCTGTATACTATACTGCAGGTATAGTTCCATTTATGAAATCGCTATCCGAATGAAACGCTGCCTTACAAGTCTCTATATACAGTATGTTGGTTCACTTTTCGGCAAGCGATATCAGAATACCTTTGTAAGAAGCTTGGAACAGTGTTGCGAATTCTTTTTTTTCTCGGTCAATGTGATTACTATTATAGACCGCCCAAAAACAACACCCCTCTTAATAGGAAGTGATGAGTACCTCCACTTCTCGTCTTTCCAATTTCTTCCGTACCTTTCCTTTTTTTGTACATTTAGTGGTTTTTCTTGACTTACATGCAGGACGTAGGAAGTTTATTTTTTGACGCTATTTTGAATTTCACGCAGTCTTTGTTGTGAACAGTCGGAAGAAGGAAGATTGGGCGAGGCGGTAATCTCCCTTTTGCTGCAGAAGAAAATTCATCAGACATGGACTTTGCATTCGATCGGTTTACAAAATTAAAGATACCTTCCAGTTCTAAAAAGAATTAAAAAACTTGTTGTCACTGACTAAAAAACTTATGTAAAAAGGACGTTTCGGTCAAAATACTATGACCTTCTTCAGCATAAAATGGCTTACGAATACAAAATGAGTGCTTAAAAAGCCGTAGAAACGTCAGTTGGGATTGCCAAGGGCCTTGTAAATGTCCGGAATGTAAACGTCTTCATAAATGGAATTAGGTTCGCGAATTGAGTGCCATGCTTCTAAAAATAATCTTTTTGACCATTGGGAACAACGGTCAATGACCTTGACGTCGTCAAGGTCAAAATCGTGATTATTCTGTGCGCAATGTTGGGTTAATAAAGAATTCCTATCTCCTGTAAAAATCGCTCTTTTGTGTTCTCTTGTTCTAGATCTTAAGGCCCTTGATGTTTGACCGACATAAACTTTGTCACAGTTTTTACAATTAATTTTATAGATGACTCCTGTTGATAGCTCTTTACTAAATTTGTCTTTAGGTTTTCTTAAAATGGAGCCGACGGTCATTACGGGTTTGTGGGCAACATTGATATTGAAATGATTTAAAGTTCGTGCGATTTTTTCTGAAATTCCTTGAAGGTATGGCAACGTGACAAAACCTCTGTTGGTTTGAAACCGGTTTGAAGAAACGGTGGTACTTTTACAGCTTTTGATAAATTGGTCGGTGTAACCGTTGATCTTTAGAGCGTCGACCACGTGTTGTACTACAGATAATTTGTCTGCGTCAGTAGAAACGATGTTCTTTGCTCTTTTAAAGCACTCATTTTGTATTCGTAAGCCATTTTATGCTGAAGAAGGCCATAGTATTTTGACCGAAATGTCCTTTTTACATAAGTTTTTTAGTCAGTGACAACAAGTGTTTTAATTCTTTTTATCATGCCTGACTACAACTACGGTATTTTAAACCTTCCAGTTCTGTTTTTTAACACTTTGTTTGTTTGTTTACATTTAAAACGTTCATTTTTTACTGGGTTAACGGAAATATCACAATTGCTCTTAGTTTAATCTGGTACCTTGGCTGTCTAAATGTCCTTACCCATTCACCCCTAAACCGGCCTTAACCAGCCATACTTAGTATTTTACTGTCTAGCGCCAGAGTATTTTACTCTGTTTAACGCCAGACGATTTTACTCGTCAATGGAGAACCGCTAGGAGTCAATGGGCCCAGCTTGTCGACTAATGCGTTGTTTAATCCGATCAGTTGACCATCTTTAACCGACCTTTTGTCAGTAACGTTGACTGTGTATTTTGAGGGGCCACCTGCCGATCTTGGTAGCTTTATCCCAGGTTCAGCGCAGAGTGTGGCAATGACCTTGACATGTTTCTTGTTTAGGCAAACAAGTGGACAAAGCAGCCGTTATGGAGATATTCCGGCAGCTCGTTGAAGGTGTGCGGTATATTCACTCTCAAGAGTTGCTCCACAGGGACCTCAAGGTAAGATAAGCCTCGACAGATTATCGATGGAATGTGTCATATCATCAATTTTGCGGCAGTTCTGCTTTTAAAAAGCAGTTACGTGCAGCTAGCATGCAGTGTGGTATTTTTTCGTTTTATGAATGCGGTATTTAGTGTATTGCTTTAAAGCCAAAACCAAAGGAAAGTATTTTGGCTAATTTCGACACATGCAGACAATGAAATGGACCTGTCGTTATATGCAGCCAGCGCTAAGCGCGGAAAACGCATGCGAAGGCCCGGTCCAGGAATAAGGGAATGTGCTGACGTCATTGTTTACAGTTTTTTACATTACCATACGAGTTTGCTTACAAAAGGCGTCATGGTATTTTCAAATTGACTTCAAAAGGTAAAAAAACTTGTGAAACTTAGTTGAATCTCAATTTTTAAGCCTTTTAGCTTTGATAACGAGCCAGTTATTTCCCGTCAAAATCTGATAAATTCTTGAGTGGCAAATAATTCTAATGATCCCAATCATTCTTTGTAAAATTTTGAATTTCAAAGCATCATTGCTCAAAGATTATATGGTATGTCGGGTTCAAATTTTCAGAAACGCTGATTATGCAATGCACTTTCAATATTTAGTACTTTATTCTCGGCTGACTGATTAGAAAGCTATAGCCTTGTACTAATGACGTAAAAAGTGTGAACAGCGATTCCCCTATAAGCACCAGAGACGCTCTTTGGCACAAGGCTAGGAGCTGGCTTCCCGTGGCATCTTCTGTGACTTGTAGCCATGTCAACGAGAGACGACTCAATCTGGATAGTATCCGCACCGAAAAGGGGTAGATTTGCTCTGCTCTAATCATTTTTTTTTTGTTCACAGTGTCGCTGGCTTGACTATTTCATCATTCTCTGTTTTTCAGCCGAGAAACATCTTTCTTCAAGGGCTCTCACAAAAGGCTGACGACAGGCCGACAAAATTTCAGGTCAAAATCGGTGACTTTGGTTTGGCTCGGAAAGAAGTCGTGGTGAGCCCCGGGGGCAGCAGTCCGCTGGCCAGTTTAATTGAGCCTCTTACACCTATCTTTCCGTCAGGTATGGCTAGAAGTTATAGTTTCCCTCGAGTTTCTTGTAGTTCAGTGGAACAGCGTCCGAACTAGTAATTTGGAAGGCCGTACATTGGACCCCTTTAATGAACACTCGTGGTTTTTACATCACGGTCAGCAAAAAATACATCTCTTTAAGTTTGATATTGCATTACGTCGTAAGCGACAACCATTTTATTAAGCTTTGCTGGCGTTCGTTACCGAAGCTTAAAGACTATATCCCCCTTAGTAAAGAGATTTGTGAGGTTTTCTGGTCACAAAGTATGCACGTGCAAGTTACTTTTCTTGGTTGGTAATTAAAAGAAATAAAACCAAAGCGAATTTACACGGCCAGTATGTATGGGTTATTGACCAAGCGTGAGGTCAAGATGGCTGGATATTAGCCAACTTCTTTTTTTGCGTGTTTATGGACCGAGACGAAGTCGAGTCGAGGTCCATAAACACGCAAAAAAAGAAGGAGGCCAATATCCAGCCATTTTGCCCGAACAAGCTTGGTCAATAAAGGATTTATTATAGGACTTAAAATACCGAAAAAAGCTCTTTGATCTTGCGAGACCAAGCGAGAAATCCCGAGCGGACAAGATAGCTCAATCTTGCCCGCTCGGGTAGCCAATCACAGCGCGCGATTTGGTTATCTTGCCCGCTCACGGAGCTAGTCATATAACAATGAGTTGTATTGACAAGGTAGGTAGTGACAGTGTATAATCATTTCAATTTTCCGGAAAAAATTTG
>NC_090892.1:46063978-46073978 GCF_036669925.1 Montipora capricornis | reverse complement strand
TCAGTTAAAGCAAAGAGCTACATGTATTTAGGTCTCAGCGAAGGAAGCACGAAAAAATCCAGGCTTGAACGGAACGTTCGCGTCGAATGGATTTTTTTCAGGGTTCTTTCGTAATCGCTTAAGTTGCTTCATAACTGCGGTAATTACTTTCATTGAGATTAAATACTCCGTAGTTCAAATATACGAACATTCCATATCTTCTTTCTATCATACATTCACTTATTTAACAATTAAGCTACGAGATCGACTTTTCTATGAGTCACTAGATAGTCAACGAAGCGCGTTTCGCCCAGTTGACTATTTGACTCATATAAAACGAGAACGAGTTGGCTATAATTGTTTAAGTAGAAACCCACTCATACAACGTTCGAGTTTATTCCAATTTTTATTTATTTTGTTTTGTTTTTTGTTGAAAACGCCTGCTTTTTTGCTACTCACTATCTAGCACTCAATAGGTAGCGAGTAGAGAGCCAATGAGATTACGGGATTCGTGATGATACGTGAGTGCATGGATTTCCACTATTACGGTAGACAATACGAACTTACTAGTGACCAGGTCCCGGATGGCTTGATGGCTCCGCATTGAGTCGCGCGGTCATGGGTTCGAGTCCCCTTCAAGTCTGGATTTTCTCAGACTTCTATCGCAACTGCGATGATCACTTTCACTGAGACTTACATACTCCGCAGAACAAATATTGAACAACTATTTACCGAAGTGGAGGTGGCTAATGGTGGATATTTAAACGTAAATATCCACCACTACCCATCGACGCTGAGGTAGTATATACTGAAACAGTGAGATATAACAGAGCACGAAAAGATGATTTTAGCTACAATGTTTTCGAGCGCAAATCCGCGCGAGTTCTTCGGAGGTGAGTATTGGTAGCCAATCAGAGCGCACCTTCATCGCTATTCACTGTTTTAGTATATGCCAAGGGTGCGTTCGATTGACCCTATTTCCGAGTAAGGCCCGTTTTAAACGTCGCATTTTACATGTGCCGAATCTAATGCAAATGAGAAAAATCTATTGTTTTCGCTCATTTGCATTAGATTCGGCACATGTAAAATGCGACGTTTAAAAGGGGCCTAAAGAATGGTGTAATATTCTACCCTGGGAATTGTTACTAATAATATGGTAACAAGGTTTGGAGAAGCGCTCCGGTCTGGGACAAGCCCAAGACCAGGCGAAGATGGGAGCTATGAGGATCAATCCCGACTTACTCGATTGGGTTGGGGGGGAGGGGGGGTTGCCAAACTCTTCCTTTTTGCGGCCTCGAGTACAGTGATGGAGTGGAGCACATGAAACCTCTTTTACAGTATCATTTGCATATACCCCAGGGTATTAATTCCCGATGCAAATCGAGTTTGCATGCGAGGAGTGACAATTTAAAACGGTATATTTGGCGTTTTGAACCAACAAGGATAACAAAGATATGTTTAAAATAGCATTTTAGCAGGTGTTTGATAACTTAAATGTGAATCTCCGTTACAACAAAGGATTTCTAGCATCTATTCCATGAATTCCTATTCCGAAATACGGTCAATCAAACGCACCCTAAATGATGATATCATATTATGACCTCCATCATAGAGCTATTTACCTCTGAATTCCTTCATTGAAGCACCGGTAATGTACATAACAAACAGAATGATTATGAGGAACAATATGTATCCGTATAGCACATGTAGGAGGCTGACCACTCGTACTATATTCAGCAGTACGGTCAGCCATGGTTTTCCCAGTTCAACTTGCACGGCATTGTCGATGAAATAACAAAAGTATTGACCACATGCTGCCAGTACGCTGGACACAAGCAATAACAGAGGAAGTTTCTACCTAAGGAATAAAATATGAGATTTTTTTTAATAAGAAAAAGTACACGTTATATTTGGTAAACTGACCTTACAGGTCGGTTCGCCCTCTCATGTGCGAGTTTTTTAAACAACAAAAACTACATTTACATTCGAGGCGTACGTGCTTTAAAAGCGCGGAGAAACGATCAAACAACAAAATCATGAGATTTTCTCACATTTTTTTGTCATTATAAGGTTTTTATGTTAAAATAAGCCTCTTAGATGACTCATTGACACAAATATTTGGTGAGAATGACCCATTTTTCATAGTCTTGCGATCAATATGAAGTTGTCAAGTTATTTTTTTCTAGGCGTTCATTCGGGTACTGAAGTGACAATAGTCCACCATCAATTTCTTCAGTAAATATACTGCTCTGTCGTTGCACCCAAACTTTAGGGCCAAGGGCCAGTGTTTTTATTGTTGCCCCATGGTTAAAATAAGAAATTTGTGGGTTTTGTCCACTGATTTAAGCTGCATGCTTTCCTCGACATGATGTTTCCAAGCTCCTGTTCTCTGGGATAATGCAGATATATATGGGTTATTGACCATGCGTGAAAAAGAACGAGGCCAATATCCAGCCCTCTTGACAGAACAAGCTTGGTCAATAAAGGATTTATTATAGCCTAACGAGTTGCTTGTCCAGTGATCGGTTAAAGAAGAGACGGTTAAAGAAGAGACGCATTCATATCGGTTATAATTGTTCTTATGCGAAAAACCTTTTGAAGTGAAATATATCATTTCTGGCTGTTGAGAAAAAATACCTCTTATTTTATTTATCCCGTAAGCAGCGTAAGGAGCCGAAGTTGCTAAAAAGGATTACAAAGGCTGCATTTAATTAATTGTCATAAACCGTTATTAAGCCGCATTTCGCCTCAACTAACGACCACAAACCATCATTGGTATTGACTATTGATAATGCATGAAGGTAAGTCTTAATTTCGCCTTTCAAGGAATCCTCGCCTTCCTGGGTAGTTAATGACTTTATCAAGACACCAATTTTATGAGTAAGCAATTTTGACATCCACGCTGAAGAATCCAATCCAATCCAATCCAATCCAATATAAGATAATCAATGTCACCAACAGTGTTGCAAATAGGATTAAGGTCCCGTCAGTGCGAACAAACAGGAAGATTGTCTACATGCAATCCATTGATAACCTTAATCCATTTACAAACACCACTTGTAATTTCCTACGGAATATACGACTGTTGTTGTCGCCTTCCACCTAAATGTTTGCATTTCCTACCGTGCGATCCGATAAACTCATAACCTGCAGAACTGCAATTTGCGCAAAAAATATAAGTAGCAACTCCCACCGGGATAAACATACTATTGTCAGTAATTTCAAGATTGTCACCCGTTAATTCCAAGGTATCAACTTTGTACGCTGCCATATGAGGCAGACACCAACCGCTCTTGCCCACCCCTAAGCTCATTGGCCCGCAAAAGGCTGCCGCTCTATCCTTGGCTTGCAACTGATGTCATTGGCGGCAATGTTGGTGTACTGAACAAAAGCGAAAATGTCTCTTGGGGACTTGGCTCTATTATTATGCAAAAATGCGAGCCGTCTAATCACGTGAGTGCAAACCAAGAATAGAATTTAGTTTCAGGCCCAGTTCCTTCTTTTGTAAATTTTTAGTGCCTATTGTTTTCTGAACCAATGACCAGAGCCGTTGAAATAGCTGCGTCATGACCCATGCAAGACTTCCATAGTCTTGACACATTCATCATGATTAAAAGTTAATAGCCTTTAGCAAATTTGCTCTCGACCAGCCACCAGTTGATATCTTTCCGCCTTTAAAGTTCTCCCAGCGACGTTCGCTCGTGCTTCCCCCCCCCCCCCCCCCCCCCAACTCGTGCCCCTCTCCCAATGATATCTTCCACGTTCCTATCACGTTAGTTGCTTACTTAAAAACATCGTTCCCAGGGACTCTCTTCAATGCCATATCCGCACTGATTAGAATAAGAAGGGGATTTTCTTATATCACACAGCACTAGTTCTAACCGAATTAACTGTACTAAGAGAATGTTAGGGTTACAATGAGGGGAACGCCTAGTTCAGACCACAGAATATGAGATTATCAGTTGCCTTATGTTGTACATTTTTTGCCAATTCAAAAAGTGGGATATTTTAATGAGCCGTCTCCACTTGTTCCAGTTTAACGAAGTAACTAATCCGGCGTAGCTTGTCGTTTGTTTTGTTTTTCGTCTCTCGTCCTCGCCTGGGAGACTTTTCCGGTCATTTTATCACTTTTTCTTAACGACAAACTTGTCACTTTGTCGATTGCTGAACTGTGTACTGAGTATGTCATGTTCAGTGAATGCTCAAATAGGCCATGCAACTTGATGTCGGTGTTGTTGTTGTTGTTGTTGTTGCTGCTGCTATTGTATCGGGATTTGTCAAATTCCACGTAAGTTGTATCGAGGTCTACCGAGATGACACATAGCATAACATTCATTTTTTTGTATTTCACGACCGCGAAATAAGGACCAATTTCGTTAAACGAAGGTGACCAAATCAAAACAGACCGGTAAAGGCTTGGGTTTTACTAGCGACGGAGTCGGAGTTGGAGTCAGAATCAGAAGCGCAGACCGATATGATCTAGTGAAAATCAAACTGTTGGAGTTAGAAGCAGAATACCGATTCCACTTATTTCTCCGAAAACTACACTGTCGGATTCGGAAGCATAAGCGGAAGAATTAACCAATCACAATGCTCAGCTCCAAGCATTGTGATTGGTTGGTTCTTCCGCTTCTGCTTTCGACTCCGACAATCTACTTTTCACTGGATCATAAGCGACAGGGTCACAAGCGGAGTCGGAAGAAAATGGGAACGTTCTGATTCTTCCGACTCCGATTCCGTCGAGCTTATGACTCCGCTTACGACTCCGATCTTTGATTTTCACTCATAAGTCATAAGCGCTCTTACGACTCCGACTCCGTCGCTAGTGAAAAGCAGCCTTAAGGCCATGCAGAGGCAACTTGGATGTATCCCAAAAGAAAAATCGGAATGAAGATCGAAGTTACAACATAAGATGAAATGTTTAAGTAAAAACGAAATGGAATGTTTTGCGGGAAATGTTTTTCAAACCTCAAAACAGCGTTTTGTGGCTTTCGAGTGTCGACATCGGAGTCAGATATTTCGAAAGGGCCAAAGGTAACGCGTAATTATAGAAAAACTACAGAGTTTACATAAAAGTTTTAATGAAATCGCGAGAGGTTTTGGTCTGAAAACAAGGAATTGATTGGATAACACTGGATTTCGCTCTTTTGTAAAAAAAAAAACTTGAAACTGAATGTGGTCAGTCTTATTTCGAAACGCTTGATCTCCAATGAGTCCTTCGTTTGAAAAATAAAATTGAACTGAAGGTTTTTATTTAATTTTTCCAGTTAAAAAAAATGTGAATCTAATTAATGCCGTGGGAAGTGAAAGGTGAAAACTGTGGATGGCTTACTCAAAATCGTGTCAGTAAATACTCCACGTTGCTTTAAATAGATATTACAACTATATACGCCATTATAACTCTCTTTACTTATAATCATTCTTCAACGGAATTTATGGGAAGGATCACTTTTGCTGGCCAAACGTTTATTGCATACGCTTCGGCCGACCAAAGCAGCATTTTTCCTTCATAAGCGCCAATAGCCTAGGAAAAGTTGTCATCTGCGCACACCCTAGAGTTTTCTTTGCGAGTGTCGACTTTTCAATTCTTGATACAAGAGGTACCCTTTTAAAGGCTTGAAAGGTGTTGCAAATTCAGTCGCATAAACGCTTTGGCAACCATGGACAAATGCAACTTTAAAGCAATAGACCAATTCGGCTAACTCAATGTTGTACCCAATTCAAATCTCTCGGGGTTAAGATTCTTTGTGTGTTGAATTTGCATGACAATGAAGCATTCACATTTAAATGAGATGGAAATACTTGGAACAAAACGTTTTATTCCCAAAAGATTTGAATTGGGTACAACATTGAGTCAGCCGAATTGGTCTATTTACAATGAAGTAGGGTATGTCCAACACATTTTTTTCTTTTAACGAGTCTCTATTCCTTGCCACTAAAAGTACGGCAAACGTGAGATAACCTTTAATTTCTACCAAAAACGTCTGCCAAGGAAGACGTCCCTGTTTAAATACGCTCTATACTCAATACTTCATTGGATATACATTAAGACTTCCCTATTTTCCTTTTATGATACGTATACAAGCTTTTTGTTATTCTCATCGAGAGTGGAGTATGTTGTAAATTTAATAGCACAATTGCGTTATAATTTATGAAAAATATCGAAAACTCGCTCAATGCTTTAATTGTTATTGAAATGTAAGTTATTTGAAACAGTTTTTATTTCTTTGATGGCTCTTGCAGTATTACTTTAATCAGACAGATGTCTTAGTGAATGTTGTGAAAACAAATTTGACGGTTTCAATCGCTGCTCATCTATAAAAGCGAAGAGTTATTTTGTGAAAACAAAGAAAACTAAGTTCCCTCTTAATGCTTCGAGCACACGTTATACCATTCTCAGATCGAAGTTTCCTGATAACAATAATTATAAGCAAGGGCATTAACGCGAAATTATAGGGATACAAAAGAGAAACTGACAGCTTTCATATGCATTCTGTGTACTTTGTTGAGATAAATGAATATGAAATAACGTGCAAAATCTGTCGTCAAAGTAAACAGCAAGTAAGGTAAAAGCATCACTGAGTCAATTTTGTACACTTGTCAAGTTTCCGGAAATTCGAAAAGAGTTCTGGATCAAGGAAGCAATATCAAAGAGAAGACAAAAAACATTGCTCGCACATTTTAAGTAACTAATGACATCTCTCGGAGGGGGATGTCGTGTATTTTCATGTACTTGTGATGTTTTAATTAATTTTGAAAGGTAGACGGTATTGATCGCGCGCAAGAGGATATAGACGAGAGCTCTGTATTCATCCGTTGCACGGTTAATTTCATTAAATATAAAGCATGAAAGTTACTTATAGACCACTTACCGAAGAGAATTTTTTCGCCTTTTCCAAGGTCTCACTAAAATTTCCATCGACGTTCAAAATCTCAAGGCAATCTTCAAACCACGGAAGAGTATCTCTTATGAGAATGTATGTCCCTGAACTAAACGAAATGAAGAAAAGACCTATGGCTGTGGCCCACGCCCAACCGAATATGTGCGCCGCCTCGTAGAAATCCAACGAAAAGTGACAAACAAGACTCACGATCCAGATCACAAGTCCCAAAGAACCCAGAATCGGGTAGTGTTTGCTGCGGTGCCCTATGAAAGCCGTCATAAGATGCAGCGGTTGCAATATTTTGTTGACAATCTCACGATTTAGAACCACAGGTTGTGTCGGTCTGTTTCCTGTGCCAAAAGCCATATTCTTTAAGGATCTAACGTAGCGAACTAGGCTAGAAAACCTAGATTTTTCTGGCATGATGTAGTTTGGACTTGTCGCCAAATTTTGCTGCGAGGGAGCCCCACTTGTAGGAATACACTAGTTGGTGATAGCTGCAGAAGATGAGCCGAAGTCATTTGCCCTGCAAATTATGAAGGAAATGAGCTTGAATAAAATTTCTTCGTCTTTGATGGCCAATTTCTGAGGCGTAATTTTGCGGCGTCGTGTTCGTTGTTCAAATTCAAGAAAGCCCAACACTACAGGTGTACAAACAAACGTAATGACAATCTATCATAACGCCTCTCTTTTTCCGACTCTCCACCTGAAATGAGTCGTATTGATCTTTGTTCGGTCCTTCAAATGGGTTCAAAAGTCGCGGTTAAATTTCGCAGACAATATAATGATCTACAATTGATGCCAGAGGCAGTAATGGACTCCGTATCGATCGATGTAGTATTCTGTCATTTTCAAGTATAGGCCCTCAAGAAATCAAAACAGCAATTTAAGCAGCAAAATAAACAACGATCGCTTAACTTGAGCCAATGTAATATTGGTAGACCTTATACCGCGAATTTTATGTCGAAATCGTTTGACATTTTCATAAGTGCATTTTGATTCGATAGAATTGCAAGAAATGTAAGTTTTGTGATGTCAACAGATTTTTCATTTGTATCATCCGATCTAATTTTTTTATCTAGTTTCATTCAAAGGCCGCAATTTTCCATTTAACCGTATTTCAATCACAAGTTGATCATCATAACAGAGGAAGAATCCGTCACAAGCAGATATCTTACAGTATGGATTCACCCCTACCTGTTTTTATACTGAGCGCCCTTTCATGTAGAGAAGAGAGTTTGCTTTCGCTCTAAAACATTGGTGTTTTTCCAAGTCGATACCGAGAATCGACCGACACAGATCAAACGAAAAGGACTTACGTTCATCCTGGGCTAAATAATAGAAAAAAATTAATTAAAACAGAATGCCTTTTATTGATAGCATATCCCGCGGGCATTTTGCATAGAAAAGTGGAGGCAATGTAGATGCTCGTACTGATTCACTCACTGAGCGTTTCATTTCAATTTTCCGGCCCCTCCGTCGCGTTTCCTGGCTAACGAAGAAAATACGACTGCACAAAAGCAAAAATGATATAGCTCTTGAAATCACAGTTTTACCAACGGGAACTTTTTACCTCAGTGGCACATCTAGAACAAGACAACTGGACATCGCTTGACCATACGCAGTTATTTCGACACCAGAACGGAAGCAAAAAGAAAATCAGTAATCGGTTTTTTTTTCTCATTGTTGTACTTAAAATAGGATACGCACATAAAGGGTCTCTCTGGTGATACCACAGTCCCAACACATTTCTGATTGGTCAATTTATATAAACCCCATAATAATCTTATTTTTCTCACACATGATGCTTTTATGTCGAGCCATTATATGATTTGAAGTGACTTGAAACTGACCTTTTGCACCTCACTTTCATGCTCTAATAGCAAACTTGATTAAAACCACCTGCCTTTAAATCTATCACCAAATCAATTTTTACAGTGCTTGAGAAAAATTCGTAAAAATGAACCTTGTTAAAAGGTCATTATCCCTAAGAAAGTTGTTATTGAATGAGAACCTTAAGAACTTTCGATTGTTTACGACCGTACCCAGAAAAAACACTCGTCTGATTCGAAGAAAAATCCTTAAAAAACAAACCAATATAAATTAAACATGTAAGAAATTTGCCGAACCCTTTTTAAAATATCCAATGATGTCATTATTCAATGATTACGCCCTGCTGCAAGAATGGTGCATATTTCTGTCTATTTTCATCGATGCTATATAAACAATTTTATTACGTTATGCACATCACTATGACGACATAAATTCATCATGGTAAACTTGAAGGTACTTAAATTTGTGCCTCATAAAGGACTCAGTTAATATGTTCCACTAAGGCACTGAGTGTAAATTTCATTTTTGTGGTTTCAAAATCGCTACGATTTTAATAACAAGCGAAAGTGGCGTTTCTTTTAACAAATTTCGAAAAAATACTGACTCTCGAAGAATTCGTAAATCACTCGCCTGGGGCTCGTGATTTACGAATTCTCCTCGTGTTCTACCAACATCCCTCGTGGTTTATTAGCCTATAAACCATAGAAACTTGTGGTCTATTGCTTAATTCAAAACATCTTTCGCAACAAATAAGAAAAAAACAAAGCCCTCTGGTTAGAATTTATGAATTAGAAGGAAACTACAATATTAATAAAAAAAATGTATTTAGATGGTATTTTGCATGCGCAGCTCACTGGCTTCAGTGTTGAAAGCAGCTTCAACATTGAGATCGGCCTCTATATTAGGACCCTAGAAAATTATTCATTTGTGAAAACTCAAGCTGATTGAAGAAGCATAAAAGGTAAAAATGTGTTTCTTAATTGTAATTTATGTTCGCTTAAATTGTTCTGCTGCTTGACATTCGGTGACTGAAATAAAAAACAAAGGATATTAAATCATTAACTGGGACAAACTTTAGGGAGTTTAAGATATACGACACCTCATGATCAAAATATTACAGTGGCCCACATCTGCCACGGCAAAACTTACTTTTCTACGGCAAAAGTTACTTTCTTCCGCGGTGAAGCCGTTAAGTTCCAAAGACCTGACGACAATCAAGATGGCGACCGAAGGTTGTTGCGAAACCTAAAAGCCCTGAAGACCTCTTCTTTTCTTTAATTTTAATTGTTTCTCTCTTAGCTTTG
>NC_090892.1:46056478-46058978 GCF_036669925.1 Montipora capricornis | reverse complement strand
GGGTAGATTTGGGAAACATGGATTTGTAAAACATGGATTTGTAAAAGGTAGATTTGGGAAACATGGATTTGTAAAACATGGATTTGTAAAAGGTGGGTTTATAGAAACATGATAGCATAGTTCGACTGTTGATTTGTTTATTTCTTTGTTTATCCCATTTTAATTTCAATTAATTAATTTTATTTTATTTTATTTTATCGCTTGACATTTAAATAGGTACTGAAACAAAAAACGTTTTTGTTCCTACATTGTTGAGTAATATTAGCATTTGGGAATTTTTAAGAACATTCGAGAAGTAATTACGGCTAGTAAGTAAGCATTCTCGGCATTCTCTCGTGTTCAAAAAAAAAATCCTTTGCGCATAAATTGAACTCAACAATCATTAAGGTTGATTCCCATATCTTGGATCCAGCAAACTTGAAAGACGATTTCCCAGAAATAGTTGATATTCGAACTCTAAAATGATTGAATTTACTAGCAAATCTTGTATTATACCTATGGATACTAGATGTTGGGGTCAGGATATCAGAGATGATAACTGACAGTTTTAATATAATATGGATCGGCACTCTCCCTAGTATGTGCAATGTTAAATTCTTCGGAGGCATTTATTCTGCTTAGTTTGGAGACAGTTTAATCTAGTTTTATAGGCGCAACCCCATACTGTTAAAATTCAAATAATATCTTAATTTTGTAAGGATTCCAATATTTTTTACTATCCTATCGTTTATATGTTGTATTTGTGGCTGCCAATTAAGGTACTTATCAGGATAGATCCCTACCAGATATTTAATATAATCTTTTTGCTCCATATTGCCAATAGTTATTCTTGGATGGCATCTAGAAGAAGAAATTAGTATATAGTTTGTATTTGAAAAGTTAATTGACAACTTATTTAGAGCACAATATTTGTAAATTAGTTTCAGTTCATACTTCATAACAGATTCAAGATTTTGCATACAATCACTTGTTAAAAAACAAAATAGTATAATCAGCAAAAGCTCCGCACTGAGAGTTTGTCAGTCTATTTCGGCAAATGTATTTACATACTGAATAGGGTTGAACCCTGGGGTATGCCACATGTATTATTTTCATACTCAGATTTAACAGATTCAATTTTCACATATTGTGTACGGTGTTTCAGATAACTTTCAAACCATCATGTGGAAGTCCACGAATATCATGTAAAAAGTAGACCCTGTTGTTAGGCACAATCTTTGCTATGGGAGTCTGACCCTTTGAGTTACGCTTAACCAATATACCAATTAATTTCCAAGCTTCTTTCAAGTTATTTTTGCAGAGGCCAAAATGTTGAGAGTAGTTTTTTGCTTGTATTTATAAGCCAATTTAACATTTGCATATTTTTTATATTCAGCCATCTTACTCGGATTATTAGAAAGAAAGTGCGTTTTATACATATTGTGTTTAGTTTTGATTGATTTAAATATGGAATTAGTTATCCAAGGCTTATTGAATAATTTTCGTTTTCCTTGGGACGTATGCCTTATAAGTGCATGTTTATTGGCAATTGAGTTAAGCAAATCAATTGTTTTAGCTGTTATTTCATGCAAATCATTATTACATTCCCTGTAGATAGCATTCCAGTTAGCTGTATTAATATCCTGCAAATAAGAATCTTGATTAAACTTACTATAATCCCTATAATATCTGACTGGATTACGTTTGTTAGCTGGAATATCAGCTGTACAGATAACTGGGGGGTGAACTGAGATATAGACAGTTTCTATTCCACAGTTAATTTTACTTGTGTTGTTAGTGTAAATATGATCAATTAGTGCAGCTGAGCGGTGGGCAGAAGCGTTGTTTTTGTTATAACAGGAAATAAATTATTAGAATATAGCATGTCAAGATAAGCCTCTGTAGCTGGGTGGCTATTACACTTTAAGAAGTCTATATTCATATCCACAAGAAAATACAAATGGTACTTATTAAGGTTGATCTGCTTAATTACCACATCAAACTCATCTTTAGAATCATCAATTCTTGCCCCTTGATACTTATAGAAACAGCCCACTAATATATGGACTTGCTATCATTACCGGGAGAAATTTCAACCCAAACAGATTCTACAAGGGGTATATCCAAAATTATATCAGACCTTATGATTGAATTTAGAGATGTACTTATATAGAGAGCTGCTCCTCCTGCGTATTAAGTTAAGAATCAGTATGAAAAATACTGTAATTAGGCAGCTCAACATTAGATATAGCATTTACATTCAACCTTGTTTCAGTAATGGCTAAAATATCTGGCTTTATTATTATACTTAACGAGCATAACATATCTTCGAGTAGATTAATATTCTTGGACAAACTCTGAATATTACAGTGAAGAAATGAGATCGCGTTTGACCCTAATTTAGTCAGAACTTTATTTAGGCAAGGTATATCATAATAATTAGATTGGGGATTAATAAGCATAAGGTGTGGGTCAGCTTCATCAAATTTATCAGGGATATAGAACAGCATGTTATACGAGT
>NC_090892.1:46033978-46046478 GCF_036669925.1 Montipora capricornis | reverse complement strand
AATAATCATTCAGGTCTGTGAAAAATCAGGTAGACTACGATACAGTAAAGCCCCGCAAGTGAGAACCTTCCATTTTAAAATTTAGGCCTCACAGAATATTCAGTGGAAAATAAAACTTCACTAACCGTTTGATGACAGGTTGACTCGTTAATTATTGCAGTATATTGATTTCCTTAGCAATTTTATTTACATCCCGGCCATGCAGCAGAATACTGGCTTCGACGAGTCTTGAAGCTAGTTAGTTCTGGTAAAATTCTGTCCTTAAATAACAGACATGGAATGCAAATTCCTATAAATTACTTTCTCAAGTTCACATAACACGCTTATTTTCTTTTTGGCGATGACAAAATTGTAATAGAGGTTTGTCCCTAGAGAACATCGTGTTTTTGAACTCTGCAGCGCCATGGCGTGTTTTCACGAATCTAAAACACTGCTGCTCGTTTTTAGTTAGACATAACTTAAAATAAGGTTAGTTAAATCGGCGTCATCAGGACCGAGAGAAGAATGTTAATTAACTTTTGTCAACGGCTAGCCTCACGCTACGAAATCAAGCTATGAACATTTCATCCATTGGTCTAAGAGATACCTAGCAGATCATAGTACTCCCTTCCTTGTTTCTATTATCTCTCAGTGATGAAACGAAACAAAACTTTGAACCATGCAGTCGATTTTTGCAGGTAGTTCCGTCAACAAAGTCAATAAATTTGCACCACTTCTTTCGGAATGAATAATTTCTGTCTTTTTTTCAGCATGATGTTTAAAACAGTTATCGTTTTGTATACAATATAAACTATAAAAAGGAAGAAATAAAATAAATCGCATATTCTTTCACCAGAAACAAGCTGGCTTCCGAAAGAGTTTCAGTAGCCAGAAAATAACATACCCAGCAGCAGCCTGGACAAAAATTTGCCCTTGCCAAAGCATTAATTCGCTGCGGAATCAGAACTGAGATATATTAAAGCTCTAACCTGAAAGTATGATATTGGAAGTGACTGTTCCTGGTCGTCAGTTGAGAGCCGTTCTGTTTAAAGCCTCTGCGGTCAGTTTTTCCTTGAAACACCTATCCAATAGGTCAGACAGAGAGGATGAATCCAAACGAGATGGAGATTGTTTAAGAGTTTAAGACACCGAGAGTCGCTTCGGGGAGGCTTCGGGGACGAAATCAATTGTTTAAGAATGAGAAAAATACATATTTGGCATAAAATTTATCTTGAATATTCCATTACGTAGTTATATTGGCCACAGAACAAAATCGTTTCATTTCGAGCCATTTCCCTTCCGGGCCTTTATTCAGTCTCGGTGCACTTGTTTTAAAATCTTCTCATAATGATAATTTATGAGTATGTCTTCGACTGATCAAAAGAACCGATAGCTTTGTAAATTAATTGACTTAAACTGTGGCTAGACTGTATTAATATTTGACTCCGCTAGAAGTGAATTTTGATCATGCCCTCATCGTGCATTTTTCTACTGAAGTCGTAGAAAAGCGAGAAAATTGGAGGGGTTAACTAAATACCCGCACAAAACCAGCAGAGAGTACATTTCTTTTTTAGGTGTAAACAGGACCTGAATTGATGATTGATTACTGACTGTCAAATGCAACCTTCAATTTTTAAAAACCTTTTTGACTCGCAGTAGGTGGTACTTTATTCCACTGACAGCTTGTCTTGTCATGTGAATGCAAATACAACAAAATTCGGGTTAACAGCCCCTTCCGGAATAAGCTTTCCTTGTTGTAGGAGCTGTAGGAGGTCAACTGAATGTACGCTACGACTTCTTCTGCTTCTTGCCAATGGTTCATCCATCGTCTTGGCGATTTGCAGTTTGCCTTTTTGCGGTAGTTACAAAGTAGGTTTCCTTCACCTTTATTACGACAGTAAAGCCGGCTCGGATGCATTACGCTGACTGTAATAAAAATGAGAATAAGTACTCCGTGATCATAATTCCTTTTAAGATCGAGAAGAACCACTGTCTTTGAAGGAAGTCAGCGTTGGAGTACTAACGATGTCGCTTGGTAGCTAATTCCAGTCCCTTGAAGTTCTCGAGAAAAAGGAGAACCTGTATTTGTTTATGGAGCTGTACGGTATGGTTTGCGTTCGACGTCGGGAGAACGCAATTTCTAATCTTGGTTATCCTGTGCGTAGGGTGGCATTAGAAAGCTTCGTCTTTCGTTTGTCTGCTTTTTCAGGGAGTACCTACTCGAGTACCTTGCATTTTGATACGTCATATGCGCAAATGACGATTGCGCACCTCGTGATCGTCTGTTTGGAGTCAATTTGCACCAACACTCTGATTTTGGCAAGGGAATTTATTTTCGTAAAAATCTCCAGTTTTTAAACAATTTAGTAAATTTCGTGACGTCATCGCCTCTAAACTTCAATCCTTCCATTTTCAGCCACATCCACAAGCCTCGCATATTAGTACTTTCGACAGACGAATACAAAAGCATCGTCTTCATGGCATCTCGACTCGTCTAGTGATTCTAACCACCAAACGCACTTCATAATCAATGATTACGTGGTATCCGTGTGGCAGACCTCGTTTAAAAATGGCTGGAGTGTCGTCGTATGACATGGAAATTCGCGACGATCTTGTCACGGAGCGCTTGGCTTCATACTGTTATATCGGATATACGTCATGCATGAGGTGTCTTTCGCTACGTGTGTTAAGGAATTTATGCTCGTGACTTGAAGATTAAGATCACGTTTTTGAAGAACTTATTGGCTAGTCCTTTCTTCGAATTAATGCATTCTTTGACTGAATTCGCAGAGGAATGGAAGTATCCCTCAAATGATCTTCGCCTGCTCTCAGAGCTAGCAACCTTAGCCTCCTTTGAAATCGATTTATTCGATCAAGCGCGATGGAACATTACATCTCTTACCTGTATTTCCAGTTCCCACCTCTGTTACTAAAAATATTTTTATGAAATTGAGAGAAGTGATGCTCGCACCTAGGACGACAATTTAAGTAATTGCCTCAAAACCAAAATAAATAACAAGACGAATAATCTCCGTTCAAGAGATTCGATCACAAGGCTATTTAACAGGATGCTAACGCTAGTAGTGTGTTGCAGTAGCCGTTCGTACAGAAACGCGCGGCGGCTCTTTGTGCACCATGAAGTCTAAAGCCTTGTTCACTCGCAACGTTGATTATGATCAACTGAAGTATATATCAGGCTATCATACTCCATTCAATTTTATTCAATTACGGTTCTGTTCACATCTGCGAAAATTCAAATACAATATGCAGGGTAACCTCGCAGTGTGAGACATAATGGCGCCGTATCGCGTGGCTCCCACGATTATCATCACCATCATGTTCTTGAGGCGAGAAGAGAACCAAGGATAGCTTCCGAGAATAGAAGACAAATCCAAACCTTCGCTCCATAATGCCATTAGAAGTTTCGTCTGCTCATACCACCACGTGCTCGCCATTCTGCTCAATTACGCATTGCAATTACTTCAAACAACCCCTTTGAGGTTGTTTGAAGTAATTACAATCCAGTTATAATCAGGGACTGCAATTAGCTGATGTGAATCCATTTCATATTTAATTCGATTATAATTCGATCATATTCGAGGCCTAATGCGAACACGGCTTAAGATTATCAGATTTATGATGTGGAACCCAAATTGAAGATACACATCCAAATTTAGGTCTAATGGGTCTGAAAATCTCTTCAAAGACTATACAGTGGATAAGTTACAATCCAGAGTATAAAATATACCTCACGTCAAACGTTAGTCAAGGTTTTAGTTTTTCATATACGCCTTTTTTTATATGTGCTTATAGTGTGCAGTTTCACCGTTAGGTGAGCAAATAACAAAAAGAATAAAATGTTTGCACAGATTAAAACTGTCGGAGTGATTTACCCACCGGATAAAGAAGTCAGGGCTTTGAACAACTGTTGTCTGTATAACTGCTGGAGGGAGCATATTTTATTAGTTGTCAATACTGGTAACAAGACCCTAGGGCTTTGAAGGGTGGATTTTTAGGTTCCGAAGCTAGCCAGCTAGCTTTTTGGACAACTGGGGGCCAGATCTGTAAACTATCTGTGACCATACTCATTCAAGTAATATACAGAATACTGAAAGAAAAAGCCTGACTAAAGCTGGACTACCATCCTAATTCTTTCTTGTGTTTTATCTTACTGACGTATTTTGCGATATTCTCCCACACCAGACAGTTCACTAGAAAACTGTCTATGAAGTCGGCATGAGGGCTGGTCACTATTGATTCGCATTTGGTTCACTGGTTCTCGCAGTGTACATCGGAAAGATAGCCAACAAACAGGGGCAAAGACATGTGCAACACACCGGCAATGTTACGGTACCGTATGAAAAATGATTGCTTAACAAGAAGCACTCGTTATTTTGCCGTACTAAATTCGTCACCTAAGCAACAGGAAAGCCATTTAAAAAGGTCCGATAAATTGTCTTTAAATGCTTACATCTTAAAAAAGAACTGTTATAAAGCCGGAAAGTACAAATGTAATGTGTAGACCGAGATAACAGTCTATGAAGATATTTTAAAAATTCTCTGGAGTAGATTCAGAGCCACGTTAAAATATTCCAGTTGCGAAGGTAGCGCTGAGTTCGCCCTAGAGAATCTTTTGAACTTTGCACAGAGTTTTTTTTTAAGCTAGCCTGTTTATTACGTTCCAGCAATAAAAATTATTGAGTTTTTGTGATACAAGCAAAGACGAAACATAGGGAGTTTTAAAATGGATTGCATGTTACTGTGGTAACGTCATAATATTGAGTGCATTTTGTTTACAAAGCTGCTTGGTGATACAGTGTTGAAAAGTCAATCCTTCTAATACTACACTTTCTCAAGTGTTAAAACTGTTCTCCTTACGTAGAACTCATGATCTCTGGGATACCATTGGCTTGCAGTGCTCTCAAATGAAGCTGTTAAGCCAAACTAGAAGATGATCATTTTGTGAGTGCCTGACAAACCTGTCATACATATTCACACAAAGAGACTTGAAAATAATATGAAAGAGTAATTTACAGTTCCTACAATTATCAAAATTGACTAATTTTTATTTCAAAATAATACATAACAGCCTCAAGACAAATCCAGTGAAAGTTGACAACAACAATCTAACTTGCTATGTTATGCAATCTGAAGCAGCTACAAAGCATTAACATAAATTTGCACAGTCTTAGAAAGTATGCAGATCAGGCATTGAAGGATATCCCATAATATCAACTGGATTTTTCCGTTATACACTGATTATTTTCTTCCTTGTAAATTTTTTTATTTCTAGTGGTAGTGGTTTATCCAACTACCATAGTATTCTCATCAAGGAAAGTGTATTCAGGAACCTGTAATTCAAAACAAGAGAAGAAAATGCCATGAATTAATTAATAAGTCTGCAATAATTATATTGTAATTATTTATCAAAGAACAATGCCTTCTTCAAAACAACACCAAAATAACAATTCCCCCCCCCCCCCCCCCCACTTTTTGAAAATTGAAACTATGTTCTCATGAAAATCAACAGGCAAAATAATCAGAACCTACAGTTGTTTGAATGTTATAATTACATGTACATGTATGTCTCACTTAACACATATATTTCAACATTTCCCTACTCTCATTTAAAATTAACCAGTGGGCCTAAAGAGTGGTCTACATTGTATGAAAGAGAATTTACTCACCACAAGTCTTCTAAAATTGAGTTTGAAATCCCAAAACATCTGTACTTTAAATTTTGAGTTGATGACACAATTTTCTCCTCTAGTCAACACAACTATCTTAAAATTTTGAAGTCAGCAATAGCGGCTCCTCAAACAGGAAAATTCTATATTCTACTTGTAATGGACAAACACGCTATCAAAGCTAAGGGTTTAACGTTTTGAGTAATGGAATTGATAAACATAATTTCCAATGCAAACAAATAACTTATTGCTAACTGAGATATTCTTCTTATTTCTTCTTCTCTCACCTCAAGATTTAGTGGTGCTGGTCCCTTTCTGATCCTTCCAGACACATCGTAGTGAGATCCGTGGCAGGGACAATAATATCCTCCATATTCCCCAGAATTAGCAAGAGGAACACAGCCAAGATGAGTACATACACCAATCACCACTAGCCAATCATCTCTGACAACACGTGCCGAGTCATCCTCTGGATCACGCAAACTAGCTGTATCAACTTTGCGAACGTCTTCAACTTCTTCAGAAGACCGATGACGGACAAACAACGGCTTTCCACGCCACTTAAACACCATGTTCTTTCCTAAATAAACAAGGAAAATTTGCTATCTTAAGATAAATGCCAACAGAAAGTCCATAAAATCTGTCTGTTAAAATACAGCTTTCCAAGGTAAGAGAAGAACCTGGTACTTCATGTTCCAAGGTGGGTTTTCTGGCTAAGCAAATTTATTTACATGAACTTAAGGGAAACAATAATTTAATAAAAGAACAAAAACATTTCCATTTTTTGAACAGTAGTTTCATGGTTTCTACATCAATATCTGTATGGGACTTCCAAGTTTACAAGTTTATTATGTTCTGTGAACAATTTGTATATGTACATTAAAAAGGACCAAAACGATTTTACTATAATCCACAAACAAACAAACAAACATTACCTAGTTTAGCAAATCATCTGCTAAAAAAAATAACTCTAGATACTTTTACAGTCATTGCCAGGAAAACTACAACGTGATTTTCACAGTTTTTCCATGGCAGACAATTCCATATTAGTAGGATTTTGATCTTGTTTTCAATTTTGTCAACCACTTCACCTTCTGGAATAGTTGACAAATCCACTTCAATTTTTGCCATAGCCAAGACATCAGCTGATGCACTCATTGTTGACAGAAAATCAACCACCACGTTCTTTCCAATGTGTACACCAGTTACACCCATCCCAGCCACCATGAGATATGTAAATGCTCGCCGATTGATTTCTGTTGAGGTCGATGTGTTAGGATCCAAAGATGATTCCCTTCTGTAGGATGAAAAGTCTGGCATGGAAACATCTGTATGGCTATATCTTACTTGAGTCTTTCCTAACAATAGACATCATGACCATATGGTTAAAAATTCATACTATTCAACTTCCAAAGAACGTTCCTCAGAATCGTAAAACAATGAATTTTGTGAGACTACATTTTTTAAAATACTGTACACACAAGGTTCAAACCAGGTGATAGACCACACTTCAAATATATACATTTCTTTCAATTTAGATACACAGCAGTCCCAAAATACTCTGTAACCAGCATACTGATTTTCCCTGTCACATCATCTATTGTCATTTATGTAGCCAAAAGAGATTGATTGGCTGTTAAAACAAACAGTTCCAGTGGTCGACAAAAATGAATATCAAAGGAAAGGAAAGGAACTTTATTTAAATAAACTGTCCAGTCATTCTAGCACTAGAGCGTTAATTGGGAACACTGTAAACTGAAATCAACAATTAACACAAATCAAGTCAAAGGTTGGTTTTTGAGGAAAGGGGAAAACCGGAGTAGCCGGAGAAAAACCTCTCAGTGCAGACAGAACCAACAAACTCAACCTACATATGACGCCGAGTCTGGGAATCGAACCTGGTCACAATGGTGGGAGGCGAGGTGAGCGCTCTCACCACTGCACCATCCCTGAGCGTTAAAAACAAAAATTAATGTTTGTAAACATTGAGTATGGCTATTGCATACAAACCTTGGCAGAATGATTTAAGAATGCATATAGCCATTGTGGCATCCTCTGAAGAATGACACACGCCATTCACATGCAAATAAATGGCCTTTCTTCTTGGATTTCTAGTCACCTCGGCATCATCACTCACAACATTGCCTATTGACACCGAGGACGCCCCCAGTTGACAAGTAATACCGTTTGGCATTATCACTCCCAGGGGTCAATGGGCTAATATTATTGCTGACCGGCTGGGAAAGCTTCCATCAAAGGAACAACAGCTTTCGAGAACACAACACTTTATTCTCAGCTCACATGCAGCCATGTTCGTTTTACACACACAATACGGCCCATGCGGAATACTGCGAACCCCTATGATACAACGACAGAACTACCTCCTATCAAAATTATTACGTGTACAGTACAAGTGTAGTATGATTGACCAATACTCTAATAACCAAGCTGAGCAGTGCCTTTTTATAAGCACGCACAATCACGGTGCAATAAGAAAATGGTTTGTTCACTGAATGGACTATTAAAAATTAACCCAAAACAAAAACTAAACAAAAATACTGTCCGACTGCCAGACATCTTTTCAATGCATGTGTAGAAAGATTATATTTGCTTAACTGTGGCTTCACCTCGAAGCGCTCGTTAATCATCGTATACCCAAAAACAACATTCGAGGCAATATTCGGTATTAAAAAGAAAAGAAAAACCTCTAAACTCACCAAAATGTGTAGTAGTAGCCACAAGATTGCCTGTGGGCGCGAGTTTTGCTATCGAGTGGTTTGTGAAAGTAGACGGCGGACTCTGTACTGTCTCAACAGCTGGAATTACGACAGCAGAAGCCCCTTCAAGGAATGCGCAATATGCGTAGTAGTAGCAGTTAGATAACGTGAAAACCCAGGAGAAATACACTTTGAAGAGAACATCCTGGACAATATTTTCCAGTCAGTCAAAGGACCGGCTCTTAACTTAAATTTTTTAAGATGGCCGACGATATTACGTCACAGTTTACCACAATGCAATGCGGTAAAAACAAGCAACCGCTGACTTGTGACCAAAGTTCACACGCTCCATCAATGGCGCCATTTTCGAAGTTTTACTTCAAAGTTTGTATGACAGAATTGAGAAGATTTCACTGCGCTGACAAGCGAAGTCTTAAAACTTCGTCTACAAGCTCTCAATCTTCCCATCGCGGGCTCACGAGGCCAGCTTCTCGCCCGTTTCAAACGTGCCTTGCCGGGAAGGCGACCACACCACCGAAAGTCTTTTGTTGCACCTTACCGAAGTGTGGAAAGAAGCCTTGGACGAAGGGCTTAAAGTAGGCGTATTGTTCATTGACTTTAGGAAAGCCTTTGATTGTGTAGATCATGTCATTCTGGGTGAGAAACTAAAGGCTTTGGGAGTGTCAGAAGATATGTGGATTTGGCTGATGGATTATTTAGCAAATAGAAGCCAATTGACACAAATAGATGGCGCTTTTTCGGAATCTAAACCTGTAAAAATTGGGGTTCCTCATGGTTCCCTGTTGGGACCTAGGCTCTTTATTACCTATACACATATTACCACAGAACAGGCGGACGACTACGGTCAAAACACGCCAGTTAAGGCGACCCAAGAGGAAGTCCCCCACGAATCGAACAGACGGAGAACCTGCAACCCGTCCCGCCACCCCGGTCGATGAAGACGAAGACAGCGCCCTCTCGGACAACGCCTCGTTTTCTTCTATCGAGGGGATGATTGAGCCCGGTCCAGAGCCGGTTGCTTTCGGCTCGCAACCACCACAGTGTTCAGCCCAGCTCAACGTTTCGCCATCGAGGATCTCGTGTCTAAATCAGTTCGCTCAGCTTTGTCGACATTTCAAACTTTGTCCGCCGCACACCTTCCATCCTCAACCAACCAGAGCTGTTGCACTCCTGGTATGGCCTCTTCTCTGGGTCTTTCAAGGCCATTAGGCAAGTCTTTGGAGGACAAAATCCGCAGGGGTGAGTACATTGACTTTGCGTTACTTTTGCCTGACAACTTGTATCAGTCCCAGACCCCTGAAATCCAGTTGCGCTTGGACGATTCATCCTCAGGCCCCATGGGTTCTCCGGTCACCATGGTGCGAAAGAAAAAACCTGTCATTGACACATTCCAGAAGTGGCTAGATGCATATATGGCCTACGTGATAGTCCTTGTGTCTGCCTACCCACATAGGACACTCGAGCTCATAAAGTACCAGCAAATAATTAGCAGAGCGGTCACTAAATTTAAAGGTCTGGCCTGGTTATCATACGACCAGCAATTCCATCGCCGAGCGGCTTATAACTTATCCCTCAGCTGGGATAAAGTAGACCTCGAGCTATGGACAGTGACTTTCGCGGGCCTAGCTAAGCCCTATTGCAACGTTTGCTCGAGCCCCTACCATGCTGAGGATGTCTTCCCTTCTGCTGACCTCAACAGGAGACCGCGGCGACCTCAAACCCTGTGCTTCGATTTCAACAAGCCTTCCGGTTGCCGACGCCGGAACTGCCACTACCCGCACGTTTGCCGCCGCTGCCATTCCACCAACCACGCCGCCCCAGACTGCCCCCAGCAACAGCCCAACAACGCCAGCAAGTCCACTAAACCCATGAGCGTGGCAAGAAATAAAGTGGAGCAGTAATTGTGCAATCAGAGGCCATTGGTATCCTCACTGATTGACATTTATCGCTTAGAATTAGAATTAACGCATAACTCCGTCGCAACTTTGTTAGTAATCTACTTAGTACGCTTACTCAGGGCCGCGTTCATCCCGGGTCTCCCCTAACCTAATTTCCGTGGGCACAGCACCCTGACGTAGTCTCTTTTAACCTCCACAAGGAGATAGCTCTGGGAAGGGTAGCGGGACCCCACCCCTCCCCGCCCTTACCAATGTCACCCTGTAGGAGTGATCCCGAAAAAGCACTCGACCGAGTGGCGCACTATTTATCACCTCTCCTACCCCCCTAGGCGCCAGCATTAACGACCACATTCCTAAAGACCCCTACTCTCTTAGGTATGTTCGGGTCGACGACGCCATTCACATCCTCCAATCCCTGGGTAGGGAGCTTTCATGGCCAAAACTGATCTAAAATCAGCCTTCCGCCTCATACCCATTCATCCTGATGACTGGCACTTACTGGGAATTCATTGGCAATCCCAGTACTATGTCGATATGTCTACCCTTTGGGCTCCGTAGTGCCCCGTTCCTTTTTAATCATTTGTCGGACGGTCTAGAATGGATTCGTAAAAACAACTACGGCATCCAGTATGCTATTCACATTCTGAACGATTTTTTCATTGCCGAACGATCCAAATTGGCATGTTTAACTAATTTTAGTACTCTGTTACGTGTAGTCATGTCACTAAAAGCCCCGTCGTCGCTTCCAAGACCATAGGCCCCTCCCAGGAGATCGAATTCATGGGTATCGTCTTAGACAGCGTGCGCATGGAGGCCCGCTTACCCCGGGATAAACTCTCCAGGATCAGTGTTTTGCTTAACTCTTTTAAACACCGCCAATCAGTTCACCTCGTAGATTTACAATCACTTATCGGAACTCTTCAATTTGCATGCAAAGTGGTGGTGCCGGGCAGGACCTTTCTACAGTGGGCGATTAATTTGACCTGGGGGGTCTCCAGTCGTTTTCACCACATAAGGCTTAATAAGGACTTTTTTAAGGACCCGGCCATGTGGAAAGTTTTTATCTCAAACTGGAACGGGGGTTCCTTCTTTCTCGAGTCTCCTCCTACCACAGCCCAGCATCTTGAGCTCTACACTGACGCTGCCGGCTCAATAGGATTTGGGGGCTAGTTTCAGGGAAAGTGGTTTCAAGGTCGTTGGCCTCCCCACATGAGCTTGAGTCCAACAATGTGGTATTAGTATTGAATGGCAAGAACTCTTTCCCATTGTAGCCTTCAATTCTGGTGTGACAATCTCTCGGTGGTCGCTATCATAAATTCAGGGCGCTCTAAGACACCCTGCATTATGGATTTGGTTCGCCAACTTGTGCTTCTCTCTATGCAGCATAATTTTATAGTGCGCGCCCGTCATGTCCCTGGGGTTTCAAACGAGATCGCTGACGCCCTCTCCCGCTTTCGGATGCAGCGCTTCCGGTCTCTTGCCCCCCACGCCGACCAGAGTCCTTGTGCCATCCCGCCTTCGCTCATGACCCTCTGAGGAGGAAGTCCTAAGGTACGCTTCTTGGGGCCTAGCCGCGACCACCAATCGGGCCTACAGCTCTGGGGAACGTCGATTTTTACAATTTTGCCTGATGAACCGTCTCCTCAACCCAGAGGGGGATGTTACCTGCCTCTGAAGGGACACTGATCTATTTCGCCTCCTACCTACGTAGCTAGAACAGTGCGTCATAGCACGATTAAACTTTATTTAGCCGCGGTTCGTAATCTTCATATTACAGCTGGGTACAATGATCCCCTTAAGGTAAGCTTCTTCTCCGTAAGGTCCTGCGTGGTACCCTTCGCTACCAGGGCAACCAGCGCATCCGTCGCTTGCCAGTAACACCGCAGGTTCTCCTTGCCATTCGTCCCGTTCTGCACGCATGGCTTAGACCCCGGGACTTTTCTATGATTTGGGCTGCTTTCAACTTAGCCTTTTTCGCGTTTCTCCGTGGTGCAACAGTTTACATTCAGTATGTTTTACAAATTTCTCCCATCCGTAGTTCTCTTTACCGATGGCATATCATTGCATCCTAACCTGGCCCACCCACAGCGCATGACAGTGTACCTAAAATCGTCCAAGACCGACATTTCTAGGGAAGGGCATTCTCTCACTATATCTCGCACTTTGTCACCCTTTGCGCCGTTGTAGCCATGCAAGAA
>NC_090892.1:46023435-46029938 GCF_036669925.1 Montipora capricornis | reverse complement strand
TGTTATAAAGCCGGAATACGTACAAATGTAATGTGTCTAGCACCGCATGTATGATAATCGTAGTACTTATGAACGAGTATTTAAAAATTGCTCTGATGTAGATTCAGAGCCACGTTAAAATATTGCCAGTTGCGAAGGTAGCGCTGAGTTCGCCCTAGAGAATCTTTTGAACTTTGCACAGAGTTTTTTTTAAGCTTAGCCTGTTATATACGTTCCAGCAATAAAATTATTGAGTTTTTGTGATACAAGCAAAGACGAAACATAGGGAGGTTTTAAAATGGATTGCATGTTACTGTGGTAACGTCATAATATTGAGTGCATTTTGTTTACAAAGCTGCTTGGTGATACAGTGGTTTGAAAAGTCAATCCTTCTATAACTACACTTTCTCAAGTGTTAAAACTGTT
Source organism: Montipora capricornis (assembly GCF_036669925.1). Taxonomy (NCBI): domain Eukaryota; kingdom Metazoa; phylum Cnidaria; class Anthozoa; order Scleractinia; family Acroporidae; genus Montipora; species Montipora capricornis. Next base: position 46,029,533 of record NC_090892.1, on the reverse strand, counting down.
TCTCCTTACGTAGAACTCATGATCGCTGGGATACCATTGGCTTGCAGTGCTCTCACATGAAGCTGTTAAGCCAAACTAGAGATGATCATTTTGTGAGTGCCTGACAAACCTGTCATACATATTCACACAAAGAGACTTGAAAGTAATATGAAAGAGTAATTTACAGTTTCTACAATTATCAAAATTGACTAATTTTTATTTCAAAATAATACATAACAGCCTCAAGACAAATCCAGTGAAAGTTGACAACAACAATCTAACTTGCTATGTTATGCAATCTGAAGCAGCTACAAAGCATTAACATAATTTGCACAGTCTTAGAAAGTATGCAGATCAGGCATTGAAGGATATCCCATAATATCAAATGGATTTTTCCGTTATACACTGATTATTTTTTCCTTGTAAATTTTTTTTATTTCTAGTGGTAGTGGTTTATCCAACTACCATAGTATTCTCATCAAGGAAAGTGTATTCAGGAACCTGTAATTCAAAACAGAGAGAAGAAAATGCCCATGAATTAATTAATAAGTCTGCAATAATTATATTGTAATTATTCATCAAAGAACAATGCCTTCTTTCAAACAACACCAAATAAACAATTCCACCTCACCCCCCCCCCCCCACCCCCCCCCCCACTTTTTGAAAATTGAAACTATGTTCTCATGAAAATCAACAGGCAAAATAATCAGAACCTACAGTTGTTTGAATGTTATAATTACATGTACATGTATGTCTCACTTAACACATATATTTCAACATTTCCCTACTCTCATTTAAAATTAACCAGTGGGCCTAAAGAGTGGTCTACATTGTATGAAAGAGAATTTAACTCACCACAAGTCTTCTAAAATTGAGTTTGAAATCCCAAAACATCTGTACTTTAAATTTTGAGTTGATGACACAATTTTCTCCTCTAGTCAACACAACTATCTTAAAATTTTGAAGTCAGCAATAGCGGCTCCTCAAACAGGAAAATTCTATATTCTACTTGTAATGGACAAACACGCTATCAAAGCTAAGGGTTTAACGTTTTGAGTAATGGAATTGATAAACATTAATTTCCAATGCAAACAAATAACTTCTTGCTAATGAGATATTCTTCTTATTTCTTCTTCTCTCACCTCAAGATGTAGTGGTGCTGGTCCCTTTCTGATCCTTCCAGACACATCGTAGTGAGGATCCGTGGCAGGGACAATAATATCCTCCATATTCCCCAGAATTAGCAAGAGGAACACAGCCAAGATGAGTAACATACACCAATCACCACTAGCCAATCATCTCTGACAACACGTGCCGAGTCATCCTCTGGATCACGCAAAATAGCTGTATCAACTTTGCGAACGTCTTCAACTTCTTCAGAAGACCGATGACGGACAAACAACGGCTTTCCACGCCACTTAAAACACCATGTTTTTCCTAAATAAACAAGGAAAATTTGCTATCTTAAGATAAATGCCAACAGAAAGTCCATAAAATCTGTCTGTTAAAATACAGCTTTCCAAGGTAAGAGAAGAACCTGGTACTTCATGTTCCAAGGTGGGTTTCTGGCTAAGCAAATTTATTTACATGAACTTAAGGGAAACAATAATTTAATAAAAGAACAAAAACATTTCCATTTTTGAACAGTAGTTTCATGGTTTCTACATCAATATCTGTATGGGACTTCCAAGTTTACAAGTTTATTATGTTCTGTGAACAATTTGTATATGTACATTAAAAAGGACCAAAACGATTTTACTATAATCCACAAACAAACAACAAACATTACCTAGTTTAGCAAATCATCTGCTAAAAAAATAACTCTAGATACTTTTACAGTCATTGCCAGGAAAACTACAACGTGATTTTCACAGTTTTTCCATGGCAGACAATTCCATATTAGTAGGATTTTGATCTTGTTTTCAATTTTGTCAACCACTTCACCTTCTGGAATAGTTGACAAATCCACTTCAATTTTTGCCATAGCCAAGACATCAGCTGATGCACTCATTGTTGACAGAAAATCAACCACCACGTTCTTTCCAATGTGTACACCAGTTACACCCATCCCAGCCACCATGAGATATGTAAATGCTCGCCGATTGATTTCTGTTGAGGTCGATGTGTTAGGATCCAAAGATGATTCCCTTCTGTAGGATGAAAAGTCTGGCATGGAAACATCTGTATGGCTATATCTTACTTGAGTCTTTCCTAACAATAGACATCATGACCATATGGTTAAAAATTCATACTATTCAACTTCCAAAGAACGTTCCTCAGAATCGTAAAACAATGAATTTGTGTGAGACTACATTTTTTAAAATACTGTACACACAAGGTTCAAACCAGGTGATAGACCACACTTCAAATATATACATTTCTTTCAATTTAGATACACAGCAGTCCCAAAATACTCTGTAACCAGCATACTGATTTTCCCTGTCACATCATCTATTGTCATTTCTGTAGCCAAAAGAGATTGACTGGCTGTTAAAACAAACAGATCCAGTGGTCGACAAAAATGAATATCAAAGGAGAGGAAAGAAACTGTATTTAAATAACTGTCCAGTCATTCTAGCACTAGAGCGTTAATTGGGAACACTGTAAACTGAAATCAACAATTAACACAAATCAAGTCAAAGGTTGGTTTTTGAGGAAAGGGGAAAACCGGAGTAGCCGGAGGAAAAACCTCTCAGTGCAGACAGAACCAACAAACTCAACCTACATATGACGCCGAGTCTGGGAATCGAACCTGGTCACAATGGTGGGAGGCGAGGTGAGCGCTCTCACCACTGCACCATCCCTGAGCGTTAAAAACAAAAATTAATGTTTGTAAACATTGAGTATGGCTATTGCATACAAACCTTGGCAGAATGATTTAAGAATGCATATAGCCATTGTGGCATCCTCTGAAGAATGACACACGCCATTCACATGCAAATAAATGGCCTTTCTTCTTGGATTTCTAGTCACCTCGGCATCATCACTCACAACATTGCCTATTGACACCGAGGACGCCCCCAGTTGACAAGTAATACCGTTTGGCATTATCACTCCCAGGGGTCAATGGGCTAATATTATTGCTGACCGGCTGGGAAAGCTTCCATCAAAGGAACAACAGCTTTCGAGAACACAACACTTTATTCTCAGCTCACATGCAGCCATGTTCGTTTTACACACACAATACGGCCCATGCGGAATACTGCGAACCCCTATGATACAACGACAGAACTACCTCCTATCAAAATTATTACGTGTACAGTACAAGTGTAGTATGATTGACCAATACTCTAATAACCAAGCTGAGCAGTGCCTTTTTATAAGCACGCACAATCACGGTGCAATAAGAAAATGGTTTGTTCACTGAATGGACTATTAAAAATTAACCCAAACAAAAACTAAACAAAAATACTGTCCGACTGCCAGACATCTTTTCAATGCATGTGTAGAAAGATTATATTTGCTTAACTGTGGCTTCACCTCGAAGCGCTCGTTAATCATCGTATACCCAAAAACAACATTCGAGGCAATATTCGGTATTAAAAAGAAAAGAAAAACCTCTAAACTCACCAAAATGTGTAGTAGTAGCCACAAGATTGCCTGTGGGCGCGAGTTTTGCTATCGAGTGGTTTGTGAAAGTAGACGGCGGACTCTGTACTGTCTCAACAGCTGGAATTACGACAGCAGAAGCCCCTTTCAAGGAATGCGCAATATGCGTAGTAGTAGCAGTTAGATAACGTGAAAACCCAGGAGAAATACACTTTGAAGAGAACATCCTGGACAATATTTTCCAGTCAGTCAAAGGACCGGCTCTTAACTTAAATTTTTTAAGATGGCCGACGATATTACGTCACAGTTTACCACAATGCAATGCGGTAAAAACAAGCAACCGCTGACTTGTGACCAAAGTTCACACGCTCCATCAATGGCGCCATTTTCGAAGTTTTACTTCAAAGTTTGTATGACAGAATTGAGAAGATTTCACTGCGCTGACAAGCGAAGTCTTAAAACTTCGTCTACAAGCTCTCAATCTTCCCATCGCGGGCTCACGAGGCCAGCTTCTCGCCCGTTTCAAACGTGCCTTGCCGGGAAAGGCGACCACACCACCGAAAGTCTTTTGTTGCACCTTACCGAAGTGTGGAAAGAAGCCTTGGACGAAGGGCTTAAAGTAGGCGTATTGTTCATTGACTTTAGGAAAGCCTTTGATTGTGTAGATCATGTCATTCTGGGTGAGAAACTAAAGGCTTTGGGAGTGTCAGAAGATATGTGGATTTGGCTGATGGATTATTTAGCAAATAGAAGCCAATTGACACAAATAGATGGCGCTTTTTCGGAATCTAAACCTGTAAAAATTGGGGTTCCTCATGGTTCCCTGTTGGGACCTAGGCTCTTTATTACCTATACACATATTACCACAGAACAGGCGGACGACTACGGTCAAAACACGCCAGTTAAGGCGACCCAAGAGGAAGTCCCCCACGAATCGAACAGACGGAGAACCTGCAACCCGTCCCGCCACCCCGGTCGATGAAGACGAAGACAGCGCCCTCTCGGACAACGCCTCGTTTTCTTCTATCGAGGGGATGATTGAGCCCGGTCCAGAGCCGGTTGCTTTCGGCTCGCAACCCACCACAGTGTTCAGCCCAGCTCAACGTTTCGCCATCGAGGATCTCGTGTCTAAATCAGTTCGCTCAGCTTTGTCGACATTTCAAACTTTGTCCGCCGCACACCTTCCATCCTCAACCAACCAGAGCTGTTGCACTCCTGGTATGGCCTCTTCTCTGGGTCTTTCAAGGCCATTAGGCAAGTCTTTGGAGGACAAAATCCGCAGGGGTGAGTACATTGACTTTGCGTTACTTTTGCCTGACAACTTGTATCAGTCCCAGACCCCTGAAATCCAGTTGCGCTTGGACGATTCATCCTCAGGCCCCATGGGTTCTCCGGTCACCATGGTGCGAAAGAAAAAACCTGTCATTGACACATTCCAGAAGTGGCTAGATGCATATATGGCCTACGTGATAGTCCTTGTGTCTGCCTACCCACATAGGACACTCGAGCTCATAAAGTACCAGCAAATAATTAGCAGAGCGGTCACTAAATTTAAAGGTCTGGCCTGGTTATCATACGACCAGCAATTCCATCGCCGAGCGGCTTATAACTTATCCCTCAGCTGGGATAAAGTAGACCTCGAGCTATGGACAGTGACTTTCGCGGGCCTAGCTAAGCCCTATTGCAACGTTTGCTCGAGCCCCTACCATGCTGAGGATGTCTTCCCTTCTGCTGACCTCAACAGGAGACCGCGGCGACCTCAAACCCTGTGCTTCGATTTCAACAAGCCTTCCGGTTGCCGACGCCGGAACTGCCACTACCCGCACGTTTGCCGCCGCTGCCATTCCACCAACCACGCCGCCCCAGACTGCCCCCAGCAACAGCCCAACAACGCCAGCAAGTCCACTAAACCCATGAGCGTGGCAAGAAATAAAGTGGAGCAGTAATTGTGCAATCAGAGGCCATTGGTATCCTCACTGATTGACATTTATCGCTTAGAATTAGAATTAACGCATAACTCCGTCGCAACTTTGTTAGTAATCTACTTAGTACGCTTACTCAGGGCCGCGTTCATCCCGGGTCTCCCCTAACCTAATTTCCGTGGGCACAGCACCCTGACGTAGTCTCTTTTAACCTCCACAAGGAGATAGCTCTGGGAAGGGTAGCGGGACCCCACCCCTCCCCGCCCTTACCAATGTCACCCCGTAGGAGTGATCCCGAAAAAGCACTCGACCGAGTGGCGCACTATTTATCACCTCTCCTACCCCCCCGGGCGCCAGCATTAACGACCACATTCCTAAAGACCCCTACTCTCTTAGTTATGTTCGGGTCGACGACGCCATTCACATCCTCCAATCCCTGGGTAGGGGAGCTTTCATGGCCAAAACTGATCTAAAATCAGCCTTCCGCCTCATACCCATTCATCCTGATGACTGGCACTTACTGGGAATTCATTGGCAATCCCAGTACTATGTCGATATGTATCTACCCTTTGGGCTCCGTAGTGCCCCGTTCCTTTTTAATCATTTGTCGGACGGTCTAGAATGGATTCGTAAAAACAACTACGGCAT
>NC_090892.1:46003435-46015935 GCF_036669925.1 Montipora capricornis | reverse complement strand
AAACATCCCCTTTAATCTAAACGACCAGACACACCAGCAAGGGACACTACTGATCTTCTGATATAGAGCTGAAAGCTGTCACTGGACCACTGCCCAAGCATCTTGATAAAGTGGCCAGAGACGCCTGCCTGAGCTGCTGCAATTGCTGCTCTAATTCGGAAGCTGTGCCCTGAGAAGGTACCTGAGATGCCAGCAGATGACAGGCGGGATTGAACAATGGTAAGTACTGGGACGTCTAGGAGGAACCATCCTGGATTCGAAAAAGTGGGCCATAACTGAAACCACAAAGATTAACAAATAAGCAGAGGGCTGAGATTGGACACTTGGAGGAGGAACCAAGGCCCACATAAATAAAGCACCCTTGGCACAATGGATCAGTTTATGAACGCTTTATACATGCATATAAATGCAAGAAGGATTGTGCTGGGAGTCCACCTTAAGGTCTTCTACGGTGAGACGAACTGCTGGGTCAAAGGGAGATTCACTTTGAACTCTCCTGCTCGGAGAAAACCAAAAAAACCAAGACAAGGCTTCCAAAAACATGATATGCTGTTTGCTGGCAAGATCCCGCTTCTGGAGGATAATCTTCACAAGGTCCTGTTACAAGCTGGCTGCAGATTTGACAAGAGTCCTGATGGTGCTTGATGTCCTTTAACACTTGTAGACAACCTGCAAGGGGATCTGCAAAGCCATTATCAATAGGGCACTTTCCACATCATATTTGGCCATAAGAGTGCCCCGCCTGTTATCTCATAATTCCGTCTATAATGAATTCCATTGTTCATCTAGCACCAGGAGGGCTGAAAAGGTTGAGAATGAGGCACCACTTTCCTGGTTGGTGTTTCTTTGGAATTATGCCAAAGCGACTCACCTGGAGATTATTTAACTTAAAGGGAGGCATCTCATATGGCCCAGCAACACGGCCTTTTACAAGTTTGTTGTGTACAAACTCATCAAAGATTGCTTGCTGAAGTAGAGCCAATGGCATGTTCCCAACCACTGAATGTAATGACACTAACGAAGAATCAAACTCTTCAAGAACAAAGTTAACCCGCTGATCAGGATGATTGAGCAACTCCACTGAAAGTCTGTCAGTATTAATGCGGGACACAAGAGGAAAATGACGCAGTGGTGAGAAAACCTGACCCAGACCTGACCCAGACCTGACCCTGTACAGGCATGGCAGAAAGTGGCTGGCAAAATGTCCAATGAATTGCCATGTGTTTACTCAATAGGCGATTGATATAAAAATGGCTGGATATTGGCCTTGTTCCTTTTTGTGTGTTAAGGGACCTTGACTCGGTCTTGTCCATAAACACGCAAAAAAAGAACTTGCCCAATATCCAGCCAATTTTTGACCTCACATATGGTCAATAACCCGTATATATTTTTGTTGTTTATTAAATTTGAATTTGAATTAGACATTTTATGCTTGACACGACTATTTTGTGCTTCTTCTGTTTTGGAGGGTTGTGTTATGATATACACGTACACGAACATGGTGTAGGAAAAGGAAACACAATTTTTAATGTGCAGATGCATATGTGAGATTGCTAGTTGAAATAGAGTGATGCAACTTTTTTTGCATTCTTTGTGGTACTGTACAATATACATGACTTTATAATTTCAGCCTGTGTCCGGAGCCAAAGGTTTGTTGAGTATTGGGGCAATAGAGTTTCTGTCACACCTGAGGCAAGATGTTGATCCTGAACTGTATCAGAGCGTTGATAATGTGATTCATCAGCTGCTAACTTTTCCTCAAGAGGATGCTGCAGGTCATGATCAGCGCTGTTTATATAAGGAGCATAATCCCGTGGAGCAATTTCAGGACCATAGTGGCAGTGAACAATCTTCTGGTTGGTATTCTGTTTCTTGGCTTCTGACTTACCCTTTCTCTCCCAAGAGTGACACTTGTAAATTTTACTCTCAGACCGTCTAATGCTAGACAGTTTTACTGGTCAATGCCCAGGGACTCGTCAGGATGAAAGAATTAATGGTCAATTTCAGCAGACTGATATGTCCAGATTTGCAAGTACAGTCGGACGTCGATTATCCAGACCCTTAGGGACTGGCCCTAATAGTCCGGATAATCAAAAATATGAATATTAATGAGTCAACACTGAATATATTTGTAAACCATAACATTTATTCGAGAATCATGCAAGAATGAACCAAACAAGTCATTTCTACCTAAACTGTTCAAGTAAATCATTTTTCTTCAAGTTTCTACAGCGTGTATGTGTCGCTAATTCCATCATTCTTCGAAGCTGCATAAGTTGAATAGCCTCCACATTGTTTTGTCTCTCCATCCATGTCAAACACTTTTTAAAGCATTCAACAGCTTCAGTGTTTGTAACAGTTTGCTCATCTTGACTCTCATCCTCCTCGTCGCTACCTTTATCTTCAACTGAAGACTGTCTGACAACGCTCGCTAAAATTTGTTTGTCTGACAACTGCAATTGGTGTGCCAGCTGTTCTTTGCTGTATGAACCATGCGTATAGGGGTTCATCCAGCTGTTCATCATGTGCAACTTTCAATGATTTTCGTTTTAGTCCATGATCGCTCTCCAAGTTGTTGACAAAGTTCATAATCTTGTCTTTGATATTGAGGATGTCCGAAATCAGCTCTTTACTGACGCCGTATTCACTGGATAAGCTCGTTCCTTTTTTCGCCTTTTTCCAATGATCGTAGAATCATTGACTGCTTATCTTGTATAGAAAGAATTGAATGCTTACGCTTTGCCGACCTGATGGAAACACTTTTCATGACACAAGCTTGTGTTTATCATACCAACGCTGATCGGGGAAGCAGAGTGTGAAATTGCACTTCGCTACAAAACAACTCTGAGCCAATGAATGCTCAATGAAATGCACTGCATTAGTCACGGTGCGTGTTAGGCACGTTTAAGATCACTCGAGCAATAAACTTGCCCTTAATTGTCTTTTGATGCGAAACAAATTCAGTTCTGACTGGAATTTTATAACAGTACTCAGTTCGGCGTAAGATAGCTTTTCTACAGATAATGAATGTGACTAATTAATATTCATGAAAAAAAAAATCGGACCAGAAAAGCTAGTCCAGATAATTGAACTTCAACATCACTCATTTCTTGGAATACGTCAGACAATTTACATCACTGTGAAGTGTCCCCCAAATGCTGATCCTCAAGAAAGAAACTGTTGCATTTACCCTGACCTAAAGATAATGCAAACCTTTACCCAAACCTTATAGGTAGGAAATGCTTTGACTAAAAGGGACACTTGATGTTAGATATCGATAAATTGGGCGTGCATCCAATTACGGTACTTGTGTTTCTGGAACTAAGGGAATTCTGATGGCATGAGAGTCATGTTTGATTAACCCATTGACCCGTCGGACTCAGACTTTGATAGACTTTACTCTGTCTAATGCAAGACAATTTTACTTGTCAGGGGGGTGAGGTTCAGGAGTCAGTGAGTTAACAACCACTACCTACCCATTGACCCCTGGGACCGAGACTTGACCCATTGACTCCCAGGGGTTCCCCATTGACAAGTAAAATCGTCTGGCGTTAGACAGAGTAAACTACTAAGTCTGGCCGGTTTAGGCCAGTTTGGACGTCAAAGGGTTAATGGGGTTTTTCAGTGAGTGATCAATAGATTTTAGCTCTGTGTAATGCCAGACAATTTTACTACTCATCCCAGGGATGGATCTAGTCAGCTACCCCCATTCCTTAGTGGTGCACCCCTTCCTAAGAAAAATCCTGGATCCGCCCGTGCATCCTATGAAAAGTGAAGCTTACATGTACTTGAAAGCATATTGACGCTTCTTGTGTACAACATTTACACCACAGCTTGTTTTGAAATTGTGAAGAATGAATAACAAACATGAATCTGATTTTAGGGCATCCTGGCTCAAATCGCAAACAGGCTAAAGAGCAGTCCATGCAGTCTGTGTCCCCAGTGACTGCACAGCCATTTGCTTTAAAGAATGGTATTCATCCTCATTATGATACCAAATCTGCAACAGGATTCTTTGAGGAGCAAAAAGGTTCAGGAGAAAAAGCTCATAGCTCTGCAATTTCAGCAATAAAAATTCAGTCACTTCATGGCACGGAAAATTCATCAAGTAAGTAAACTACTTAGTCAAACGAGATTTCAAATGAATCAAGCCGCGAAGAAAGAGTGGCGAGCTTTGAATTGGTATGATGTGGTGTTCCCAATAATATATTCCAGACTTTGCCTAAACTGAGCTTTGAAGAAATTTCTTTACAATATCACTACTGGTAATTAAAAACACTACGATAATTTATTGGAGGGTAGGTGCAGTATTGAGTAAAGGTAGCAAGGAGAGAGAGAGCTCTCTCCTCTGCAGCAAGGGAGTTATCATGGCAACCGAGCCACAGTCCACCTCCCATGGGCATCCATCAAGCAAGCAAGTGCTAGGAGAGAGGAGACTGTGGACCATATGCCATGGGACCATCCAAGAAACACACCAAGCACCAGTATGCACAACCCCAGCAAGGCTTGTGTGGGGAGAGTAGCAGGCCAAGCCTAAAAAGGCTGAAGTACTGACTGCTACAGGCAGTTGCAGCCACAATCATGGTGGTATGCAAAAGTCAATTGAAAGCAAACCAAAAGACAAACAATTTCTTTTGTAATGCCAGCAATATCACAGGCAATAGCAAACGCCCAGTTGCCAGGCAATATGTAGCAATGGCAAATACTTAAAGGCAAACCTGCGGACCAGCAGGGTTGGTGGCATGGCCAGTATGCAGGGCCATAGGCAAATGCAACAAGATGCAGTACTTACCCATGAATAAGGTAAAGTGGTGGACTTATAGGGCAGGAATTTTTCTTTTTGTTTGGCCAACGCACAATGATCATGTGAGCAGAGTGTTAAATCACTAGGATTGTTGTGCAGGTTGGAGCGCAGTAGGTTGCAAATAGGCCATTTCCAAATTCATGTCTGCCTCCTCTTCAAAGCGAGTCTAAGTGCGAAGTTTTTGTGCTGGTAATTAGTTCTACTTTACATATGAATTCAGTGAAAACGAATTTTCATAAGTAAAACTTCACACTTAGACTCATTTTAAAAAGGAGGCAGACATCAACTCGGAAATGGCTTATTGCAAAGCTGACAGAGAAACCTGACCAAATGTCACAGTCATTGTGACAGCAAGGAGGCTGCCTGTGCAAGAGCCTCCACATTAGCTCCAAAGTACAGCCAACATGGATTAAAGAAGATGATCAGGAATGCCTGAGCGAGCAGCAACAATGGCAGCACCAATCCTGACTTGAAAAGGTACCCTGTATACAAGCAGCAGTGAAAATGTCTTCAAGTCAACATGACAACAGAGCATGAGAGAGGGTTGGCCAGATGAAAGGAGACACAAGGGGCCAGGAGACCTGCCTTGTCGAGGCAAACACTGCATGAGGGCAGACAAAGCACAGAGTCGAGGACGACCCATGCCAACACAGAGGCATCATCCCTCTGAAAAGGGTCAGTTCTGGAAGCTCCAAAGTTAATTTGATGGCAGGAAGGTGAAGACGCAGAAACCAAAGCAATGTCATCCAACAGGTTGATGAGGCAAACCTGATGCTGATTGGCAAACCTGCTGATTGGCAGGTGGTCATCATGCAGTGCCACAGGCAATTGCAACAAGATGGAATACTTACCCATTGCTGGAGAACAGATGAATAAAGTTACCAGTAATTCATTTTGGTAGACCTGTGGTACAGCAATTTTCTTTTTGAATTGGCCAAGGCACAATGATATCATTTAAGGTGGTTCAAACCAGTTTCAACACTTTCAAGAGACCTTGCTATTAGAAGGATGGACACCACAACAATTTATCACGTAACAGTAATGTTATGGTACCATGTAAATCATCAATTATTATTGCTAAACAAGATGCAGTCATTTTTGTGGCATAACAAGTTACCAGGAAAACCTTGCAAAAACACCCTATATTTTGGCTTTAGTTCCTCATATCTGAAAAACAACCTTGGTGGCCCCAATTTTTTACTCTACAAAAGTGATCAGCAGGCCAAGATGAAACTCTCTGCAAAGTTTAAGTAAGGTGGCTCTGATTCCACTCCACAGAATTTTTTTAAACTTTGCAGAAAGTTTTATTCTGGTACACTAAATTTCATTTCAGAAATAAAATATGGGGTCACTGAGTTCGTTTTTGAGATATGAGCAGCTAAAGCCAAAATATAGGGTGTTTTTGCAGGGCTTTCCTGTTGCTATGGTAACTATTTACATCACAAAAATGACTACATCTTGTTCAGCAATAATTGATGTTTCACTTTATATAACATAACATTGCTGTTACGTGATAAAGTGTTCTGGTCACAAGGTCTCTTGAAAGTGATGAAACTGGTTTGAGCCACCTTAAGCAGAATGTCAGATCACAAGAATGGCTGTGCAAGGTGAAGTGCAGGAGATCGCAAATTGCAAAACTAACAGAGACTGAACCTCACCAAATGCCACAGCCACTGCAACAGCAAGGAAGCTGCCCAAGAAAGAGCCTCCACAGGCATTGCAATGTACAGTCCATAGGCATCACCATTTCAACCTTCCATGGCTTGAAAAGGTGATCAGGAATGCCCGAGCGAGCAGCAATAGTTGCAGCACCAATCCTGGCTTGAAAATGATCCCTGTATACCAGCAGCAGTGAAAACATCTTCAAGCCAACATGAAAACAGAGAGAGGCTGGCCAGATGAAAGGAGACTCAAGGGGACAGGAGACCATCCTCGTAGAGGAAAACACTGCATGAGGGCAGACAAAGCACCGAGAAGAAGACAACCCTTGCCAAGTCAGAGGCAGCAGCCCTTCTTAAAAGGGTATTTCCTGGACGTCCCAATGTTAATTTGAAGGCAGGAAGGTGCGATTTGAGAATCCACAGCATTGCCGCTGACTGACAGGGGAATGAGGGGGTTGAAGGCTGACAAGGAAGAAACAGACTTACTGTAAATATTCGGGGGAGTGGAGAAAACCAAAGTAGGGAAGGGCGGAGGCAATTTGCAACAACTTAAGAATAATCAGGAAAAAATCAAGAATGTCCCTGTACAGCAGTCAAACATTTGACCTTCAGATGCCCTGCCACTGAGCAACTGGAACTACAATCCCAGATCATAACTTTCAAAAAAGCTAAAGGCCCCTAAATAAATTTGAATGGTGTCAACTTTTGCTTCAACATGCATTCAACATTTTATTGAATCAAATGTTAGGAGTGCTTGAACAGGTTGTTCAAAATTGTAGAAAGGGTAAAATATGTTGAGAGCTTGAAGAAAGTGTGTTGAGTCAAATTTAAACTGATTTTATTAAACTTTCATGCAAGGTCAATTCATCATTTCTTTTGCTATTATTGAAAATGTTGGATAGAGTTGAAGGTGTTTAAACAGTGTTTAAACAGTGCTCACATCTGGCTACAATAATACTGATGATGTTGTCTTCTGTTGTCTTGAACTTTTGTGTAATAGAATAGGCAACTGAAACATGTCACAATAATAAGATTGCAGGGCCTGGGAAACTGAAAGCAAAATAGGGATTCTGAAATCAGTTTTTTTTATACAAAACAATGCTTTTTTTCGAAATAAATTAAGCTTATTTTTAAACAAACAAATTAAAAAGAAGTATTTTCTGTGCCTTAAATTTCCTTTCCTTTGTTGGAGTGGAATTTCTCTTAATTATTAAGTTACAAGTGATTTTGCATCAATTATTCCCATTGTGTTTATAGGAAGTTTTAATGAAAGTCAGTCAAACCTGACATTTGTCCCTTGGATGCCTTTGTCAACTAGTGACAGGAACATTCTGTCCGTGACAGCTAGCCGTTTGCAGAGTCGGAGCCAATCATTGATATCCAATTCTTGTGAATTTCTGAGAGATGTTCTTTTCAAAGATTTCCCTGCAGAAATTTTCTTGCAAAGACCAAGTTTGCTTCAGGTGAAGAGTTACCCAATTTTGTTATTGTCTTACTTGACTTTAAGTGGGCTGTTTACATGGAGCAAGTTGTGTTCTAAAAACACATTGTCATATTAATATTAAGTTAGCATATTTGTAATAGCTTATTAAATGGGTGTCAAAGAGGGGCAAATAGGCCAGTCTTATGTTATAACGGTTGGGTTGGATTGAGCATGATATGGAGACCAATGCTGGGACTCAAATTATTTCTCCCACATTAGCCTCCATTTCATACTAGATCCAGTGTTGTTCACACTGATAGTTTAACGCCCACGTCGCCAGTGGAGGGTAGGTGCCCAGGAAGCCTGGGGGCTGCAACCGCAGTCACATCCCCAAGGCGCTAGAACACCCGACTGGCCTGCCCAACCCGCAACCAAGCCACAAGCCCCCCGCGCCGGCCACCCTAAGGCACCTGTCACACTTGAGCCAGATAGCTCAGTGGAAACAAAAATAAATAAAGAAAGAAAATACAAAAAAAAAGAACACACAAAAAAAAAAAAGAACACAAAAAAAAAAGAACAACACTCACAAAAAAAAAAAAGAATACAAAAAAAAAAGGGGGGGGGGGATAGGGAGGGAATGCCGAGAACCACTGATCTCCTAATCTGACTCACAACGCCACGCCAACAGAGCAACAAACACGCTGCAAACACATTGGACAACAACGCATGCACTAAGCAGGAATACCGCTGAACCATGTCAGCCCCAGGGCTCCCACAACCTAAAGAGTGCTGCAAATGCTACAAAAACGCATAAAAACGCTAACAAACGCCTGCAAAACGCTACTGACCGGACTCGCTCCCGGTCGTGAACCATGTAACTATAACAAACGCTACAGAACGCACCAAAACGCTAAACAAGGCTACCAGACGGCCAAGACACTAACAACCGCCTGCAAAACACTACTGACCAGACTAGCTCCTAGTCGTTAACTATGTTAAATTTCATTTAACTATATTTAACGCCCACGTCGCCAGTAGAGGGTAGGTGCCCAGGAAGCCTGGGGCCTGCAACCGCAGTCACATCCTCAAGGCGCTAGAACACCCGACTGGCCTGCCCAACCCGCAACCAAGCCACGAGCCCCCCGCGCCATGCCGAAGGGGTCTCCGGGTAGGAAGAACCCGGAGCAAGGGGGCTCGGGGCAACTAGGCCTAAGTCCCCGATAGCCCAAACCTGAGGCACCCACCCCCGCTGGTAACCAGAGTAATCCACTACCTGTTACGCCACCAACTGGTAGGAAACACGGACAATGGAACTTACTGGAGTTCTGATATAGATCTGGTATGCGTCGCTCGACCAACGCCCCAAGGTTTTGATCAGGTGATCCGGAACACCCCGTGCCGCTGCAGTTGTCGCCGCCCCAATCCGGAAACTATGGCCGGAGTAGGAGCCGGAGTACCCAGCCCCATGTAGGATAGACTGCAAAAAGGAAGATAGCTGCTGCCGGGTAAGAGGACGACCATCACTAAACAAGAACAGGGGCCCTGGAGCAGACCCACGCAGAGACAAGTAAGTGCCCAACGCTGTTATGGGACACACAGAGCCCGAGCCACGCCCCAAGTAGATATCACAACCCACACGGAAGGGGTCTGTCTTGGAGCACTTGATACGGACTTTGAAACAAGAGGGATTCACCAAGGAGTCCGCTTGCAGGTGGCTAACAGTCATATCGGTGTGAGGATCGAATGCCGAGTTGACCGTGAATTCGCCTGCACACAAAAACCCAAAAAATGCCAAGCAGCACGCAGCCCACAACATTACATGGTCTCTAGTAGACAGGTCCAAAGAGCACTGAATGACCTTCAGATGATCAACTGTGATAGGTAGGCGCCTGGGTGACACTGGACCTTGAACTCGCTTAATGTTCCTTAGCAGACGCTGCAAACGAAGACAGTTGACTAGCAGATCGGGAAGGCCATGGTCAATGTGAAGGGAGCGCACTGCTGATAGATAGACCTTGATGGAGGAATGGTTCAGGTTGTCGGCCAGGAAGGAAGCAAAGCGCATGAGAGTCTCCTCAGTGGCTGGGGGGATGGAGTCATCCTGGTTTGCACGTCCATCCTGGCGGCAAAAGTCTATAAATCGACGTTGGGCAGATCGGTACACTCGTCCGGTGGAAGGTGCAAGACCTTGGGTAAGTAAGAACTGACACTTTTGAGTCAAGGCATCTGAAGGGCTGCCAGAAGGGAGGCAGGAATAGGAGACGGGGTAGGGTCGGCCTGTTGATTTCAACCTGCCTGCGTTTTACGTTGGACACCAGGAGTTTACCCTCCAGGAAGGTCTGTGGTTCCTGATCCCCAGCTCGGAGATTGACTGTAAGTAGATCCGCCAACTCCACGAACTGGCCCGCGATGATCTTCTTGGCCAATTTCGATGGGACTGGTGCATGACCAGGACCAACAATGAAAGCCTTCTCAGACGTAGGCACTGATCCAGAGTTACCGAAACTTGGCAGGCTGCTGGATACACTGGGATTGCGAATGGAGAGGTGATGGGGGCCACGAAGCGGGCCGAGCTTGAGTCAGTGATGGGCGACACAGGAGAAAGAGTAGGAATGAAGGCAGGCAAAGTAAACGTACCTGATGACGCCCCAAAAGCCATAGATGAGTCACTGACATCACAAGAAACAGCAGTCGATCCGGAGGAGCTAGATGGAGTGACGCCAACAGAAGTGCCAGGGACGGAGGGGGGTAATGGCGAGGAGGCGCTCCCTTGAATTGAAGAGATGATAGTTGGAAGGGTGCTTCCAAGCGTGCGAACAACAGCCTCAGCGATTGAATAGACGGCCAAAGATGCCACAGGGCCAGAGGGAGCTGTAGAAACCACCATTGGCGCGGGGGACAAGAGAGGTATGTCCTCCGAACAAAGTCCAGCGGACAAGCTATTGTTGGTTGAACGAGGTAGGTTCGGCATGATGTATGATCGAACACCAACCAGCGACGAGCGAGTTAGAGGCGACCACGAAGGCACGAAAGAGCAACGAGCGAGTAAAGACAAACCAACAAACAAGACAGAGGGCGAGGAAACCACGGTCGATGACGGAAGAAATCCTTGTGTTTTTTTTTTTTTTCTGTTGTTGTTTTATCCTTTGTTGACCACAAAAAAACAAACCAACAAACATGACAGAGGGCGAAAGAAAACCACGGGCGATGAATGACGAAATCCTTTGGCCACGCTAACGTATCGGCGAGCACACTATGGTCCAGGAACGAAAGAGCGACGAGCGAATGAAAGACAAACCAACAAACATGACAGCCGCCAAAGAGAAACCCTGGTCGATGACTGACGAAATCCTTTAGATTTTATTCCTTTGTTGACCGCAACTGGGAACGGCTACACTAAGCCTGCCAAAATAAACGCCACGCTAACGTATCGGAGCACACGATGGTCCAAGGCACGAAAGAGCAACGAGCGAGTAAAGACAAACCAACAAACAAGACAGAGGGCGAGGAAACCACGGTCGATGACGGAAGAAATCCTTGTGTTTTTTTTTTTTTTCTGTTGTTGTTTTATCCTTTGTTGACCACAACTGGGAACCGCTACACTAAGCCCACCAAAGAAACGCCACGCTATCTGAGCGACAAGCAGACTATCGGAACAGGTACAAGAGAAGGTAAGACAAACCACAACACGGTGGTGAAGACGAGACGGAATGAAAACGCTGCGGTCGAAGATAGAAGAACTTCTATTTCAACCTGGACAGCGACCGAGATAGCCAACGAAGCGAGAAGAAGAACGCCGAGAACCACTAAACTCCTAATCCAACTCACAACGCCACGCCAACAGAGCAACAAACACGCTGCAAACACATTGGACAACAACGCATGCACTAAGCAGGAATACCGCTGAACCATGTCAGCCCCAGGGCTCCCACAACCTAAAGAGTGCTGCAAACGCTACAACAAGGCATAAAAACGCCAACAAACACCTGCAAAACGCTACTGACCAGACTCGCACCCGGTCGTGAACCATGTAACTATAACAAACGCTACAGAACGCACCAAAACGCTAAACAACGCTACCAGACGGCCAAGACACTAACAACCGCCTGCAAAACACTACTGACCAGACTAGCTCCTAGTCATTAACTAGGTTAAATTTCATTTAACTATATTAAAAAACATTTTTTAAAAATGGATTTTCATGTTCTCTCTGGTACCTTATATGCATGCTGTTCTGTATCACCATTTGATACTCTTTAGATTATTACTTTTATTAAAATTTCAACCTCAGATATATATTGCATTTCTTGCTCTCTGATTGGTTCAGTCAATCTTGGTTACCAGCTCATATACCACATGACCTAATATGGAAACTGATTGTCACATACACATACACACGTACATACATATTATTTTTATCTAATATAACAGTTTACATTTAAGGGGGTCTGGAAATCCCTGTTCAATGTGGAGTGCTCTAATCCCAGATAGGTAAACCTTGATGGAGGAGTGCGGAATTCTTGCGGCCAGGAAAGTAGCAAACAGGCACAGAGTCCATTCGTCCTCTGGGTGGTGGGAGCCTGAGGAATGGAGCTTACCAAGTTGAGTGCAG
>NC_090892.1:45893435-45998435 GCF_036669925.1 Montipora capricornis | reverse complement strand
AGAACTTCAAGTGCATGCATGCTTTAGGCTCTCACTTACATGTACATCTAGTGCATTTACCAGAACTTAGTGCTTTTGTAAAGTGACTGCTTTGATTTATTAAAATACCAGTTGTTTGTATGGATTTAATTTTAGATTGCTGGAAACACAGACACATCATGGCTGAAATAAAAAACAAAGGCAGTGATGGTCAGTTGGTGGATGCCAGAGAAACTGGAGATGGGGGAGACAGGTGTGCAAAATAACAAGATTGAGATTTTTTAATTGAACAAGGTTGTTCAGTCATGAATTTTAAATTTCACCACCAAGCCTCAAATTTGATTATCAAACTTAAAATTTTACCTTGAGCTGAATCCCAAAGGAACAAACTTGTAAAGAAAACCCATGTGTGAACAGTACTACATGATTGTCCTGATGATGTGAGTAATTTTGTGCATACAAGGCTTGGTGGTGAATTTTTGAGTATGTGACGTCATCATGTACAAGCCATGTATAAGGCCTTTTCAGTCACCGTGTATTCTTATCCTGTTCCTGGCATTGCCAGTGGAGCAAAATTACCAGAAGTTTGTTAAAGTAACATGCCCTACATTGTACCTATCAATGAAAGGACACAGACAAACACATTTTACTTAACTAGGTTTCTCTGCAAGGCCAGTTAAAGGATGAAATTTGAGGTCAATTCATCCTTGATATTAACCCATTGACTCCCAGGGGTTCCCCATTGATGAGTAAAATCATCTGGCATTAGACAGACTAAAATACTATGTCTGGCAAGTTTAGGCCAGTTTGGGTGTCAAAAGGGTTTTAAGCACTCAATAACTTGTAGCTTCTCTTGTTGGTTAGTGATAAATCATCAAGTTCCAGTCTCTCTGATAATAAAGCTTCCCAAGCCAGCGATGAGGATGACGACAATGAGGATGAAACAGTAACAGAAGCACTGCAGTTTAACCAACTCTCATTGGAGGAGTTCTGCATGATTGTGCTCTCCAGAGTTACACCTGTGTTCAAAGGTTCCTTGTGCAATGTTCCATCCATTATTGAATCTTCCATTAATTTGCTACATGAGGTATTGAGTTTGATGAAGAATTTCTTTCCTGCTAATCTTTGGATGTCCAGGATGCAAGTTAACTCAGTGATGGTAATTGACAGTGTGTTTACTATTCTTAGACCACATGTAGTTAATACTTATGATGTGTATTAGACTCACCTGGAACTGCAATTCAACAATTGCAAGTGGAAAGGTACTGGGAAATTCAGTTTGTTATAATACATGTATCAGGGCTTCATTGTATCAACAAAGTTCTTTTTTATGCATTTTGCAAAAAACGATTAATTTTACTTGCACACAGTGGTGGATCCAGAGGAGGCCGCGTGTAATTACTTAAAGTTTTGATTGGTTTACTAGAAGATTGTCTCCATCCTTTTTGATTGGCCAAAGCAATTACTTTGGTTTTGGTTTTGCTTATAAAGCATTTTACAGTTTGGCTTGCATTGTGCATTCCTTGACCTATGTGGCATTCATATCTTTCCCTAAGTTGCTGCTTGTGAGAAGTAAGCAATAAAATTTGTCCTAATCTTTTGCTTTAACCTTTAGTTACCATTTTAGTTTAAATAGTACAGAATGCTAAAATTGTGGATTGTTCTTTCTTGTGTTAAGGCAACATCACTCACAAATATCATGAAGATTTTAGGTGAAAGTATAGTACACCACATGAAATACTACATCCAGCTATTTCCTGATGATGATAAAGAAAGAGATTTCAAACCACTAAAGCATAGGCTCTTGGTCCACCGAATGACAGTTGTAAATCTTTCAACATTTCTGCTGCAATTCCTGGAAAGTTTAGTTCCTTTGGAAATGGTGAGACATATTTTTGTTTGTGTGATTTGTAACTGGGTATTTAAAACAACAGTACTATTCTGATAGCAGTCTTCGCTTTTTCAGTGGTTATTACTCACAGTAATATACATAGTTATGTAATGAAACCTTCAGTTGGTTTTATAGTCGGACTGATCCAGTCCCCGTGCAGACAGAAGAAAGCATGCTGTTGTTCAGAGAAGAAGATTGCCATTACCGTGTTAAGAGTGGATGATTTAAATTAATAAAAGAGTTGTTGATTATTGAGTAATTCAATGTCTGTGTTTTTAGTCAGTGTGTCCTTTTACCAAGGAGTCAATCAATCCACCAATCAATCAGTTGATCAATCAATACAGTCATGTAAATTTTTAATTAATCAATGGAATCCATAGTCTAGTGGGTTCAGTTAATAATACATGTAATTTATTATTATTTGTGACCCAGATACGCATTGTACTTTTACCTTTATTATGGGATGTACTTTAGGTAGACAGTTACGAGCTCCTTGGAGTGTATAATTAGCCCTGTTCTGTCTTGGAAAATCCATAGAGAGTATATTGTGAAGAAAGCTATAAATAAGCACTTTTAGTATAATTTCATACTATGTGATTATTGAAAATTCTCTGTTCTGTTTAGTTGCTCTTGAGGTGATTATTAGGCAATAATCACCTAAGTGGTTTTTTCAAATGGCTGCAAGCCATTTTGTCAAGGTGACAGTTGAAGAAATTAATTATTGTTTTAAAGAAAATGCATATTTTTCAAATAATTGCTTAATATGTAATTATATTTTATGCTAGCCTAAAACAATTATAATTCACCTCAGCCCTGGTGAATATAGATGGATAAAAACCTCAACGTCATCTTGGTTTTTATTCACCGATATTCACCTTGCCTTCAGGGAATGTTGTTAACTATTCTTTTTCAAGGCACTCAGGAAGGCTGGAGTCCAGGCAGCTGCTCTCGTTCAGATTTATTGCTCCCTGGTTCGGTTGGTTCTGGAGTATGCTGTCCTGTTCTGGGCTGCCTTCCTGAGCACCTTCTCTATACTGTCGAGTCTGTACGAAGAAGGACATTAATAATTATTTACCCGAATCTGGAATACAATGGTGCACTTGTGTGTTCTGTGTGTGCCTCTCTATCTTGAGCATCATAGCATGATGCTTTCTGTTTCACTTATTGTAAAAAGCCAGTGAAACAAAACCTATTAGTCATCTCTTTCCAACATATGCCTGTATTTGTCACAAATGTGGTTTGCTCTCTGGAGCATGGAGGACCAAGAAATTTTCATCGCTTTCACTGTAATAGTGGTCTAATAGACATACATAAAACATTCATAGGCTGGAACTGCTCTAGACTTATGGATTTTCTGTACTAAAAAGGCTAGCACCCAAAACAGGTTTGGTTCTCCCTTAATAGTGGTTGATATATTTTTGCCAACGTGATTGATTCAACCACATTTAATATACTCTGCTAATTGTCTGTATCAACAGTCATCCAAAGTGATCCCTTCTGAGTTAACAACGGTATTGTGGTTTCTTTCCATGGATGAGCTCCTGGCTAAAACTCATAATCACCTTCAACCCATTGCCATGAAATACCTGGCAGCTGTGGATCAACATTCGAATGAGCTAAGTCTTTTTACTGAAGACATTTGTGAGTCAATGGTCAACACATGCAAGTTCTTGAAGGCCTGTAAAGTCAAGGTACATGTAAATTATGGTGATTCTTTTTTTCATGACTACACAGTGACACAAATTAATGGTTGTTTTTATGGATCCGAAATGCCAATGCCAAATGTGTTTGTTTTGTGGTAGGAGCTGGGGGGTTCTCTGAAAGAGCTGGCAGACCTTCTGGAAGCTTCTGTGCCAAGTCTGACTTACCACAGACATATGGAATTTATTCATGAGGCTTTGATGATCTGCAGCAAGGTCTGTGATCCAGCAACTGTTGCAGATGAAAGAGTCATCGCTGTTTGTCAAAGAGCAGTGCTTCACCTTCTTGCTCACTCCAACTCAGATGTCAGGTGGCAGGCCTACAAAGTATCATGGAGTCTGGCAAAGGGAGCACTAAGTGTGAGCCACGTGACTGAGCCCATGTCTATCGTCTGCCAAAAATCTTTGTTCCTATTGGATAAAGCTGTGTTGCATCAGATCTGCTGCTTTGGGATATATGATGAAAATGAAAAGGTTAGTTTTGCTGGTACATGTATTGCTTGAAAGCAATTTTGAAGTGGTTTACCGCTAATTTTGTTGAAATCAAACTACATGCTGAAATTATGATATTTTTTATTTCTACCAGGTCAGTGATGTAGCAATCGAGTTGATAACCACCCTGTTGCTCGGAAGACTCAGCATGAGTGGCGAGCTGTGGAAAAAGCTTTTACATGGGTTGATACCATCTTTACCGCAACTGCAAGGTTCTGTCCTTGTTGATCCAACCTTGGACCAGTGTATACAGGAGCTAGTAGCAGCAAATGGTGTCACAGGAGGACACGTGACTGCTGAAGGTGACACTATCACTTTGCCAACATTGGAGAGGCTGCGGGGTGCATTGCGCCTGATGTTTGTTAAGGATGCTAAATTGCGTAACAAGGCTTTTGATTCAGTCATATGGAATCTAGCCAATGAAGCTAATGGCAAGAAAAAACAACTTTTTGTACATGGTAGTCATATTGAGAAAGGGGAAGACTTATTTATTGTTGATCAGGTCACCACTGCTGTTCACTCTCATCTGCCTGTGTCTCACACAAGTGTGGATAAAAGTCAAATTCTCAACCTTCTGTCGATATTGTCATCTTCACCTATGGATGTTGCCGTAAGGAAATCCTCAGCCCAGCAGCTTGCTATTATTTTACAAGGTAATCTTTTGGGTCATCACCTTATCTGTTAATTATTGATGAACAGATTCACAACCTTTCAAATACAATTAGCTCCCTACAAGTTCTAGTAGCTCAATGGGGGTAGAGCGTCTGACCGGTGTGTTGAGGAGGTCGTGAGTTCAATTCCTGCCTACTGTAGGACTCGTATTTTTCAGATGTTCTTTCGCACATAGCCAAGCAACTACCGGTACTTTCCTGGATTCACAACTTTGACAAAATTGTATGTAACGACAAGCCTCTTTTGGTGTCCTTAAAAGAGAACTAAAGAGAGTTCTTTTTTGGCCAAAAAATTCCATAGATTTTCCTTCCTTTACATGTATGTATTATCCATTTGAAAAATGTCAAATTTATTTGTGGTAGAGTACAAAACTGTGCTACGAAGGATATTGGGATGGCCAGACTGTGAGGTCAACACCAGAACAAATCACTCCTGCTAATTTTTCCTCTTCATTTCTACATTCCTCTTCATTTCTACATTGTTTTTCCTAATTTCCAGAAGCACAAACATTTTTCCTCCATGTTGATGGATTCTATTTTCAGTTAACTGTTAAGATTAGTGTCTTACGCATGCATTTTTGTTTGCAGATCCACAATGGCATGAATCTCTTCTTGAGGAATGCATGGATGAAGTCTGTGTGTCCATTCTTCTAGAAATTATTGAAGAAGATGCTCCTGTTCACTCCTCAGCTACACCTTGTCCAAGGGTAGAGCTTGTTCCTGCTTGCCTGACTATACTGCGATTATTGGCCGAGTACAATGCAACCTGTAGGCACAAGCTGGCCACTAAGTACTCTGTTTACACTCTAGTCACAAGGTAATGTAAAGCATGATTGTAGATCCGTCAAATTACAGCCAGGAAAGTTAATGTGCTGTAACCCATTCATCGACCCCCAGGCCCTGGACGAGTAAATCACCTGGCGTTAGACCAAATGAAATATAAAATCGCTCTCTCAAGACAGAAAGGGTTAATTAAAGGGGATTGAACGTAGACTGATGTTGTTAACCCATTCATCCCGGAAGTGCCCCCCCTGACGAGTAAAAATTAATCATCTGGTATTAGATTGAGTAAAAATTCTACGAGTTTCACTCTCAGGACTGAAAGGGCTAACTTAACTTTCCAGCAATAAGAACTGTGGGTAACCGAGTTTGTTTTTGAGATAGAAGTGTCTAAATACAAAATATAGGGTTTTTTTTAAATGGCTCTGTTGTAGCCATGGTATTAAACCTGTTTTGTCCCAAAAATGAGTGCATCTTGCAATTACTGGTTTATCATAGGTCGGGTAAAAAAAACATCGCCCTTTGGTGAAACAGTTGTTTAGATTCAATCGTTCCAAATAGCACTGTTTGTTGAAAGAATTGATACTGCCTTGAGATTCTGCTTAAGTCAGGTGGAAACTTCCTGTAGCTCATAAAGAAAGGTCTACAAGGTCAAACCCTTACCACCAACCAGTTGGATTAGCTGGGAGAGCACAACTCCTTCCTAACCATCAGTAAGGGTCTTGGAATAACCAAGGGCAAAGTGCTGCACTGTACCTTGTTTAAATTGGTGAATTCTTATCTTAAAGTTTAAAGTGCCCCTAACCCCAAAATGTTTTTTTTTTTTCGCTAAAATGAATCTTTGCACCTGTTTGAAACGCATTGCGGCAATTTTTTCCTTTTTCTAACAAATTCTACCATTTTATAGGCTTCGAAAGTTGCGAAAATCCAACCCTCCTTTGTTCACGACCGAGTCAGAAGGGGAGTGGGTCTATTCCTGATGTGACGTCACAATCTACTTTGCATGCATTTTTACAAAGAGTTCATGCAATGTAAATCAGTTTGTGATGTCACATCAGGAATAGACCCACTCCCCTTCTGACTCAGTCGTGAACAAAAGATGCTTGGATTTTCGCAACTTTCAAAGCCTATAAAATGGCAGAATTTGTTAGAAAAATGAAAAAATTGCCGCAATGCGTTTCGAATAGGTGCAAAGATTCATTTTAGCGAAAAAAACATTTTGGGGTTAGGGGCACTTTAAGTATCTCTTGAGATCTCATTAAATCTTTAAAAGAACCTGTAATGTTTTTCACTGGTGAAGTGGGCCCACAGTACCTTGCTACTGCCTCTTGCTGTAATTATTACTTTAATAGTTTTTCCAAACAATGAAGTTAATATCAACAGGAGCTAGTACATCTATCACTCTGTCAAGTTAGGTCAGCTATGAAGTAGAATACATTGCTCTAAATTGTCCAATCATATTATGGATACTATGTGAGAGATTAATAATTGATAATACAGTAATAAAACAAATTGTACAGACACAGTAAGTCTGCTGAGTAGTTTACAGACTGACATAGTGGGGAGGTCACTGCAATTTATTCTGTTCCTTTATTAGGTGTGCCCTATTTTGTCAGTCCAATGGTCAGGTTAAGTATGAGGCAGCCTGCCTCATGGTTCTTCTTCTGTTTGATGAGGCAGCAGTGACACTGCCTGACAGTAGTAATGGTGGAATATCTTTCAGCTTGCCAAAATCGGTTGTTAGGAGGTATGTCATAAGAAAGATCATCATAACAGTGTGGTGATAGTTGCCACTATATTATAGAGGAAAGATATCAGTTGCAGATTATTAACGACACACTGCTTTTCAGAGTTTAAACAAGGCACTTTTATTCTGAAAACATGAAATTCAACATGTGAATGAATCCCATTAACCCACTCTTCCCTGAAGTGGGCTTCATTGTAAAATCTTCTTGTCTGCACAAGTCAGAGAAAAATCTGGAAAGGTGAAAGGGTAAAATGGAGACATTTTGGAGCGAAAAGAGACGTTTTTAACCCTTTACCAGTAAAGGGTGCCCCATTGACAAGTCACCCAATGCATCTTATGGGTAAGGTGGGACCTACATGTAGGGTATCCAGGGATACGACTTTAACCCTGAGGACCCCAAGATAAGAGTCATGAACCTTCATGTTAGGAATACACATTCTGATCAATCATTGGAAGGCAAAACAGTAGTTGAGTTGTTCTGGAACACTTACCAGCCACTTAAGACAATCTCTACATGTTATCCAAAAGTGCTGAAAAACTCAGATATTTTAACTGAGAGAAAGCTGCAAGGTCCACATGTTGCATGCTGTAGTCCTGACTGTTGTATTTGTGCACTGTAAGCCACTGTAACTGTACAATAATTATTATTATTATACATTGGTGTCACCAGCTCGATTTTGATTGGCTATAAGGACGCAGCTAATTCTTGCTTGCTCTGTTTCTCTTACGTCATACCTACAAACAATAGATTTTATATATGTAGAATTGACGTCATACCTACAGACAATAGTTTTATGCATTCAGAAGTGACGTCGTGTAACACACTAACCAGCAGTTTGATCAGTTTTGTCATGGCGGAGCTCAGCTCAGGAATATGCATAATAAAACAATTATTGAATTCGGTTTTCGCATGTTAGCGATAATTATCAAGGCCTCAGTTTGTGTTATCCGCCTCAGCCTTTGGCTTCGGCATATAACACAAACTTTGGCCTTGATAAGTATCACTAACATGCTCAACCTCATCCAATAATTGTTAATTTTTAACATAATAAATTTGAGATCCTAAAGTGGTGCCTAAACAGTGATAATGATACATGGAGGAAGCTTTCTAAATCACTTATTTCGGTTTACTCTCAGACTGGAAATTGACTCAATATTTGCTGTTTCATTACAGATTTCAGTTGCCATTCACTCCTCCTGTCCACACCCCAGTGAGTGTTCATCAGTCGCAAGGCCTGGAGCTAAAGAACTCACTTACCTCAGAACCTTCAGTTTCAAGGCTTAGATTGGCCTGGAACATTGGATGGCATGAAACTATTGAAAACCTTGCAAGGGTCAAAGGGGTGGAAGATGTTGGCAATCCTGACCAGGATTTAGGGTGTGATTTGATTTGTTTCATCCCTTAAATGACATGCATGTAGTTGGGGTAGTACAGTGTCTCTATGACCATGCCACACTTGGTACACTACAAGGAACATTGTTGCAGTATTAATTTACACGTATACTGTATAGAAAATTCAAATGGTGGTATTCAGTTGATAGCAGCTATGGGTTTGGTACTGCACAAAACTATTATAATGATTTTTTTTACATATGCATAGATTATATCAAGATACAGATGAAAGCCTTCATGAAAAAATGGGATCAAAATAATTGTCCAGTTTGCAACTTGACTACCAGCAGAGTTAATGGATTACTGGTTTATCATCATAGTTTTTAAACCAATAAAAACAAAGTAAAAGCAAAAAGTTCCCATGATAGACAGTAAACTAGTAACCAGTAACTGTCGTCTGTCTTCTGTAATACCGGTATATCTTGGGTGGGAGGGTAAACACTTGGATAATTCTTGCCAAAACAAGCTACATGTAAAAAAATTATTTTACAATCCAAGGGTAAATAAAGATATAAATTCTATGATAATGATGTGATATGATATTCCTGTCATGAAAGACATACAGTAACATCCTTTTAAAGAGTAGTCTATAAATGATATCCTCTGTAAAATTCATGGGAAACAACCCAGATACAATGAAACCACAATAGAATGAACGAAAATTTTACAGGACCTTGGTTGGCACTTCTTTCTATGAAGATATTCTGCACATGTAACAAAGAAGGTTGTTGAAGAATAATCAACAAAAATCGTTTACCCTTCATTCAACTTTTTCAGGTACTGGCCAGCATTACGGTGGAGAGATGTCGATGCAGATCTCCTGTGTTGCAGCCACATCACCATTTCTCTCAATAATCAGCTGCAATGCATGGAATCCGCAAGCTCACACTACGATGTCAAAATGGCTCTCAGTAATATAACGGCTCATTTGCAAGCTGATAAGGGGGCAACAGATGGCATGAAACAAAGGCTTGCGGTGGAGGCGCTGTATACGTTAAAATGGGAAAGTGCTTTTGGGAGGTAAAGTCATTTTGAATTAAATTTATTATTAGTTTTTAATTCATATATGTGTATTAAATGTTGACCAGTGTTAATACTAGAGAGATTAAGCATCACATTTACGGAAAACAGCCAACGTCGGACTAAAATTTGTGTTTTGCCAAAAATGAAAGAATATGTGAGCTCATTTCTTGCGTGGTAGCAGCAGGTATCAAGTAACTTTTCAAAAGAGAGAAACGAGTTAGAATAACATCCTTTTCATGCTTTTATGACAAGCAGCAGCTCACCGTTTCGCATTTGCCGTTTCACATAAACACAACGCTTAATCTCTCTGTCTAAATTCTTCTTGCAAGTGGATGGGATCACTAGATGTTGTGATCATCCTCAGCTGATGAGTGGGTGACTCAAGTGACAGAAACGTATTGCTGCCTGTTGGTGTCTTTCTGTAGGACTGTTGAATTTAAAATTCTTTTAATTTGTGGGAAAGCAAGTACAGTAGCTTATTGTTACAAATTCAAGGGTTTTTTTATTCAATATGATTTAGATTCCTTCAAGTGGTTCCAAACAATGCTGAAGATGACACTTTAGCCACAGAATTACTAAAGCTGTTAGATGTCATTCTGACTGGGCCTCCACAGCCCCCGGAACCTGTTGTGGCCTGGGTGGCAAGAACGGTATTGGAGAGAGATGGGCCTCAGATGACTCTGTTGAGAAATGTCGAAACAAGCACTGAAGACTCAACTGTCTCTGAATCAAAAAGGTATACTGTGTCAGGAAAATAATGTTATTGTCTGGTGATCTTTGTAATTTGGACGTGTGACTTATGCATACCATTAAAAGATTATCAGTGAGAGCCAACCTGCTTTAGGGTCTTTGTGAAATGGAAGAAGCGCTGTTAGAGGCATAGTTGTGTTCATCACTATCAATTATCCAGAAACAAGTCTCATTATATGAGTACCCCTCCTCATTAAAATTATAATGATTATCACGATTTGGCACTTGGACTCTAACATTGAAATTACATACCAACCTTGCTCCTTAACGTCTCCCTTTTATAGGACACGGTAGTTTTTACGTCAGTGATTCATACTGGCGTATTCACTTAACATTTTGATTTGAGGGGCTCAGAGCAAAGAGACATAAGAATATGAAGAAGACTTCAATAGAAGGATAGGTTAAACGTACTTAGCAATGAATCGCATACATTATCAATAAAAATTTTATCTGCAGAACATTGCGCAAGCATCTCCTCTCTTTCCTTGTCACGTTGGTGAGGTGTCTATCTCAGTACACAAAGGGCTGGAGACTGGATAAAGAAAGAATTTTCATTGGAGATTTAGCTTATGCACTGGCCTTGAATCTGGATTTAGAAGACAATCCTCAGTTTTATGATATCCCAGTGCTCGAGACATCACTTGTCTGTTTGGCACATATCAGTGCGCAGCCTCACTGGAGCTTGTATTGTAAATTCTCACAGGGAATGAGTCTCTGTGTTCAGTTGATGACCTCTTTGGTGCAGGTAAGTTTCTTTTTTTATATGACTTATTCTTGGCAAGGTTTGTCCATCCATGCAAAGTGATGCAGTGGCGAGACCCCAGGGGAAGGTACGTCCAGTGCTATGATCGCTCCATTTCTACTAATGTGGGTGTTGGTTAAATTTGTTGGCTTTTTAGCTCTCTGCTTTCAGACGTTTTTGTTGGGGTTTTCCCTGTCAGGGGCGTAGCGTCCATATACGCACGTACGCCCGTGCGTACAGCTCAAATCCGGGAATCCTTATTCCATGGAAAAAAGTCTTTGCGTGAGTATTTCCAGTATCGTTTCATTAACCCATACAGAACTGGCCAAACGGATCCAACATCATCCAACATTGTTGGACGCCGTTGAAAAGTGTTGAAAGAGGTGACCAAACGAATGCAACCTGTGGGATCCAGAATTTTGGACTCAAGTGTCTGGAACCAAAATCTACCCAGAATCCTTAGAAAGCAAACTCTCGCCATGTTGGCGTTTTCAATTTCCCTTTAAAATTATCAATAGAGTCACTCTGTGATAGCAAGAGGACGGCTGTTCCAGAATCTGGGAACTGCAACAGCAAATGCCTGGTCTCCAAAGGTCTTGCACCATGCAGGTGTGAGGAACCTTGAGAAGACCCAGGGCGTCACTGCGTAGGGAGTAGCGTACCGGGGTCTTGACTTGCAAAAGATCCTGCAGATACATTGGCGCCATGCCCCTGAGAGCTTTGAACACAAGAAGGGCTATCTTTTCGAAGAGAGATTGCTCAAGCTTTCGTCGCTCAGACATTCAAGATTTTGGTCGTTCAGCATCCGTAGCTTGAACTGACGTGGCAACGCGCGAAACAGATGCAACGAATAAGCCATCACCATGGATACCGATAGCCGCAACGCATGCGTGCGTGCAACGCTGTTGAATGTGATGGCCGAACGAATGCAACCCTGTTGTTCACACGTTAGAACAAAACAAACGTTGGATGATGTTGAAGACGATCTTTGATGGAAATCAAACTTCGTTCAACAACTTCCAACATCATACAACGTGGTGGGCAAACGAGTGCAACATGTTCGATTCAACAATGTTGGATGATGTTACACTAACATGTTCAGTGGACCCGTTTGGCCAGGCCTTAACTGCGAAAAACGTAATAGTGGACGAAAGCAAAAAAACAACTCTACCCTTCGAAGCCCATCGAACAGTGTCAGTCTTCAGGATCACCAGTCCCCCAGTTCCCGGTTATTTTTTAAGGATATGTTATGATGATGATGATGATGATGATGATGTTACAACAGAGGTTGCGACGTCTTGCCCTTTGCTTGTACTGTAATTATAGCTTGTTGTAGCTTGCTGCAGAGAAAACTCGGCAGATGGGTAAAATAAACGACTAACTACTGCATTTTCCTTCGCATTTATTTATTGAAATGTCCTTTGAAAATAGTCGGAAATGGCATTACCGAGACCCTAAATTTCCCCCTACTTTGGAGCGCCTTCGGTGCTCGAAGCATTTTTCGTGTGCGGTACACCTTCAAAATCTCACGCCACGCCCCTGCCTGTTATTGACCACCAACACATTCTAACTTCCAATAACCCTTTAAGGCCAGAGGGGCGCCCCATTGACAAGCAAAATCGTCTGGCGTTAGACAGTTTAAAATTCATAAGTGGCCACTGGGAGTTTAAGTGTTAAAGCAGGCTATGTTGGCGTGCAGCAATTTGGAGCAACACGCCCCTGGGTTAACCCTTGTAGAAGCCCATCCAAGGTAGAAAAGCTATATGCCAACTTACTAAATCCTACAGAAACTGATACCAAGGTCTGGCCATGCGAGTGTTTAGTTTGATGTTTTTTTCTGCCAAATGGCATTAATGATAGCCCAATTCAAATTTTAAGAACTTCTCTTGTAGATGGGCCGGATCCAATGGCAGGAACTGGGACCATATTGGGATGACATAGCTACTTTACCATTCTCACTGAGAAAAACTGAAAGTCTATTGCATCGACGCTCTTCATTTCATTTCAGATAGTCCTTGCTTTCCATGCAGGCAGATTTGGAGCCAGTTTGTCGTTCATGGGTAAAGGTGTTACCTACTATGCCGGTCTATGTCTTTGCCACCTTACGCAAGAAATGGCTGCCATTGATTCAACGCAGGTAATACACTGCATGCGATGTAAGACTAATGTTTCACAGGAAAGAGATACCTGTACACTTTTCAGCATTTGGAACTCGTATTAATTGAAATGAAAGGACTAGCAACAACAATTATCAACAAGTTAAAACTTGTTGATACTGATTTTTAGTCTCTTTTTCTAACAAGTATTAAAGAAGGGTTAATGCATAATCATCAAAAGACTTAACCGGTAGTACCGTGTTCTTGTCTGTCGTTAGCACTTCCCAGTGGGAAGAGAAGCAATGGATGACACATTTGACTTAACATTCACTAGTTGCAGAAGAAAATATATCCCTTGACATGAGGAGTATTCACAGGGTACGGTGATGGAAGACAGAGATCAGTGGAGAGGGCTGGGGCCCGTTTCTCGAAAGTCCCGAAACTTTACGGGCCTTTTTCGGGTGTCACAATTCCCTTTGTATCTCAAGAATGGAGAGGATTTAAGGTGGCTGGTACCAGTTTCACTACTTTTAAGGACCTTTTTGTTTGAAGGGTTGTCACTACAAAACTGTATCACGTAAAAGAAATGTTATGATACCATACCAAACACCAATTATTGCTTAACAAAATGTGCTCACTATTTTGACGTAATAGGTTACTATGGCAACATGAAAGCTCTCCAAAAACACCCTATATTTCGTCTTTACTTGCTTATATCTCAAAAATGAACTCGGTGACCCCCATTTTTTATAGCAGAATAATAATTAGCAATTTGAGATAGGACTATCAGCAAAGTTTAAAAAAAGTCTTGGGAGCCAATTCAGAGCTACCTTAAATTTTCGAAAATTTAAGGTAGCCCTGAATTGGCTCCCAAGAATTTTTTTAAACTTTGCAGATAGTCCTATCTCAAATTGTTTATTATTATTCTGCTATAAAAAATGGGGGTCACCGAGTTCATTTTTGAGATATAAGCAAGTAAAGACGAAATATAGGGTGTTTTTGGAGACCTTTCATGTTGCCATAGTAACCTATTACGTAAAAATAGTTAGGGCATTTTGTTAAGCAATAATTGGTGTTTGATATGGTACCATAACATTGCTGTTACGTGAAACAGTATAGTAGTTATAACCCATCTAATGAGAAGGTCTCTAAAAGTGGTGAAACTGGTTCCAGCCACCTTAATTCGTCAAACTTCACAGTTATTTTTATTTTTGTTACCTTGAAAACATGTTAAAATATCGGCTTTCCAAAACAAGCGGTTGGCAGTTTCTCAAATGGCTTTTCGAGACTTTCGAGAAACGGGCCCCTGGTCTCTGACAGGTTACGAGTGCACTTGACGTTAGGAACCTTAAGGAAGGCGACGACGAAGGCTACGAGAACGTTGTCAAAAAATATTATTTCCCGTTATTGTAATAATATCGCAATTATTCCAAGTTGTTCGTCATGGAGTGTATGTTAAACAAATCGAAAGTGATTCAGCGTTGTCTGTACTCTTATCGACAACGATATTCGTCATCACAGTGGTCAAAATGTTGTGGACTCACGAGGCGTAGTCCACAATATTCAACGCCAAAGAAGGTTTTTATTTCCAGAGCGTCAACAAAATCATGACACAAAGAAAGAGCAAGCGTTGTCTATAACTTTCTCGCAATATGATTGGTTTATTTCCCAAAATGGGGTTTCCTGATTGGCTATTACATTGCGTGACAAATTGACGCGAGCATGACGCGTACAGCGTTGTCGAGACTCTTATCGACAACGGCAAATTAGCCAATCAGATTGCGAGGTTACAAGCAATTGTGGTAAAAATCAACATTGCAAGAATGAAATTGGTAAGAACGGTGTGGATGTTTGGAGAGAAAATTGAAAATTTAACTTCAAGTTTGCGCGTCCTCGACATAACCTCAAATTTGGTCAATTCACGTCCTTGTCAGGCCAACAACGGTATAGAAATTTACCAAAGTGTAAAACGCACGTGCAGGGTGCCTATTGTTTCCTGGCGTTCTCCTCCCTAATATGTTGACGTCGTCGACGCCAGAGCCATCGATGTAAAACCAGCCCTGGAGTCTCTTTTGAATGTCTGTATTTATTCAATTTTATTTAAGACTAAAGAAATGAAAAACCTCTTATTGGCCCTTTAGGCTTGGGTGTCTCACTGGTTGCACAAAAAAGATCCTGACGAGGAGCCCTTACCCTGGCTGGTGCCTTTATTGACAGACCGTTGGCCTGATGTGCGTTGGATTGGGCTTTCTATTTGCACCAGTCTCGCTTCCTCTAAACAAGGGAGAAGAGAACTTGAGAATACTGGAAAGAAGTTTGTAGGTGGCTTATGGAGTTGTGTGTTTACCATTCTGTTGGACGATCTGGAGTGTGGTTTTGTTAGGCAGCAGGTTTGTCTCTTCAGAATCTCAACTCTCGTTGAAGTACATTGCATTTTTTACTACCACTGCCGCTTGTTTGACGATTAAATGTTTTCTTCATCTTGGTATCATGATCTGTTGAAATGAAGTAACCGCAGTCACGGTACTGTGACGCTTGTGGGATAGTAATAATCTAATCTATCATGGAACCGCAAGAACCATCTCTATTAAATAAAAGACGACTTTCATAAAGGGCAAACCAGTGAATGTGCTACTTGCCAACCTCCGTTCATATACAGTCGTGCCAGCTAGCTTCTTTATTAAGAGTGACAACTTAAACATATAAAAATAAACCTTCCTTACCCCGACAAATTTTTATCTCATAGGCGGCACTGCTCCTCTGCAGTTTAGTGAGTGGGGAGACACAAAGCAATTCAGCTCAAGATACTAAACCGCGTGATAAAGCTAAGGTAATTAAACAATTACCTTACAATGGTAAGTGGAGTATTTTTCTCTATAACACAAGCTCTCATTGGTTACTTCAAGACCGGGTTACATGACATCCACCACTCAAAAACGGATTCCTTCGAAAATCTTTGAGGGCACAACAGTAAAGAGAATTATAACGTCGCATTGTAACAGTACACGGGAAATGTTCAGCGGTGACCATCCTTGTTGGTGAACACAGCAAGGTTCTTGTCTAACAATGGCGACCCCTTCACGTTTTGCTAACTTGTTTTAACAAGCTGTGGCTCAGTTTTGTGAATCTTCTTTGTAGTTGTATGTCCTCGTGAAGCAAAATTAATTGTTTCCCTAAAAAGGGCTAGGCTATTAAGTGTAAGGTGAAGTACTGCTGTTCACTTAGTGAGTGGCTGTCTCCAGTTTCCAGAACGACGACAATCAAGGAATTCTTTTGCTGCACCTCTTGATCTTTACGTGATCACATCCAGTGAAATTGAAGGCTGGTGTTAAAAGCAGCAAACCCTTCCTTTTTGGCTTCTCGTAATAGAAAGCCGCGAAAAAATATATATATATACCCCAATGAGATGGCAAGTTTCAATCCTTGTAAATAAATGAAATGAGTAATATATCCTGTATATCTGTACTGATTTGAGTCAACTCGAAATGGCATTTTTTTCCGAGTGATTTGAACAGGAATCGAATCAGTGACCTTCTGTCTGTTGTGATTGGCCAAGGCAATATGCATCTTGAGATCTCCATCGGCTACTTCAATAAGAACGTCGTTTAAATTGCGAATTCATATTCAACAAACTTTTCAATATTATTGTTGTCATTATCCAGTTTGATCAAATTCAAGCTGCAAACAGTCCTTTTCCATACAACATACGATTTGGTGATTTCACGTTGCACGTGTGCAGTGGTCGTGACAAAGTGTACAAAACTTTGAAAGGCACGTGCAGAGCCATTATCCTCGTTTGCTCCTTTTTGTCTGGTGGGCCCACTTCCTTCTCAATTGAAGATTGAGTGCATAATAATATTTTGTGAAGGTGCTAAAAAAAAACAAATACAATTCAAGTGCAGGTGAAGTACAGGTGTTTTGAAAACGAGAATTAAATATTGTTTTAGTGGCGATGCCGTTGTTTTCACCCTTGTTGGTCATGGAGTTCCCAATTACTTAAATTTATACTTGTCATAACCTCAATGAGTTGTGCATCCAGTTTACTTGAATGCATCAGACTTCACAGCAAAATCTGCAAATTTCCGTTTTTAGAGCAACTCCAAAGGAATTCAAGTCCTGCTGTCTCTTCTGGGCCACTTCAAGTTCTTCCAGAAGGTTGCCAACATATTAACCAACAGTGCTTTGCCTCTGAGGGTCCAACAAGGCACGTCATCAAGGGCCTGTCAGAGCTCTGCTACAGTATCCATTTCATCAGGCACCAATGCAGACATTCCTTACAAGCCCCTTGGTTCAACGTCCCAATCGCAATCGGGCAGTGTAAGCTCAGAGGCACAGGCAATAACTTCAGATTCTGCAAATGGTAAGGCCAGCCCTGGGGTCGTCTCGGTAGCCTCGCATACCTCAAGCACCATTCTTTCTGGAGTGTCTACATCTGCACCAGATACACAGCCCTCGAGGACTCCCACCTCTTTGGTACCGCTCATCAACGAAAGAGGTCTTCCAAGTGGGTATGTTGCTATTATGGCATCTACTTTGGTACTTTTTCTGAGATGATATGCCAAAGCAAGTAACTCGCTATCGCACTCATATCAGCTTGGATAAGTAGCCCATAGTTTAGAATCAGGGCCAACTTTTGCCGCATTTTGCGAAAAGAAATGAAAATGGACGAAGCAGCCAATCAAAGAAAGCTTTTTCCCCTGCAGTCTCACCCTTCCCCACTCACCACTCTCTCTCCATCTGACCTAAACTTGTCTCTTCTCCCCTTTCAGCATGTCTAGTGCTAGTGGCAGCACTGATGTCGGTTCTTCAGAAATTTCGTCAGCCCCATTCGGATCATCCTTGGTTGCGACAGGAACCTCAGTCACACCTGGACTGATTGGGGCACTGGCTAAACTGATGCACAATCTAGCGTTGCAGGCACCTGAGCCCATCATTACAGCTCTTAATAAGGCTCAGATTCTCAGCAGCATCATTGAGTAAGGAGAAACGTTTTTGTTGAGGACTGTCTCTTTCTTTCCATGGTGACTCAGGGATGCTCGTAGCAGTAAAGTGGGAAATTGCACACATGACCCTAGTTTAATGGCTTAGCTCTCACGAGTCTTCCATAGCTCTGTGGTAGAGAATCCGATCTCGTAATCGGAAGGTCGTGGGTTCGACTCCTGCAAAGCAGCAATCGGATTTTTTTCTAGTATCCCCGAATCACCACTGAAAAAAGTCATCTCTTCATTTCATTAACCGAGGTTAACAATTGCCAACTGTCATTACATACAATACAATACATACTTAATTGAACGCTACCCATAGGGGCCTTTCAGAGCCAATGAAACACAACGAAACGACAGAACAGAACAGCAACAACAACAACAGCAACTGTTTAAAAAAATCCCAACTGGCCGGAGACAAACCAGTTGCCTTTTTACAAGCGCAGCTGGGAAGTTGAACCAGGGACTACCAGGATCAAATTCAACGAGTGGTTACAGCCGGTCTTAAACCCGGGTTCTCCGGATCTCAAGGCAAGCGCCCTAACCACTGGGCCACACTGCCTCCTTGAAGAGGTACCATAAGTCGGAATGTAGTGGTACATAAGTCACCTGAACCGTTTAATGGCCTATAGATCAGTGATAGAGCATCCGAACTCGTAATCGGAAGGTATTTTCCCGCCATTTTTCCCGCGATTCATCATCTAGCCTGCGTAGCTAGTTGTTGGCTTCGTCTCTCGTTCCTTTGCCTCTCGCGCCAACAATTACAGTCAGCTACGAAGGCCAGTCATCATCGAAAAAGGAAACTCTTGTCCATCCATTTACAAGGGTTACAATTTCACCATCTCCTTCCTATAATTGTAAGCTTTTTTTGTCGTTTGAAGAAAGTAAGAAGTTTTAAAGAGATTTCAGTGTTCGATACTGACTCTTTCATTCTCGAAATCAGATTTGGATCTGAGGAATTTTTTTTATAAGTTATCAAGCAATTGTCTCGTATAGACATCTGAAAGATTCAGGGGGCTTCATTGGCAATTGAACCCATGACCTCTGCGTTGCTTCGTAGCTCAGTTGGTAGAGCATTGTACCTGCATCGCAGAAGTCGTGGGTTCGAATCCAGTTGAAGTCGCCTGAATTTTTCAGGTGTCTGTAAGAGACAATTACTTTCTCAATCTGTTGTGAAACGGAGGGTTTCCTTTTCGCACTTTTTGTTTGCGTTTTCGAGCGAGGTTTCATCCGTTAGTTTATGAAGTGCATTTTGACTTTCTTCTGAGAATTTTCTGATGTATCCTTTTGTTCACAATACGTTTTATACCCACAGCCATATTGAATTCTCCGAGGTGCAATCTTTCCTCGCTGCTGAAGATTCTGTGCTACGTTCCCGTGCAGCCAATGTGGTGATTGAAGACACTTTGTCCATGTACAGTGACATTCTGAACTTCCTGCATACTGTTGTTCGCCTTAATACCATATTCTGCTTTAGTCTTTTGCAAGACTCTGCTGCAATTGATAGAATAGTGAAGTTGTTTTCACTCCGTGTTGCCGGCGAAGGTGAGTAGAAACCACCTTTGCACTTACTGAAGTTGAGATTTCATGACGACCAAGTGACGTTCGCATGACGGCGCCGTTGGGTCACGTTATAGTCCCGCGTCGCCGTCCTGTAGAAATTTGAATTTACGATATTCGTAGTAAAGACGACGACGTTCGTGCGCGTGCGGCAAATTTTCCCGCCGTTTCTGATTTTTGTATCTATCATTTCAGAAGGCAAAGTTTTTCAAGCCAAAATGCCTAACTTCAGAGAAACGAAAGCTTGTATAGCATACGCTTATGGAACGAAGAATAATTTGTACTTTTATACGATGTTTACAAGTCAAAAACCCAGAGTTCCCGTACTGGAGCAATGAAAGGTTCGTTTTGGATTAGAAAACAAACAACGGAGGCATGGCTGAGTTTCGTTTCTACAGGGAAGACGTTCATAAACTTGCTGAACATCTTCACCTACCTGACTAGAGAACCACTTACAATACCTATGTTATGCATGTACCTCAAATGCTATGCCTATCGTTGTCGATATGGACATTTGGCTTTGACTTTCAATAACGCTTTTATTCTCGTAGTTGGACTACTATTCGACACAGCGTAGCAAAAGAAAACATGGTCACTTTAATAACACGCAGACAAAAAATGAAAAACATTTTTCAAGAACATGCCCCTAAATACGATACTTGATTTATCTGGCAAAAACCCCTGAAGCATTAAGAGAAACTTTGCCAACTGTTCTCGTGTCCTGTTATTTTCAAGACACCGGCAAATTGCCCTCACCAACGTCGTCGACTTTGGTGCGACTCTGGCAAGTGCCCATACGGGCATATGTAGGAGGTATGTCACGCAATCTAACGGCGCAGTCTTGCAAACGTTGTCGATTCATAAGCTCCTTAATGATGATGATGATGATGACGACGACGACGACTTGATGTCACGACTTTTGTTGCTCTTCTCTATGGCCACATAAGAGACCGAGATGCGGCAAAGAAGGACTTCTCGTGCTTTATGGTTTTGTTCGAACGCATCCGAGCATGGCTGATAATCCAACATGTCGAAGAACACTCAGCAAAATCGAGACGAAACTCGTAAAAACGATAATGGTGTTTTAGCATCTTAAAAGCGGGAAAGAAAATGTCAAAGAACTCTTACAGACAAATTATACTTTAGGGCTTTTTTATAGTCGAAACTTTCACAGAGCTCCGGCTGCATGTGTCCTGAGTGGATTGATCAGTGGTCCGCATGGGCTGAAGTTACCATGTCTTCTTGTCAAACGTTCTCAACAGGTTTCTTTACTTTTTTGCAACAGTTACTTGAAAATCGCTTTACTTTCGGAAGCTTTCCGTTTAACGCCAAACGTGTTTAAGGTTTTATATCTTCTACTATTCCAACAACGTCCCCATAAGCATCATGCCAAAAATGTCCGTCATTTCATTTTATGCTTGTGAATAAGTCTTTTCAGAATGTTCGCTGAAGAAACATAATTTTTTTTTTCAGATGAAAACATAACGAGTGGAGTTTTCGCGGTTTGGGAGAGTGTAAGCAGATTGTTCGTGACTCTGTTGCAGAAACAAGGCCATTTGTCGGTTCCAAGTGTTCTTGAAGAGAATTTGTATCGCCACTGGAGTTTGTTCACGGGTAAGACAGTAACATTTTGCCTCAGACCACGAACTATCATTTTGAAAAAAGGAATTTGTTGTGAAGGATTTCTCCCATGCTGTTGCATGTTTGCTTTCCCATCCTCAGTTTTGTCGAGTTCTTTACGTTTAGGATATACCCACTCGAAAATTCCGATAAACCCAGAGGTTCCTATTGCAGCTTGTTCCCTAGCAAGGGAAAGACAAGGGGCCGTATTCCCAGAGTCTTGGTCTTGTCTAGTGATCTCTGAAAGTCGACCTCATGTAGAACCGTGTGTCCAATACGCCGCTTAGAGCGGATTATCAGAAAACACAGCGTGCTTCGGGATAAAACAATTATAAAATTTTCTTCTTTTGTTTTGGAAAATAAAAGCAAGCAGAATTTGCATTCGAAGTCTTTTAAATTTGTAGCATAAGCTTGTTTTTATTCCGACACGCGCGTTTGTCAAAACTGTCTTATCGTTGAATCTTCATACATTTGAATCGCGACATCTTGTATTCTTTGAGTTTTGTAGTCGGTCACTTGGCAGTGTTCAAAAGTTCTTCATACGAGGCACTCATGTTAAGATAAACGGCTCTTAA
This sequence comes from Montipora capricornis, assembly GCF_036669925.1. NCBI lineage: Eukaryota > Metazoa > Cnidaria > Anthozoa > Scleractinia > Acroporidae > Montipora > Montipora capricornis. The sequence continues at coordinate 45,976,434 of NC_090892.1, read as the reverse complement.
GGCTCTTTCTTTTAAGGGCTCTACTTTTCTGCGGTCAGATGCAAACAATGCCTATGGAGCGTTTTCACTCACGTGACCAGCCGCCATATTAGATTACTGAAAGAAAAGAAAGTATTTGCGTAATAATAGAGTTCAATTCCCGGAGGATTAGTTTGCCACACCATCAAGGCCGCCATTCCTTTGTTTTGGAAGACCAACATGGCCGCCGTTACGTCGTGTGAAAACGCTCTATATGGTTGTTGAAATTTAAATTCTCGTGAATCAAGAGATGATATTTTTAATCAATGATCACTCGGGGAATGGTGACTCGGGGAGTCAAACCTACGGCCCTCCGATTACTAGTTCGGATGCTCTGCCACTGAGATATAAGAGACTCCCAGTTGTTCAAACGATGGATAACGCTATCCACCGGATAAATCGCTATCCAGCGGATAGAGCGGTTTTCAAATGAGTGTCGCAAAACCAAAACCAAAGTAATTACTTTGGCCAATCGAAAAGGTAATTAATTACACGTAGCCGACACAAAGCGCGGGAAAATGTGCACGCGCGAGCCACGATTGGTTTTGATTTCACTTCTGATTGGTTGAGAAATTGGCGCGAAAACTTTGAACCAATCACTGAGTGAAGCAATGCAAAACCAAAGTAATTCGTTAATTACTTTCGACACTCAATTGAAAACCGCTCTAAACACTAGCAAAACCAATTGAGTTATCCAGTGGATTGTGATCTATCCGGTGGATAGCGCTATCCATCGTTTGAACAACTGGGGCCAGGTGGCTCCAACGGGATTCGAACCCGTGACCTCTGTGATGCCGGTGCAATGCTCTAGCAACTGAGCTATGAGGGCACACTGAGCTGTGAAGCCTACTTCCATGCTGGAAAAGATAAGATAAGTTTTCCCAATCGGTTTTACGGTCCCCTCAGTATAGTCAGTCTAAAGTCTACCCAAGCTTACATTCCATTGATGATATTCTTCGTGCTTTAAAAGTTCGAAATGATGAAAAAACAAACAAAAAACCGCGAATGTTTGTTTTTTTAATGTTAAAAAGTGTACTGAATGCGCAGTATACCTGTACTCTTATTACTTGAAGAATCTTAACTAAGTTGAGTGTCGACAAAAACTACAGATGGTAATTAAGGGTAAGGAACACTAATTTCTGAATCAAGGAAGGAAATTATCGTAAAACAGTTTTATAGTGTGGAATGGCAAAGATCGCCACGCTAAATCCTCTACATAGCATTTCCGGTGCCAATGCCAAACCAGTTGAACCCTCGCCAGCTGTATGTATGTTATTTGCCAGCTGGGAGGTCCGTATAGCGAAAAAGTGTGACCTCGGTCTTGAAAATGCTGCCCGAGGCCGCAGGCCGATGGCAGCTCCTTCAAGACCGAGGTCACAGTTTTTCGCTATACGGACCGACCCTTAGCCGATAAATAACTTATTAATTTTTTCCTCTCTTTCTCCCTGAAGTTTTTTGAATTGTTGACTCGAAACGTGCAGTATTAAAGCGACTTACAAACTGAACGTTTCAAAGAGAAATATTTTCATTTGAATTCTATAAATTCCTCTTGTAAATGGAATTTAAAGGTTATCACACAAGCTCACGCAACCAAGGCTAGGATTCCTCCAGCCGTGAGCGGACCGGATGAGAACAGTCCACCCGCTCCCGGAACCAATCAGATTGCAGGATTTCTTGAATTCCGCCCTCTCACGCACTGAGAAAGAAATAAATGATCTTATTGAGGCATAAAGCAAAGTGTTGACTCGGACATTACGCACTCGTGATGTTATTCACAAGAAAGCATAGTAAAATTTTCTTTAAATTTTCAGATTTGTTTAAGGGAACATTCTTGGAAAGCAACACTTCGCCACAGGCCAACCTAAAGAAGTTGCTTTTAACGCTGCTCGGGCTCCTTGTGACTTTGGATGGGAAAGAATCTGCAAAAAGCAAAGATGCGGTTGAAGAGCGGGGCAAGGAAACTGGGGCAAGGAATCGAATGGCAAAGCTACTTGACAGCAGACTTGATGAGGGACGTGAAGATTGCGTAGAACCGTTTAGAAACACTGAAACTGCGGACGAGCGCATCGGTAACATCACGTCTTGTAGTAAAGCTAGCGGAAGTGATCTTTGTGCTGTTTTATTGCGCTTGTATGATTGTACCCGGTCCTCGGCCTCAGACGTTTTATACGAAGCGAGGTCATTGACTTCTTCAGTTTTGGGTTCAGTTTTGGCTCTTAGTCAATCAGCTAAACACACAGCGTTACAAGGTAAGGATTTCACAGCAAAGTAAAGTATGTTATTAATGTTTTGTTTTAGAGCCTATAAAGCAAAAGGAACGGTTCTTTCCGTAAGGCCGCTTTGAAAGAGTCCGGTACCGATCCATTTGCTGTTTGCTTTTCTTTAGGTGGTCTGGTGGAAACCTGTTTGGAACAAGTCAAGCACCTTCATGTCCAGATGAATATGAATTCGCTTAATCTGGGAAAAGGACCAGCGTGGAAAAAGGTGTTGATTACAAAGCTTAAGTATATTATCTGTGTTCGAGCCGTGAGTTTTCTTATTGGCAGAAGGAAAAACAGATATATTTAAAGACGTTACTAGTTAGAAAGATCGTCACTTTGTTATGAGAGAGAGGTGGTATGAATATGACAGGACATCCTGAGCACAAACGATTCAGACGCGAAGGCATGCAAAAATACTCCAATTAGCGAGAAGATTACGTGTTCGCGTATAAGAGGTGGAACTCTGTCTTGCTTGAACAACGTTTTTGAGCCGCATTGTCTTGGCGCTATACAAATTTCGTTTGAGGGAGATGAGGGAACTGATTAAAGGGAAGTCATGCGTCACCCCACCACTTGACTTTTAAAGGATGGTGATGGTGGCTGACCCACCCTATGTAAAGTAATTACCCGACCTTGTCGAATTCTTCAGTAATTCATGTGGGTAAGAGTTTAAAAAAACGCTTTATCGAGGTCATTTTTATATCCCTGTTGTCCCGATACGTTAGAATGTTGTCCTAATTAATATTGTAATACATATTAACCGACTATGTATATCAAAGATTCATTTCACATGTCCGATACAATATTGGAATTGAATGGGTCGCCCGAGGCCTACTGGTTGAAATACTTAAACAGATCGTCCGTGCCAGAGCTATTCCTGGTTACTTATTAAACGATACTCAAGGAAGGTAATTACCTTACTGACGTTAAGCTAATGCACCTGTTTTGTATTACTTGTTTTTTAGGAAGATCCCATGGTTACTGAACTTATCAAGGTGTTGCAACTTTTGAGGAACTTTATTTACTGCAGTGCATCAGTAAAGGTTAATCATTTTTTGGTGAAAAATAGAATAGGTCTCTTTTGGTGCGCCATAAAACTCACACTTAATGCCATTTTGTTCCGCTTATAGGCCGCTTGTTTAGAGAGTGGTATTGTTGATGTGCTGCACAAACTGTGGTCGTGGTGCACTGTTGAGACGTCACTTCTTGTAGAAGTCTTGCGTCTTTTGTCCGCGCTAACGGCTCAGTTTCCAAAAGGTGAGTGTTGAATCCCTTTCTTCTGAGCACGCAGTTAAAAAAGAAGGACGCTCTTCTCTTTTGCTGCTGTGCTAATTCGTAAGCCACAACTCAGAGGAGTAGTATTTGCAGCGTAAACCAAATCACAACTATGAACAAAGATCATTGCGATTGCTCCGTTAACTAAACCTTTCAGCAATAATATTTAACTCTGAATTTTAGAACCTAATAAACCTTTTCGATCCTTACTTCTGTGGATTACTACAGTGAAAGCTGACCTGTCAGTAAAGAAAGGTCAAATCGCGTATTGGGATGGGAGAATCAATTTTATTCAGTTGACGTTGTCAAAGATTCGCGTGCTGTCGGCGACTATGTCATTAAATGCAGTTCGAGGTTCAGTTGTTGTTGAAAGCGGCAGTTCATGGGCCTTTGATATATAGTTAAAGAGCGATAAGGAATACATACATCCCAGCCTTCCTATAAATCCTATTTTTCCTATTTATTTTATAGGATCCTATAAAACTCCTATATTGAGCCAAAAACTCCTATATTTCCTATAATACAGGAAAATGAAAGTGTTAAATGTTTCTCATTCAAAATGTGTCATCTCTTGATATGTATCGTAATATGTTAACCCTTTAAACCCCAATATCCACTTAGAAATTATCATACTGATCTTCATACATTTCCTTAAAGAATTAGTTGAGAGAGTTTGATAACAGATGAAAGCATTTTCCCTTTAGTGATCATTTTACAAACTCTCATAAGCATTGATGTTGGTCACTATTGGGAGTTAAACTTCTCGTAAGTGGCTGACCTTTTTTGGAGGTTATAAGGGGTGGTCATGTGACGGTTGACAATCACTGTTTACTTTTGTTTGTAAATCGTCTTATCAATGAACACATTGCAAACTAGTGTCTTAGTCTCCGAAATGATGCAAGACTCATTGAATTGTGTTTCAACCTAAGAATTTTATCTGTGAGTGGCTGAAAATCCTCCCATAGAACTCCTATATTTTGTCCTAAAATCCTATAAATCTCCTATATTCCTGCTAATTTCCTCCTATTTTTCCTTTTTTTTTTTTTTTGGAAAATGGCTGGGATGTATGGGAATATGACCAGATGAGTTCCGTTCTGAACCTGTTTTCAAATTCATGTGCTCAGAACAAACACTTCGTTGTCTTATTCCAGTCTAAAGATTCTTAGTGACGCGACACCGGTGGATGCCAGGCAATGACGGTTTTGTCGGATCTTTGTGTAGCTGAGACTGCGAGCACCTCATCTTTCGTCCAGTCCGTCGAACGTGACACGAGATGAAAATTGATAGTAGATAGCCGCGAGTAAGTGTGTGAGACAACAAGCTGTTAGGTAATTTTCCTCTGTTTTATTGCAGCGTCAGCTCGTATTGCTGGCAGTACAGGAGTTCCAGGCAGCGTGAGCCGGTCACTTCAAAGCGGAAGCACCTTTCTGCACGGCGTAATTAAACTTACCAACAAAACAATCAGTAAGCTTCAGAACGGCACTAGTACAGAACTGGATACACATCTGGCTGTGTTTAGGGCCATTTTTAATCTGCTAAATAACGCAGCCTTGAGCGCTGAATGCCGAGGAATCCTGTGGAAGGTGGGTAAAATGACTGGTATCCCTGTCGCCTCAGGTTTTTATCTTAGCGTGTATCGTCTATCTCTCCTACGATTTTTTAGAAGTTAGTCTTCCGCACGTGTTTATGTTGCATAAGGTCTTTTCATCGAAATCTTCCAATTGCTCTTCCAATAAGCATCCTAGTTCCAGAGTCCCGATTATTAAAAGGAAAAAAATATCAAAGCCGTGTATAAATCTTGAAACGAAAAACAAAACGATAAGAGACAATCTGTGGCACCACGCAAGAAGAAAAGGGCAAAAAGCCCTCCTGCTTAAGGAATCACGTAGGTTGTATTCAGATTGCATTTCTTTTGATAAAGCATCGATTGGTCGTGCTTGGTATTTAACAGATACGTTCGGAGGAGGTAACAAGCCTTCAGCTTGCGAGCAAAAATATGGCATCCTTGCAGTTCAGACTATATTTATCCTTCAAATTTGTCCCTCCGTTATTTTAATCACGGTGTTTGCTTTGCAGACTAACTTTCTCCAGCCATTTTCCTCGTTAAAACCTCTCAAGAGTGGCCCTAACGCCAAACAAAGATCAATCAGCCGAGGTGCGACCCTTTGCTGGCTCGGCCTTTTGGTGAACCTCACTTTCTTCAGCGATGGGCAACAGGGCGTTGTCAAAACCCCCGGGGCTGTAGAGGGGCTGCTAGACCTCAGTACATCTCAGGCTAAGCAGCTGCAGGAGAAGGCTTTACTGGTGCTAAGAAATCTCTGTTTTCATGGTGCTAGCAAACCGGTGCTTTTAGTGAATGGTGAGTATAACTGGGTAAAATAAAATTTGTCAATAATAATTGATGTTTTTTTCCTAGATATTTTTGTCGCACGGTATCGAGACCTGCCTTTTCGTCTTTCGGCAAAACTCTTTTCCTCTCCCCTCAGTGTTTATTGCTTTATTGCAGAAGGCTCCTTCTCAAACTCGTCAAAAGCGCTTTTGCTTTTGCTGCGAAAGTGCGAGAGAGTGGTGACGAGTATAAAGTTCTGCTTCGCCGCTCCCTCAGCGCGCACGCGCTTTTTTTTTTCCCGCCAAGCCATGCGTGACCAGGCCCTGCGTCGCTAGAAACGTAACTGAAGATGGGAAATAAGAGCGTTGCTAAGGCGCCTGGAAGCACCAGCTCTTCCTCCTCCCCCCCCCCCCCCCCCCCCCCTCCTAGTTATTTGGTAGCGCTATCAAAATGAGTTAAATTACCAACTGGGTAGTTATTAATCCAATGTATAGCCCCATCCACCCTTTAGACAACTGGAACGAGGCTGAAAGTGATTATGGAAGTTTGTTTCTATCAAACGATTTGATTAGGTTTGTAATAAAAATTTGAGCTTCTCTTTGACGAAGGGCTATCGCTCGAAACGTCATCCCACAAATCTTTCTTACGATGGTTAGTTTACCTTATCATCTCGTTTGATAAAACCAAATTTCCCCACTACGAGGCAGTAAAGTAACTAGATTATGGTACCAATATCGCATTGTGTTTTGTTCAGAAAAACTCCTTTCTCTCCTTGTGGATTACACGACCAACGCATCCACGTACTTGAGAGCGCTATGTCTGTCAGCCTTATGTGCATTATTGCACAATTGTCAAAAGGTAAGCTGTACTTTCAATATTCTCTCGGTGACGAACGACCATGTTTATTAAACCCATGGAAAAGAAAATTGTTTGCATAAGGATAGAGCAGACCACCACCCCTCCCCCCCGAGTTTAGTTCAGTTTAGAACACTAACTTGCGAACCACCCCACCACCCGCCGACGTTATGAGGAAACCAAGGATAAAATACGCTAGTTTCGAATTGTGCAGCAACAAAAGAACAGAGTCGAGGTTCAGGGAAATAATTTGCATTTTCCTTTGCTTTGAACAAACAACTTGCTGTTTTATTCCCCTGAACCTCGACTCTGTTCTTTTGTTGCTGCACAAATTGACCTTTTAGATGCACAAATGAATGAAGGGGTAGTTTCTAAAGAAACTGTGGTGCTGCGTCGGTGGGGAAGTAGGATACAAAAATTTGGTTTTATCAACGGAGTTGATAATGTAAATTGGCCACCGTACAGAGATTCTAAGGATAAAATACGCTAGTTTCTTAGAATCTCTGTACGGTGGCCAATTTACATTATCAACTCCGTTGATAAAACCAAATTCTTTTAGATGCACAGCTTCATTGTAAATAAGTGACTTAGCTTTATGGATTCTGTGCTTAATAAAGTATCTATCTATCTATCTTCAGAAATCTTCTGAATGGACAGTTCAGTTAAACGAAATTTATCTCGTTTTTGGTTTTTCAGGCCAAGGTGTCACTAAAGAAGGCTGGAATAGTGAACAAACTCGATAAAATAAAGTTGTTGCAAGGTTTGATTTATTTTTCCACATTGTTAAGTTAGGTGTAATTTAGGACGAGAAACCACAGCTTTACTTGACGCACAGACGAAAGAAGGGCTTGGAAATGATAACGACAATGAAGTTTGGTGGTTCATTTGAATCACGGAAATGTTAACTTTTTTGGTCTAAATTGTGAAAAACTCGAAAAGTAAAACTAAACCTCGTACATCACGGTAACGCTCCTTGCAACCACTGAATTCATCTTGGCAGGATTAACTGCAGGCCATGTGTACATTTTTTGAAACCACTGTTCACTTATTTCCTCACGTCTTAGGCTCTAACACGAAAGGATCACATTTTTGGCCAAAAAAATGAGGCACTTTTCTCTAAAAGGTGAAATACTACTGAGGGTACGTTAGATGTTTTACAGTGCTACAACAACGAGTATAAGTGACCTTTTCTTTTTCTTTCAGAAGGTGATCAGCCAAGCAGGAAAGACAAGTACAGCCTGATGTGTCGTGATAGTGTCATAATCTTACAGGAAATATTCTCAGACCAAGGATAAAGAGACTTAATATCTAGTTGATCATAATTTTTTTACAGGAGTAGAATCGCGTTAAAAAGCACCAATCACTTCACTTTGGTATTTTGCCCACCGCTTGACCAGTTAAGAACTGTAAAATACTTGGAGCTGCGTTGTAAATAATGTACAAATAAACGAAGGATAATTTCATCCTTGGTAATAATGTATTTGTCAGTTCATTTCTTTTAGCTTGGTGTGAAACACTTAAGTAGGGCCGGAATCAAAATCTTCGTTGGCGTACTTGGCATTCCATCAAGAGAAGGGATTGCTAAGCCTTTATAGGCTTCTTTAATCGGTCGACCAGACACAAGTTTTACTCAGCATGGTTTTCCTTGGTCGCCGAACCTTAGGTAGTTTGTCCTGTTGAACTGTTATGTGTAGAGTCGAATGAAGTGGTCCGCCCCAGCAGTAAAGATCCAGGGTTGACTTGGATGAAATTGACAGTCCAATACACCTACGATGAGAAACGAACAAAGCTGAAGTTTGTTCCTTGCTACAGCGTAAATTGCTAAGCTCAAAAACACAAGTTTTGTGTTTATCATTCGTCACAAGATCAGACGGTTAGACAAAGAGAAGTGCCAAATTGTATTGTCTTTTTTCCAACCGCTCTGTCCTGCACGCAAAATTTAATGCCAAAAAACGTGGAGCTCATAAACAGAGGAGTAAAAATATCCTTTTACATATTTGGGCATGTTGTATAGCGGTGCAAAATTTGTTGTCATTGACCTCTTTAGCTTGTACGTTTTGTCTTCCCATTTAAGACCACGGGATGTTACTCTAAGAGAACAGTTTCATTCAAATGTCGTCTTATGCACGTGCATAGGTATGCGTAACGTATGTAGAAACAAAACGTACAAAGCTAAAGAGGTCAGTTCATCTTTACCACTCGACGGCCATTTTGGAGTCCATGGGGAATAAAGGCTTTGTCTTTGCACGTCTAGCCTCACACTGAATGAGGGGGGGGGGGGGGGGGGTTGGATGTGCAAAATCTCAGTTTTGTTTGGACACTGAGTGATATGGGTCTATTGCCTCGTCAAAATATTCTCCATACTATCTAATTATTTAATTATCCAACTCGTTAGGCAAACAAAATTTAATGCCAAGAAAAACGTTTTTCTGGAAAGTGTGAAAGTTTTTGCGTGATGTGCGTTGTGAACACGTCATTGGTTCTGTATCTTCTTGCACAATATCGAAGAACATTTTCATCCGTCTCCTGTACTTACTCTTCAACAAAGTTACATATTTGGATATTTTTAATTGTTGACATAGGCTCATAACGTTAAAAAAAGGGTTTCACGAGTTCAAGAAATTGCGAGTTTCTTAGTTGTCTCTTGCGTTGGTACACAAACCCAAGAGATGAAGATATGTACGCCCCTAGTTACTTTCTTTTGTTTGGGTATCTAGCTCTACATACCAAGTTCACCTTGCACCTCGTGACCTTTGAGAATTTTAACCGGAACTATCAATGGATTTTGCAACAAATCACTGCAAAAAAATGACAAAAACCCAAACTCGTTCAGTTAGTACATGATTATTAACTACATATGGTAAAAGGGCAGCGTTGGAACTTCGGCTAACTGACTCGCATGCGTACCCAGATTTTAAGGTCTGCGTTCACAAAACGGACTGAAAAAAAAAACATTCCAAAATTTGAGCCGCTATTGCAGATACTGAAGATGCGGCTGCTTTTGGCCTGATCTTCTGGGGCCGGTTGCTCGAAGCCTGGTTAGCGCTAACCGTTGGTTAAGAGGTATCAAAACCTATAGGTTTCCATGGCATTTAACGCTGGTTAGCGCTGACCATTCTTCGGGCCAGCGGGGCCAGCAGGATATCGATACAAACTTCTCCGTAAATAGAGGGATGACGGATTCTTGTGCCTTACGCACATGTCATGTTACTCCCATTTCCATCACGACAAGCTTCGCCTCGATGATTTCGTGGAATGAAGCTCGGATATGAATTTTTTCGATCTTTACTCAAGGATAATCGGAAAAAGTTCAAGTGCGCCTTTCTGTGGAGTAACCAGATGATTCATCAAATCCGCCAACATTTTTGTTATGTTACTAACAGAAGCACATTACAAGGCTGCTGCCTAAGAAAATTTTAAAGGGGCCCTCAGAGCTAAACGCTGAGAACTTAGGAGCCCAACATATGAAGTGAAAGGTGTTGCTGTGAAAAATTAAGGCGCCCAGAGTTATTCTTTGGGAGCCCCAGGCTACCGGGCTCCTGTTAGGCAACAGCCTTGACATTACCTTGAAGCGTGTAACGTGCAACTATTTTCCATGGAACAAAGATGAGGATTTTAGGACACCAATGTTATGCCCAAATATGCACAAAAATAAGATCGAAGCTGCACACGCGGGAAAATGCAAGAGGTACATTTCATCCAAAGGGAATTTTTAAATTAAAAAACTCCAACTCTCTCGCTTCAAGGTCATGACCTTCTGTATTAATTAATGACCAATTTGGAATGCTGAATGATACAGAAAGCATGGAAGCCATAAATTTAAAATGAAGATAGGAACGACCTAATGGAAAGATTACCGCCGTTAAGGAAGGATCAAAATAGTGAAGAAACAATTTATTAAAGACATGCATTTGAACCGAGGGAATGTAACAAGTTAAGTCTTGAGATCATTGCAGTTATGAACGCTACTTTAGCTGCAGTAAAGAAAGGAGAACCTGAAGAAAAAAAGACCAGTTCCAGAGAAATGACCAGATCCCAGTTGGTAGAGCACTGGACCGGTACCGCAGAGGTCATGGGTTCGAATTTCGTTCAGGCTTTCCTTTTGTCACTGCTAAAGTAGCGTTCATAACTGCGATGATATGAAAAGTCAACTTGAATTAAAACAGCAACAGAAAACTGAGCTGGAAAATACTCCAGGCTCAAACGGGACACAAACCCATGAAAGTCTGATGTCCTCCACACTGCTCTACCTCTGAGCTATGAAGCCATTTAGGAACTAGTCAATACAACATTTGCATGATGACGCCATTTTACTACAAGTACGATAATCCTTCAGAAACATATGAAGCACCATGAAATATGGCAAGATGTTTTTCCACAAATCATGTTCACGTGATCTCTTGTTCTTCGGGCATTCTCTTCTACGTCATCATTACCCAAGACTTACTTGAGGGCACTTGGTGTGAAAACGTCATCATTTCCCGATTATTCCGTACGCGCTTGCAGCTTTCAAGTCGAGATTTTTCCTGTTAATACACACTACACATGTAATACTATATCACTGTAACTACATAAGGGAAAGCTACAATGATGACTCCTCGGGATTTTGCCTCTAAGCAAAATCCCTGCCAGGGCAATAAAATATTTTAACAGCTTACTCACTTGAAAATTCTTCCATGACACACGATGACAGTGCCATCATCACTGGCGGATGCGAAAAGAGGATAATGACGATGAAACGATACTTGCCGCAAAGCTTTCTTGTGACTCCTAAAACGATTACAAGCGACAGTCGGTGAATCTCACGTAGCTTTGTGGCTATTCACGAGAAGACACGTTCATACATATCCACTACAGGCGAAAAATGAGATTGCATGGTGGGCTGCATAAACACCACCCCGTATTCCCTTTGGGCTTAATCCTTCATTTGTTACTGTTTGGGTTCTGGTTCGAGTAAGGAAGAGGGAAACACCTCAGTTGTAAAGCATGTACTAAGAATGTGAATCTCATTATGTTGAATTGGTCACCTTTTACTTCAAATCTACTCGCTTTAAATTTAAAAGACAACACAAATCAAGGCTTTCGACACCATCTCTGCATTTTCCACGGCGGTTGTCACCAACCTTAAAGTCTTGTATGGTGTGGTAGATAAGTCCATATCAAACCAACACAATCGACGATCGTAGCTTCCCACAATCAGATTGTCTCCTAAAAAGAAACACAAATGATGTTTTATTCCCGGTTGAAATGCGCGTGCTCCATAATTCTTGCGATATTCTCATTGATTGCCATAAAGCTAAAAACAAAGTAATGGATTGGCCAATCACAACCGAGACAAAAACTCAAATTAACCAATCACGACGAGAAGAAAAGGCCTGGAAAGGGCGCCAAACGCGTGAAAACACGTACGAAAAAGTCTGCTCTTGATTGGCTGAGAAAAAATGATAGGAGGTTTTCAGACAATAACCGAGCTAAGAAATACACAAATTTTTGGTTTTATCAACGGAGTTGATAATGTAAATTGGTCACCGTACAGAGATTCTAAAAGCTTTTAGAATCTCTGTACGGTGGCCAATTTACATTATCAACTTCATTGATAAAACCAAATTTTTGTATACTACTTCCCCACCGACGCAGCACCACAGTTTCTTTAGAAACTACCCCCTTCATTAAGAAATACACAGTCAAGGCGATTGCAAGTAACTTTTGACACTAAATCGCTAAAATCAACGTATTGCGAGTCACTCCTTTGACGCCTTTGACAAAATGTGGACTCTGAAATTCAACTTTCAGCCAATGATTTTTCTCTTTTTCCCTGCTTTCAGTCATGTTTGCAGCAAGAGATGGAGGTCCGTTAAAACAGAAACTGACAAATATCAATGAGACAGGTTGATCCGTTATGCAAAAGGTATTTATGGAAGTAAAAACGAAATCGTAGCCAACCAGCAGGCTTTCCTGCGGCAGCGTGGAGAAAGGTCTCCTTGAGGCCCGAATCTCTTCACAGCTACGCCGCTTCTTCGCCACTCATCATTTACGCTGCCAGGAAAAACTGGAGAGCCTGGTTGTAGGCTGCGGTTTTGTTTTCCTCTGCCGCTGAACATTGAAGAGGAACGGGTTGATGGGTCATATCTAGCCTATCTTGATTTTCAAAGTCTGCACGTCGATGAATTACGAATTAGAATGGTTCAACCTAAATACTGTAGATCAGCGCGGCTTTGCTTAGAAACGCTATTTCCTGTTGAACTAAAGCTCTAATTCTGCCCGTTTTCATTCTTTTTACAGCTATAAGCTTCTCATATTAAGATGGGATATTGCGTCGTGTAATTGTAAGGAAATGTTTACTGTCCGTTTGACGGATGGTCATTAGTGTTGACCCACGGCAATTGCGTAGTCGTGTCAATTCCCAAAGCTCCGATCATAAAATAAGTGGGTCTGCATTGTCTCTTTTAACTCTGCTTCTATTGTATTAACTTACCTTTGGGATGAACAGCCATGCTGGAAATCCACTTCACATTTGAAACAAGTTTCTTTGTGAGTTCTTGCTTAGTAAGATTGTAAACTCGAATAAAACGTTGAGTCTAAAATAATATACACCGCAATAAGTAAACCTAAAAGAATTTTAGCTCAATATATATATTTTTTTTATTCAGAGATTTAACATAATCACGTTCAAACCTGATGCAATTTCTTTAAACGCAAAAATTTGAAGGGAGAGTATCACGGTATAGCGCATGTTCTAGCCGTAGCGAATGTCACCGTTTATAAGCCAATCGGAAGCGACGTTATAATTCATGCCGGAAATTTACACCTACGCGTGAAAATTTCGCTCAGCCCTGAGCTCATTAGTGATTGTTTCAAAATGAAGAAATTTTTACAAATTTGCGATGACATTCGCTTCGGCTAGAACATGCGCAATACCGTGATACTCTCTCTCTTACATTCTCATCCTAAAACCAGACGCAAATTTCTTGGGAACGAAAGAAACATAAATTTAATCTAGAGATCTAAAACATGCACTCTCTCTTAACCCTATTCATACTGTCGTTGTTAGTCCAAGATTTGAACATGGCCTTCGTTGAATGGGGAGAGGCGTAATACCATCGCCTTAATACATATAACTTCAGAATGAAATCAAGAATGATGCATGCGTCAGTGTAGGGAGCACAAAGTGGTAACCGTTGCTTGGGGGAACCGAGGGTCTGGTATCCATCAGTAAAAGATCATTTCCAAGTTCATTTCAGCCTCGTTTTCAAAGCCAGTTCAAGAGCCAAATGCTTGTGATAGAAATTTCTTTACTTTACGCATGACTTAATTTCTAAGGTGCATGGCACTCGAAAAGAGCTGGACTTCCACTACAGTGTTTGAATAAACTTTCGTCAAACAACCTTGGAAATAAATGAGTGACTCAGCTGTTCTGACGACCAAAAGAGCCAAAGCTAGAAACTTACAGCTACAAACAGGAATGGTCTTGTTGGGTGAAAAAGCACACGTTGGATGAGACCTTTGGCTTTCTTGAATGGGCACTGGTGACAAAAAAAAAATTTACATTTAGCGCGTCAAAAGCTACAAAGAGGAGATAAAGTCGGATTCTTTTCCCATCGACTTCTTGCATCAGGAGGATTACCAATGAACGGGTGAATTAAAGAAAAAAAACGCACAGCCTGATGGACGAAAAAAAAAAACCCTACCTGGCTTCGACGCTTGGTCATCTGATGGACAAACACGGATTTGTTGCATCCTACAGGTACAACAAAGATTCACCGCAAAAAAATCGTTATTTTAGGAATTTTTATGATCCAAATGAGAAATTATGGAAAAACATTACCTTGGGGTACAACAGTCGCAAAGTAGTCGCCTTTTCCATGCCACGTGATCTGTGAAATAGGCTGTTGAAGAAAAATAATCAAGATAAAGTGATAACAAAAAAGGAATCATGAATAACACGCATATCTAAACCTGTGATTGCACGTCTTGCCCCGTATTTAGACAGGTTTACATTTCGCTCGAATATCTGAAAATCATCGACTGACTATAAAACAACTTACAGTAGAAGATGCTAGTACACTGTAAGTCAAAATGAATGCTTCAAAACGTGAGGCGCGTGCTCTTTCGCGAGGCATGCAGTTAAAAGAAGATAATAAATTGTCTTATTATATGGCTTGTGTTTGTAGCCGATATAACGCGTGCTCTGATTGGCTAATTGTGACTGAATTGTAGGGCATTATTCTCACGTAATGCCCACGGGCCGATTACGGGCTTGCAAAAACAAAGCAAAAGGTAATTAAAAAGCCATATAATAAACTACTTACTAACCGAACTAGCTTGAGCCGTACAGGGGAATATTGGCCCTCGGTCGTTTTTGCACGGACCTCGCTGCGCTCGGTCCATACTGCCACGACCTCGGGCCAATATTCCCCAGTACGGCCCTCGCGCTCGGTTAGTAAGAATTTATTAATTCTCCACTGTTCTCCAATTTGGCCAACTGAATACACACATTTCCGAGTTCAAGTCAGCCTCCTCTTCAAAGCGAACTAAGTGGAAAGTTTTTGTAATGGTAATTAGTTCTACTTTACGTACGAATGAAAACTAAGACATGAACTCAGAAATGGCCAATTATCACAGTGCTTTTCTCGCACTGACCCACTTGATTTTTTTGTAACTAACTGGAAAAGTGTTCAAATTATCTCTAAAAATTATGATTTTACCTTGCTATGTTTTATCGCTAAACGCTCTCCTTCTTTGTGCCTTTCTTCTGAGACTTGCGTCCATTCTACTCCAGAATCCTTTGGCTCAGCTGTAAATTAGAAGCGATAAGAAGTCAACTCTTTATTACGCAATACTCTTTATCTACGACGGGGACCAAATTTTTGGGTGCCCCTGCTTTTTTCGGTGCAGACCGACACGCTATTCAGTGCTACTTATTGTTCGAGGTGTGAAAAGTAAAATTTGACATTTTATCGTGGTCTAAATCGTCAACTACGAATTATACAAAACGAGATCACCCAGCAGTATAAATACGATTATGTGAAATACTGTAGGAAAAGTCCTTGGCTATAACAGATACAAAATGATTCTCCCACAAGGGTTCACTGAAATGACAGTTGAATGTCGTGGTGACAATAAAACGTTTGATTTCTTACTTAAAGGCCTTCAGGTAGAGGTAGACGTGAATTTGAATGAAATTTTAAGACGTTTAAGGAAGTGATAAAACTAGAAAGAGAATTATTTTTTTGAACACAAACCGACAGTTGCCCCCCAGGTTGGTAGGGGACTGTTTGGGTGTCCATATACCAATTTAAAATTTAAATTCGAATTCTTAGAATACAATAAATCTGGAGTATGCCTTATTGCTCCCAATTTCACCACTCTTTTGAGAAAAAATATCTCGTCCCGAATATACCCAAAACTCATCAAAAAATTTACAACACACCCAAAATAATTGATTTGTGTAATGAGAATAGGGTTTTGGCACTGCTTGAAGGTGTCCCGGGTGGCTTTAAGATCTCCAAAAAAGACATAAATGAGAACACCAACCTATAACATAAATTAAATTATCTACGAGTGCAACTAAACTGATTTGTGCAAGAGAAAAGGCGTTTAGGCTATAGCGCATTTCTTTCCCGTTATCCGCAAATTTGGAAAAAAATGACCAAATCTCGAGCTTTAAGGAAAACACAATGACGAATTTTAGTTTTTTCTTAGTTTAAACACAGACCTCCCAAGTATTTTTTTTGCGTAGACTGACTGGCCTCAAGTTTTTACGTTCAAGTTCAATGGCGTAGAGAAACGGTGGCAAGTTTTCCAAAAACGTTACCTTATCCATATAGTTACCTTGGGAAGAATCTTCTGAAGAATACGATTCAATAAGTTCATCAGTGGCTGCACACAGAAGTTTATCACCAAGCAGATGATTAAAAATTACAGCTCTGTCTTCACTGAAAAAAAGAAAGAAAACGAATTCTGTTGTCTCGGGGAAAGAAACCAGTACGCAATCATGTTAATAAAGCTCTGATAAAACCAAACAGATCCTGTCCGTATTGACCGATAAAGGAGTGTTCGTTTTGACACAGTTATGTTAAAATGCGTAAGAAGAACATAATTCATCGGTAAAAATATCGAACACGCAAAAAAACGGGCAGCTTACTGAAGCACTGAACCTAAAAGACTCGGTGTTACAAATAGCCATTCCGATATATCCGGTGAAATAAATCCCTAATATTTGGACACATTTTCTCTGTGATAGAACGATGTAGCTGTTAGCTGGGTTCCATGCACCCTACTTCCTTAAAGGTCAATTTTGATTTGTTTTGAAACAAAGTGGCCACGTGTCATTGCCTTAAATGGACTGAAAAATCTTTCAATCATGCATAGCAGACTGGTGTTAAATCTTTGGCCAATGGGTTGCGCAACATGATATCCCAAAAGAACCCACACAAATCCTGCTAAGAGGAGAATTCCTACAGACAGGAGTGATTCAACTAACAAGACACAATATACCATCATGAGCAGTTCAAGAAATTGAGATTGTGGGAGAGCAAACGTTTGTAGCAATGTAAGATATTTGATTAATGCAGCATTTTCCCTGCTTGACTCTATCTGATTGCCTGGAGCAGCTGTCCACATGACAAAAAAAACTTACACTGCTACAGCAAGAAGAGTAAGGGAAGAATTTGGGTTCCATGCCATACTGTGCACAGCACCACCACACTCCAACGTCTTGAGACAACGTCCTGTGCAAACTTCCCACAACTTCAAAACTTTATCATCACCACCTAACAAATAAGCAAAGGAAAAAAGCTGGTGAATAAATTTATTCTTTATGTTATGTTCGTGCATGGTGGGAGCCTGAAAAACGTATGGTTATTGTGTTCACACACAAAACCCTTGTAAATCCAGAATAACCTTTCTGTAAAACAGTGGTTACGGAACAATAATATTACTAACCTACTTTATCACACGTTTATTTTAAAAGTCAGATTAACTATTCAGGAATCAAGAAGAAATTTGTTTTTCTTTGTTGACTTGTGGATATTTGAAAAATAATAGAGTGATCCTTTGCAGGAGTTGAATCTATGAGCTTTTGATAACTGCTTCGGATGCTTCACCACTGGGCTATACTGCATGGGAGACACGTGGAAGCCAGGCCATTAAATTAGGTCCATGTGACACAAATCTCTACGTGGGCTTCACAATAAAGTTATTGCCTGCCTACATGTAAATGTGGTTCACCATTGTCAATACAAATACAAAAATCCCAATCATGTTGCTCCTACTGTAGTCTGCGTTCCTGTACCAGCCAAGATTTCCTTCTTTCCAGCCGTGCAAAAGTTGGGGTGAAAACAAAGCTTGGAGGATGGGTTTGCTTTCCCACTCAATGCAGAAAATCTTCACTGGAATGGGAACACTTGCTGCACAGGCTACATCTACAAGTAACATATTATTTTAACCAGGTCTGTTACACCAATGTTGAGTGCAAGAAATGTGTTATAAACCTGAAGCCATCCATTGTCCTGATGGATCAACAGAAATACATCTCACTGCACCAGTATGACCCTTGTATACCTAAAAATCAACCATGAATTTAAAATTAAGCAATGCAGTATTAACATCGAGCAAAGTTGTCAGAGTATGCCTGGCAGGGCAGATAAAAGAACTGAATGTTAACTGATTGTTTTTGTGTTAAGCTGTTTAAACTAATGGCAGCCAAATTTTGAGCAGTTATCAGTATTTATCTTCTTCAAAATAATATTATCATTAGTGTTTGCTCTCTCACTTTCAATCATGTGATCTACATAATGCACATTCTGTTGCTTGATATAATTGGCTGGTATTTCACAAAAATACGAAGGAATGCACTCTGACGAAGGGCCTACACTCAAAACCTCAGCCATTTTATCTTTTCACAGATGCAGTTTGACCTTTTAATATCAACTGAGTCATTTGACATATTCTTGTGTACTCTTCCACCAATGCAGCATGAAGTTTCTAGGATCAATCACTCAACACTACTTGTACTTACAATGGATTCAGTTGAAGGAAATGGTTGTAGATCTCTTGGTCGCGGAAGTTTGGGTATAAGATCCTCAGGATTTATACGGGCCTATATACAACAGTGAAAATCAACAACTGTTAAGCCTGATATTAAATTTAGCACTAATTACAACGGTTTGGACAGTGTAATTTTTTTCTACCCTGGCACAACACTGCTCAGCAGAGTTCAGGGGCTTTGGGGTAAATGGAGTATTTCAATATTTTTACTTTCAAGTTTGGTAGAGTTATGGTTATGTATAAGTTGTGTGTAATAAGAATCACACTAGAACAGTACTGGTAGTTGCCAATGTTAGGTCCTGTTTACAAGGAGGGTGGGTAACCCAACCCTGCTACGGTTACCCTATTACCAGGTTAACCCTATCTGCCTTATCAACACATTGCTCAAAAAAAGAAGAAATATCTGAGTCCTAGGGTAACCCTTCCACTAGGGTAACCCTCTCTCCTTGTAAACTGAGCCTTAATAACACATTAGCTATTACACTCACCCTCATCTTTCTCTGTCTTGGACAAAGATACAAGTCAAGACACCGCTCAAATCTTTCCTGGATAAACTTGTTGTAAGCAGGAACAAGACGCAGGCTTGAATATCTAGAAATGAACAAATACAGCTTATTGGGACATCGTCCTGTTTTCTTCTCCAGTTGCTGATGTTATTTTGTATGCACAACAAATTCAATAAAGCTTCCCAATGTGCTGGCCAATGATGTAACATCTATTACTATCCTCGCTAAAAAGGCCAACAAAAAGACATGGGGTCCTTTGCAGCTCTGTCACTTGACTCAATCACAATACAAAACGCCTTTAGATTTGCTCTGACAGAACCTACTGCGACCTTACATTTGGCTGGGTTAATGAACGGCAGAGTGTCACATAATTATGCCTTAATAATATTATTATCCCCAACATAAACTTCG
Organism: Montipora capricornis; assembly: GCF_036669925.1. Lineage (NCBI taxonomy): Eukaryota > Metazoa > Cnidaria > Anthozoa > Scleractinia > Acroporidae > Montipora > Montipora capricornis. The sequence goes on along the minus strand of NC_090892.1, from coordinate 45,956,731 downwards.
TTCAGTGGTATCATTAACTGAATGAGACAAAAGACTAGTCCATCAAATTGGCAAACAGCAGAACCCTACTAACTTTTTCGGTAGAAATTTCTGTGTTCTGTCTTCAGGATCCATAGCTTCCCAGGCTGCTATCTGTGAAGAAATAAAGCAATCCAGTTCTTCTTAATCCATTATCTAGTCAAAATTAATATTAATTAGAAAAAGCACTTTCAATATCAGGTTTTATTCCCTTCTAAGTCAGTCCTACCTCATCCTCTGTAGGTAAGTACTCCGGTGGAGGATTGTATGACTCTTCGTGGCCTGTAACAAATCATGAGTGGCAAAAGGTTAGACTAACTGAAAAGAAAAGTGCTTGAGAACACAATATTGAATTATTTTTACATGTCAGGAATTGTTGTGAAAGAACACTTAATTTTAAAATGAGGCTAAATATAAGCCAGCTGTTCGGCCTGGAATATTTGGGGTCTCCAGGGAGGTTTGCATGGGCAAGTGCTTTGGTTTGAGTTGCTTTTTTCCTTGCTCGCTTCTTCACGGTCTCTGGAAAACCTGGTTCTTCATTTGCTCCTACACTTATTTCATGAAAAAGGAAAGCACTTCATTTGCGAAGGGCTTATTTTGGCATGGTCACCGATCCAGAAAAACTCAAACTCTGATCTTTCTCCCGTCAGTCCAGAGCTTTCTGCATCAAGTTGTCCTTCAGCAGGCTCACCTAGTATTATGCTCTGTTCATACTCAGACCCCAGTTTATCTCTAGAATAATTAACTGTTAACTGCTTCCATTGTCAATGAAATTTTGACTCGGGGCACCTCAAATTTATTCCTGCTGGCCACTACACCTTTGGCTATGTCCAATTCTTCTTTGCCGTGCTCCAGTTTGCCAGTGGCCCCTTCCACAGCACAACTACCAGCTTCTAAGGTGCAGGTAGACCTATTTTGGTTCATTCTCTTGTTAATATGTTCGCCTCACCAACAATGTTGTCGCTCAGTTTGCCAGCAGGCTCATTCATACTATGTGCTTCATCTTTTTTCCTCAACTCATTGTTCCTGTCCTTCTTGCCGTCCCTTCAGCAGTCGTACATTGCTGGGCCTAGATTCTTACTGGTTCCATAGAAAGATAGTTTTGCGTACTGTTGCTGGAAAGTTTCGCCAACTTCTCTCCGTCAACTTGAGGGAAAGTGAGTCGGGGCCTCAGTTTCTTTTCAACAGTAGAGTTATCTTAATGTCTTCTACCAAGCATCACAAGCAAAAAGTTAAAGATCTACCGTATATCATTCCCTGGTCGAAAGCCTTTTCAATTTTTTTATTTAATTTATGCTCTTAACTCATTTTCCTTCAAGATGGCATGATTTAACTCTTCATAAACTTTTGATCTTACATATTCCACCAATTCCAAGGCAATACCTGGCTGGCTTAAGATACAGCATTTTGCGAACATGCAGCCACCACTACACTTGCAGATTGGTCCAGTATCAATGTTCAGTTGTTTAACTTTCAAGCCGGTGGCACTAGTGTTTTACGTTCCTTCACGGAATTAAGTTGGAGTTCCCCTGCAGTGGTATGCAACTCTTGGAATAACAGTTTTTGCATGGCGCCCTCTCACACATGCCACTTTGCATCTGTTTCTTCTTCCAACTTCAACCAGATCCCCCAGACCCAAGAGCAAGAAGAGAAAATGTCATAAAGGTTGCTCAATTTATGCCACCTCTGCAATTATGTTCTTCTTGTGTGATTTTTTGTTATTATGGACGGTTGCATGGCTTTGGCTTTGCTTTTTGCTGAAGCATGTTTGCTGCTCTTGATACACAATGATTGCTTTATTGCCACTGGGTTGTCATTCTTCTTGTTGGCTTTTCCATATGATTTTTATTAAGAATTTAAAGTGGGGCTGGTTGTTTTGTTGGGGGTTCATTTTCCCTCCCACTTTCTCTTGCAGTTTGTGAGGGCTTTTCCACCGGTGTCCTTGGTGTTGGCGGGTTTGCCCTTGGTCTTCAGCTCCACCTTGACCAGGCCTCAGTGTCTGGGGTCCTTCCAGGTCTTTCACAGGGTTTTGTTTGGGCTTCAACCCCATTGCTTCTCTGCATTCTTTGAGAGAAAACAAGGCATCCACTACTAATGTCCTGAGATCATTGTTTGATTTCTGAAGGTAATCAATCTGGTAGGTGGCATTTTGTTCTGGACACATCATCTCCTACTGGTGCTTGCATTTGTTGGGGAATCGACCTGGGGCATATAACCCACTTCAAGATATACAAGTTGACAGCGTCGTTGGGATGCTCTGCAAATTTGGTTTGGGGCCCTGATGGCCAAGCTTGGTATTGGGTCTGCATGTTGCAACATTACCACTCACCCCTGTGAATGATGCCGTCTAGGCATGAAATGGCAGTTGGGGTGTTGTATGGACCTGGCCCTCCCTTTCAGTCTGGGGTTTGCCCAATGTGTTTTCAGCTCAGTGGCTTTGAACTTGATTCTGTCAATTTGCCAATTGACAAGATGTTTCTTCAGTGGAGTACCAAAGGACAACTGCAGTCTCTTATCAATTGCCCTCATTGTGCTGCTGAGGTGGTTTAGCTTGGTTGTGCCTTTGTTTACTGTATGGTCAGTCTGCTCTGGTGTGTCCTTGATTGTTGGGAGCAGTGAACTCTTTCCAGTAGTGGTCTCAGCCCATATCTGGGGTTCCTCCTGGTTTGGGTGGGTTGTAGTTTTCCAGTGTGGCATACATTTCAAACTCTCGTACCTCTATGTCCCTCAATATTGTGCATTTCATCTGCTCACTTCTGGTGGCAGCTGCTGGGGTTCCATTCCAAATTAACTTCTCAGCACTTTGCTGTTTCCCTGATGCCCTGTCTCATTTTAATTAGCCAGCCTTTAGTCACCTGGACCCAAATGCTGACTGCCAGCCTGCAGTCATCCCACCTCCCTTGTGGAAAAGCTTAACTTGCCAGCCTGGGAAGGCCTTGTGGGCCAGAGTTGGTTCTACGTGTCCTGCTGGTGGGTGGACCCTTTGTCTGTTTGCTACCCATCTCTCCTCCTCGCTTTATTCATCTCCTATCAGGGTTTGTTTGTTTGTTTGCTGTTTGCTCAATGCACTTTCGTCTTGACCTTCCAGATCAATTGGTTGGCTACCTGCTGTTGCAGCATGTCCTGCATGGGATAAAGCATACACTGGATCAACAGGTCCCTCGCACATTCCTATTACAGACTGTTTTTTACATCCCTCTCCTTTTCCAACCAAGATCATGTTATGTTCTGGGCTGCCTCCACCCTTGCCTACACGTACTTTGGTTTTCTCCACTCCTCCAAATTTGCAGTTTTATCCTTGACAGTCCTCAACCCCCTCAGTCACCTGTCAATTGACCATAACATGGATGTCCAATGTCAAAGATGTATGCTGTAAATAAGCTGGAGTATGGCCGCCTTCACCACCTTGATGAGCTCTTAACTTGAGCCCGTGATATGGTCATGTAAGATAGGTCACATTGGCATTATATGGAGCGCTGAATGTATGGTCTTACGGTGACCAAAACCAATTTTGTCACACAGATGGGTTACCATATTTTTTTACCCATGGTGCTCTGTGTGCGTGCCTTTGGAGCGTGGTGCTCTGCTGCTGCTGCTGCTGCTGCTGCTAATAATAATAATAATAATAAGAAGAAGAAGAAGAAGAAGATTTCAATCCACATGGTTATACCTGGTAGTTTCATTTTAGGTGCAGGGATGTGCATTTTTTGTCGCAAAGTGAGCTGCAAAAAAAAAATCAACTTATTAATGGGTTTTCCCACAATATCTCCTGTCTTTAATACTTATATTCTGATAAATTCTAGCCAATTTTTCAGCAATAAAATTAATGGTGAAAGACACTTCTAGTAATTTATAAGTTTCAGGTCATGTAGAGCTTAACCCTCATCCTTACAAGATGTTTTTGTCAACATGAACTTTGTCTGGAAGTGATTTTTCAAAGAAGACTACCGGTATGTCATGCATCACAAACGTCAAGTTACAACTGTCAAAGGTGGGTATTTGCCATTCGTGATGAAAAGCTCCAATGTACATGTAAGTTCATTTTATGCACATTCCTAACTCTCTGCTTCGATTGATTTTTGTTGTTTTTCTGCATATACTGATCAGGACAACGAACTTTCTATTTCCTACTATTGATCAAGGAAACTTTCCTTTATCAGTTGTACACATGACAGTGCTGCAGCTGCCAAGACTTAAGAGCAAGGCCTTTTTGAAAGACATTAATTAACTATCTTTCAAAAAGGAAACAAATTTTGCTATCCTTGAGATATCCTCCTTTTGAATGTGTATGTGCTATTTTTTTTTCTGTGGTCTTCAATTTTAATGTGCTGGCAATGCCAAGGCAAATGGTGGCCATTTTGGAACAAGGTGTGTTCGCTTCCAATAAAACAATGCGTTCATCAGGTCTGAAATCAATCCTTGATCATAGCTCTGAAAAGCCACACCGTACATGTATCTCTAGTCTTTCATATTAAAGATTCAGTATGAAGAAAGAATTAAAAACTGCTGTAAAGCTAGTGATACCTCAAAATCACTGACATGACAGGCTTAATTAATGCAAACAAGTCACTTCACGGACCCCACTCTTGACCCAGTTTCTCCTTGGCTATTGGGCCTCTGATTTGACAAAAATGTCTCGTCCTTCAGCTCTCTAATACTTGTACTTTCATGACCCTGTATTGCATAATTTCAATTTTTTTGAAAAACCCAAAACAAGTTAGGGTCTGGTGATTTCTTTTTTGCCATGACTTGACAGAACAACAAGTCTACACAAAATGACAATAATTTTATTTACTGTTATTATGATTAGCAAAAAGTTCCCCTTGATAGCAAATGTAAGCAGAACTTGTATGGATCAAGCTAATAATAATTTACTTTTCCATGGTACGATGTGACATTTTCACTGTTCTCTCAACAGATCCAGCTTTCATACAGCTGTAATTGCCCTTCCCTCCTATTTCCTTTTCCATACAAGATACCATAATCAAACAGGCCACTAGAAAAAAGATTAGACAGCCATGGGTTACAGTTGACAACCTCTTGCATTGATGATGATGACTCTTTTTGGGAGCAGGGCTGGCGAGTGGTGAGAGCACTCGCCTTCCACCAATGTGGCCCAAGATCTATACCGGGATTAAACACCATAATTATGTGGATTGAGTTTGTTGGTTCTCTACTCTGCTTAAAGAGGTTTCCCTCTGGTACTCCGGTTAGTAGAGCACTCACGCTTTGCTAAATAACCTTGACACTTACGGTAAAGTTGTTGTTATTATTATTAACCCAACTCCCTCATTTTAAGTTCCATTAACTCAGCTCTGAGTAGGATACAAACCTGGACATCTTCTTTATCCCAGATAAGGTAATATCTTGGCTTATCAGACTTAACATCTTTCTTTGGCTTTATCCAGCCATTTCTGATGGCTCTGACAATCTTCATAATCTATTTCACACAGAAAGATCAACCATCAGAATAATAATAATAATAATAATAATAATAATAATAATAATAATAATAATAAACTCTCCCTCTACATCATTAATAATAATAATAATAATAATAATAAGTATTATTGTTATTATAATTATTATTATTATTATTATTATTATTATTATTATTAATGTAGAGAGAGAGAGTAGAATTTTCAGTTTTTCACTTTTAGTATTTGTTGCATTTGGTGATTTTTCCTTTATTGTCTTATGACAAAGTTAGAATGTACAGTATGGATTGTATGAATTTTGCTGGGTTGCCCTCTGCCTTGGGTTAACGCTAACATTATTGAGAATACAATGTATGTGGCAGTACTGAGTGGCCACACTCTACCATCTCACTAAAGCACAACAGTGAAATTAAATGAAATTTAATTAAATGAATATTTTTTTCGCTAAAATGAATCTTTGCATCTGTTCGAAAAGCATTGCGGCCATTTTTCATTTTTCTAACAAATCCTGCCATTTTATACGCTTCGAAAGTTGCGAAAATCGAAGCATCTTTTGTTCACGACCAAGTCAGAAGGGGAGTGGGTCTATTCCTGATTTGACATCACAAACTGATCTACATTACATTAACTCATTGTAAAGATGCATGCAAAGTAGATTCATTTGTGACATCAAATCAGGAATAGACCCACTCCCCTTCTGACTCGGTCGTGAACAAAAGATGCTTGAATTTTCGCAACTTACAAAGCCTATAAAATGGCAGGATTTGTTAGAAAAAGCAAAAAGTGGCCGCAATGCGTCTCGAACTGGTGCAAAGATTCATTTCAGCGAAAAAAATATTTTGGGGTTACTGGGGCACTTTAAGAAAAGAGGCCTCTGCTAGCAGGAAAGATGGCAGTATGTACTTTAAACAATAATTCCTGACAAAAAAAATTATATTCTTGCCAAAAGCCTTACCTTTTTATGTTCCCACTTGGATGGGATGTGACGAGACTTGGGTTCAGGAACATTGCCTACTGGGTGAATCATCTTTTCACCGGTGAAGAAATCCACATATGGCTAGAGTATGAAGGAAAAAAAAAGCATTTGAATTACAGGATTAATTGAACCAGCTTGCCTTTTTTGCCTCTTGAAGTTTAAGACACCTTCTAATAATACATGACCAAAAATACATGTAGCTACTTAGAGTTCAAGAAAAATTCATTTTAATAGAACCTCTTGTAAGGAACCACAACCACTTTAAGGGAGACAATACACCATTACATTCTCAACAACAACACTAATGTCAACAATAAATATCATTGAAGAAAACCACCCTCACATCAATTAATTTACAATGTACATGTATAACTGATAATAAGTGTGCAACCTACTTATTGTTGGATTGGCAGTCACCCTCGAGAGATTCTTTGGCAAGAATCATACGGGACACTGTATTATCTTTTGGAATGGTCTACCTACATTATTTTTTTTTTTGTACGCAATAATGTACATGCACATGTCACAGCAATGGACAAGTTACACTGTAGGATGATCAAATTACTTTGGAAATGAAAAGCTGTTTTAAAGCAATTTTGCACGCAGATAATTAAAAACTAATAATAATTATTAACAAGTCCCTCTCACTGTTAAAAAAAATCCTGCACAACATTACCAATTTGCTACAGTTTCCTCATGAGGATTTGTGTATCTAACCTCGTAAGGATCATAGCCAGTACTTGGGAACTGACAATTTTGAAGCCTGTTAATTATATCCAGCTCCTCATTGGACAGAATGACTTCTCTCATTGTTGCTTTGTCTCTGACTGTTCTCCTGTAAAGATGACAACTTCTATTAATTTAAAAGTAACTTCTCATTGTTCCAAAGACAAAGACAAAGGAGCAAGGATGGCACACTCGGTTAATGGGCGGCCTTGGTGCAAGAGGTCCTGAGTTCGATTCCCGGATCTTGCATCCTTGTTTCGACTTCTTTCCTTTCCGTGTAGCTAAGTAGCTTTGAATACCCGTAAAACAGAGCACTGATGGAGAGGGGGGAGTAAAATGAGTGCACCGTCGACCTCAGGTTTGTCAGTTGAATTACTGTTGCGAGTTATCGACGTTAAATATGGTTACTTTACTTTACTTTTACTTTTTAATACGGTATGGTGACATACAGTATAATTATAGTATGTATACTGTAGTAAGGTCAGTAATGTACTGTATTATTATTGCCTCAAAGTCAATCTTCACACACATGTAGCCAAATTCCAGTTTTAAAATGATCTTACCAGTAGTTAGGATCATCCATTTTGGATAAGAACTGATCCAGCTGAAAACAAATGTTTTCATTGGTATAGGTTAGTAAACAATATTAATGAAGAGATTGAACACATGTAGCTCACATACATACATTCAAACACGTACTATAGAGCACTACATGTATAACCGGTTCAGTTAAGTGTCATCAATTCATTAAATGACAATTTAACTAAAATAAAAATAATATAATGATAAAGTTCTTCTGATCAACAGTCAATCTATCTAACAAGTGCAGGCTCAAGTGGATTGTTGCATCTCTAGTAATTTTTTTTTTCCAGCAGTCCTGAGCAGTTTTCCCACAGTTTTTTCAAGCATTCCCAACCTAGCCCATCCTTTTTGTTTTTTCCTTTCATGCATCTAATCTGTTTATGGGACCCTAGAGTGGGGGCTCAAGGCAGAGTTGCATGGGTTTTTTTTGCCATTTGGGTGAGGTATTCGATATGGGAGCTGACTGTCCTAATTTTTTTGTACACTAACCTCATCTGCAGTAGCAGGCTTAAGTATTCTTTTTCCATCCAAGTTGTATCCTATGTGAGGATAATCATTATACCACTCTATAGGGATGTTTCCAACTGTGTTTCGAGCATCCTAATATTACATAGGAGAAAAATCAAACAAGTCAAAATTAAAGTGAAACTAAAATTAATGTACTGCTGTTGTACCTGTAGTGAAGCACAACTCCTAAACATTTGAAAGAAATGTAAATTTTTTTTTGCCAACTAAATTTTTCAGGTGTGTACATGTATGTAATGTTGTATTTCATTTTTTCTGTGCTTTAATTTTTTTTAACCAGTTTGATTTGGATTTTTCTTTATCTAATACTCACTATCACAACCTAAAAGGAAAATCAAAATTGAACTAGTTTGAAAAGTTTTGAACTTGGAAAAAAAATAATTTGAAAAATAACATGAGAGCTAGAAAAATAATATTTTCACTTGAATTGTCCAAGTAAGTGTGACGATCATTTAGAACTCTCTTTTGTCCTGAAAATATATTGTACATGTCCACTACATGTAGTTTTGTCATCATGATGCTAAATTATATTGTCCAAATTTTTTGTACAAAATACTCTGTGATGTTGTACATTGAAATTTATTGTTTGTACTGTTGGTTATTTGTAAAGATGAAGGCCCAGCTGCGTTTTTGTACTGCAGAAGTCGTGCAGTAGTCACACTTTCATGAAAGTCTTTCATACATGTACCATAAAATCTCTGCATGGAGAGCAAAATTAATAATGTACAATGTAGGATAATAAATCACTTATTATCGGTATTAATAATTATGTTTTCGCATAGAATGAATATTTTACTCAATCTCGTTACCCTGTTGGGAACAACTACATGTAACTTTCTGATGAAAGACAATGTCATTCACTTGTGTACATGGGGAGTCAGAGTGGCTTAGATCTTATCATTCAACTGCACCTCCCACATCTGCGACCCACGTTCAACTCTGACCTTGGCCATGAGGTCGTAGGTGGGCTGAGTTTTCAGTCCATCTCAATCTGACTCTGAGGGTTTTTCTCTGGCTACTCTGGTTTTCCTTCCTCATCAAAATCGACTCTCAGTCAATCAAATCTGGCTGTGCGTGGATACCCTCGACAGGATAACCCCTAGTATCCTTCCCTTTCATTGAATTGAACGAAGAAAGTTCCTACTATTATTACTAAATTATTTATTACAGGCAGCATACTACATCTGGATGCCAGATCTGAATTAAAACTACGAGCTAGGTCGTGCAACCATAGCTTGCCATGTCTGTGGATACCATAAAACTAATAATTAATAATGTCCTTCAAAAAAATTAATAGCTTCTATTGATAACAGATCTTGTATAGCTCTATTCTCTGTATTATTTTGTTTGTGTATTGCTATTTGCGACTCTCTAGCATAAGACCTTGAAGGATCTTGCAATGTTCAAACTACTGCACAAAACTGATTTTTGCATTTGTTCCTGTCAGCACCTCCTTACTGCGTCCTTCTGGTGGCTTCTTTGTTGCACTTCTGAGTCCCTTTGAATACCTGCCCAGGATGTTCATTATGATGTTAACTTGACTGTTTGTCCGGGTAGCCCGGGTATTGCTACTTGAGTTCCCAGCGAAAGGGAAAGGGGGGGGGGGGGGGGGGGGTACTTGTGCGTTTGCTGCTGCCGATTTTTGGCTTATCTGCAGCATGGTGATAGTCTTGTTCTGCTTGTTAACAAGACGCCTGGAGGCGTTTACATGGGATGGGTCAATGTAGGCTTATTTAACTTTTATGGGTAGCAATAATCACATTCTGTTTACACTAACAAACAAGATTGCGTGAGGAAGGCTCCTGCTTGCATTAAGTGGCAATGAGGGAAACCTGGATTTAAAGAGTGGAGTGGTAACGGATTGTTGCGAGGATACAAGGAATTTTCTTAAATGAAATAAATTGAGAAACTGATCAGGGCCCCAAAGGGTGATCCCTGTGAGGATATGTAATTTGACTGCAGGAAAGGGCCATTCTCAGTCTTCGTTGTTGTATAAATTTTGGTTTAGCCAATGCAATGAAGAACATTCAAGTCTCACAAAAACAATATATTAAAATTCAACTTAAAAGAACGAAGTATGATTTCAAGGCTCTGGGGAATAAAAATAAGGATTTGTATGAGTTTATTCACCTGAGCCTTGAAATCATGTTGCACGAGCTTCTCAAGCACAGCAGTGCAGACCTCAAGAGGCCGAATGAGGTGCAAATTCATGATATTGTGGTAATATAATCCTCTCCTTTCTTGGTTGATGGAAGTTCAGCCAATCTGCCATGATACAGTAGCTCCTACATCCATCCGGCATTCCTCCACTGGTGGTAAAATTAATGTTGTACTAGTGGTGTAAATGTACCTTGTTCGACCTCTAGCACTCTGCTGGCATACATCCTCTTCTTCTCATTCTCATACTGGCAATGATTTGTTTTGGGGTGAGGCCTTTTTAAGATTCTGCATTCAGGTAGCAAACTTTAACATCAAAAAGGCAGAGCCTTGCTACTCCAAAAGCCACAAGCGTGAATGTCTAGCTGGGCATCCACAGCTGCGTTTGTGCCTGGGGTTAGCACTTCTCCAGTTATTTCCTGGAGTACCAGTTCAACTTGAATGTCATTGCAAACCATCGTAAGCATCTTGGCCTCTAAATCACGCAACTCAATTTGTCTTTGAAAGATGAAGCCTCCTCATCTGCACACCAACGCATTATCTATGTGGCGTGGTCTACATCAAATATGTCTTCTTCTTCTTCTTCTTCTTCTTCTTCTTATTATTATTATTATTATTATTATTATTATTATTATTATTATTATTATTATTAACATGTACCTCCTCATCAGATGTGTTGTCCTCATCAAAACCATCTGTCACATTTTCAGAAGCTTTCACTTTATCATTGTTGTTTTTCTCCTCATGTTCCTTTCCCCTCTCTTTCTCAAAATTTTCCACTTCTTCTCCTTCACTGTCATCTGAGGACTCAAGTCCCTTTTCATCATTTTCCTATAATTGAGGAAAACATGTCAATGTACTTGCAAAAAAATGCTGTGAAAACTTTTTGGAAAATCCCTTTCCTAATTTATGAAATCACAGGTGTTGCTTCACGTAACCAAAATGTAACTTCTTTAAAGTACATGTACAGCTGTAATATGAGCCCACAAATTTACCATGGCAGTAGCCTGCTCTGCAAGCACTCTTGTGCTAGAGAAGGAAGTCCTTTGAGAGGATTTTTCCCATTCTGCCCACAGGGAAATTGGGGTACATGTAAGAGGCTGAGGGAATGCTTGCCCAGCAATCCCTGGTCTGGAAAAACAGGTTCGCCAACAAAGAGGGCCGCTTGGTTATGTTGCTTCAGAGGGTTACGGGTGTTTCATCAAGGACCAAGCAACAGGAAAATTGGGTGGTAGGCAATGGACCTTTGCCAGGTTGTTTTGTCCATCTTTGACTACAGGTACCTCTTGCCAAAAAAATTCAAACCCCTGACTTCAGAACCCTGATGACTTCCTTTGCTACAAGCAAACTTCAATGAAACCCCTGGAGATGACAAGTGTCCAACCCTCAAGTCTGGAAAAATGATCATTTTGTTCTGTACACCCAAGTTACCAAATTCGAGTGTTACACTAAAATGATTTATCACAGCTTTTCTTTAATATCGGATTGCTTGTATAGCTGGCTAAATTATTGGCTATTGTGAAAATTTCCTTTCAACATGAAATTAAAAAATAAAACATTAACATGACTAGCTTTTAAATGGTGGTACTGTTTTAACTGAAATCTTGTCATCAAACAATGTGAAGAATGAATTAAGATACAGTCCGTATTGAGAAAATCACCACGACAGCACTTTTCCAAATACTAGGGTATTTAAAGATTTACCAATTCCTGATCACTTTCTTCGTCGCTAGATGCTTCTGGTTCACTCTCTAATCCAGAATATTCGCTCTCCTCACTGTCTGTTGAATCTGCATCACTTTCGCTGTCTTGGGTATTTTCATGGTAGAATAGATTTACTTCTGCCTAAAACCAGGATGCAATATCAAAACACTCTAAGTCCATACAGCTGTATAAACTTATATACACCAGAACTATGATTGCATTGTAAAAGCCTCCTTCAAAATAACTTGAAGTGCACCTACACTTGAACTGTAAACTTAAATATTCTCCTTTCTGATTACATGTAGTTTACAATACTTTCATACCTTGAGAATTCACTTTCAATTATCTGTAATGATAGAGGGCTGCCAACTCTCCCGGATAATCTGAGAGACTCCAGATTTTGGACTGAATCTCCCTGAATCTCCCGATCTCAAGCTTATGATCTGAAATCTCCTGATTAATCGCCAAAGTTTGTCATTTCTAGTGAGAATCAACTTTCACAACAAAATTTCAAATACCATTTTCAGTTATTTTAACATCAATAAAAACGATTATTTCCGCATAAGCTCAGATAAACTGTTCTTTTAAGTGTTGCTATTGACAGACTGTAATTTGAGCAATAATGTGATTGGTCGGAAATAAACCAATCAAATCATTATGTTGCAATGCCAATGACTACTTTTTCGTGTGTTTTTTGACTTTTGCCTAGATTGTGTGATAGTGTACTGTCTTTCTTTTTGCATAAAAGACACAATATGACATCATCGGAAATGATGTCACAAGTCTTATGACATCATCTATCATCTCCTCTCTATCGATTCTCAATATTTGAAGTGTTTGTGCGTTGACAGCCCTGATAATCAGAGGCACACATAGCACCACCAGCCATTTTTCCCTTTGCTGATGTTTTATTGAAAGCTAAGCGTTTTAAAACGGGTTCTTAGACTTAAATAATGTTTATCAGCGCTATTTGAAATGGGTGCTTAGACTTAAATAATGTTTATCAGTGCTATTTGTAGGTAGTCTGCAGTCTGCAGTCTGCAAATGTCAGGCACCATTGGTAGAATGAGTCGGACAAAAAACACAAGATACACATACGTAGCATCCACCGAAATTTAAGACATTTCCTGACATTAATTTTAAATACAAAATAATTATTTTAAGCATAATTTTATTCCCAACTCTTACAGGACTGAGTACACAAAATGAAATTCCTGGATATCAGACATAGAACTACAAAACTTGTAAAGAGATACATGTACGTGTAGACACTCAGTTCAAAAGTAACAACACTTCAGTGTTTTCTCATATGTCTGGATTACTTATGTCTATATGCAATGATTTCAGTGGTCATCCTTTTGGTGATTTGCATGGAGCACAGGTATCTCCATAAAAATTTGTTTAATATTTGAGGATTTTTGCAACTTGCCTGGGTAGTCTAGTGGTTGTCAGGAATTGTGGGTTCTACATGTAGTATCTTACTGTTCTAAATGCTCTCTTAAACTTCTTTCAAAGCAAAAAAAATCAACTTGTATTTCATGTACAACAACAGGAAATGTGGTTTCAACTGCCATTGTTGCAGAGAGAGCAAAACAAGCAAGCAGCGACACAATATGGACTTAAAGTGTAAGGAAAAGTATGTCAGCTGCGACGAATTCTCGAATTCACCACTTTTTACCAGAATGTGTTATGTTTAACCAGAATGCACTGCACCACAAACAACGTAAAAAATAAATAAACAGCAGTAAGTAAATTGTTACAATGAGTATTCAATTTACCATTTTTTTAAATGATATTCGAGCTGTGATTTTGATTGCGTGACAGAGATGCCCAATGTACTGTGTTGATGTTTTTTTGATATAGACACACCGTGTGCCTGTTGGCTGTTCAATAACACTTCATTGATTTAAATAGTGTTTTCCCTTTTACTGAATAAGAAACATGGTGTCAGAAGTGGGATTTGCATAATAAGTGAATGCTACACAGGAAGAAGTAGGGGACCTCCCAGGAAAATTGAGTAGGGATGTGCAGCTCGCCTCCTGAAACCCTTGCCCTATTTCAGACCAAAATCTGTGATTTTACCTACCCTATTTCATTAAATTTTGATACCTTATTTAAGACCTATTTTCAGCTGTTACACAATTGGCATAATAATTTAAAGGGGCAGTTTCAGGGTTTTGGCATGTCCAAGCTTTGGCACTAACAGTTGTAAGTTTTATGGTTTCTTACGGCCAGATGTCGTTCATTCTAAATCACTGAGAGTATTACAGCAAATACACTGAATTACTAAGGCTCATATTTGGTGGAAGTCATATTGTGGGTTTACACAGAAAATATCAAATCTAATTTTGTGCAGGTTGAGTATTTTATTCTATATATGAGTTGTTGTAATGCACGAGTAATCTATTTGCATGCAGTCAGTTCATAACACAAAGGAAATGATTCTAAAAGTAATCCCAATGTGTAATTACACTTCTATGGCATTGTTTCCTATTCCTGCACCAGTGCTTTCGAGTGCTTCAATAACAATGGAATTAATTGGGCTGACATGACAGTTTGCCAATGCGCAGAGACATGAAACTCTCCCTTTAAGAGGGCTTTTGTAGACGGTCTTATTGCCTAATGATGAAGAAGTAGCTTCTTCTAAAAAAACATATCCAATTCAGGTCAATTCAAGACTTGAGTGCACAAACCATACCCTATTTCAGACCACAACAGTACCTGTATAGTCCATATAAGGGAGTACCCCTCCCCCCCCCTCCCGGTTCAAGCACACACGTACCAGTTCACACCACCGTCATTCCAACCGGAAGCCCGAATCAGTTGTCAAACAGGCGAAAAAGACCCTGTGAATGGCAAGAGCCTATGGCAATGATTTCTATTTGGCTGAACATCCAAAACACATCACAAGAAGGACACAACATGAGCCCAGCACAGAGAATGATAAGTAGGGGCACCAGGATGACTCTCCCGACAAGTTCCACATCACTTCACATGTGATTAATCCTGTTCAGCTTTTTTTCAACTTACGTTTTCAAAGAAATTTAGTTTCATAAAATCCGCTCACAGTTTCTGTTTTTGTTAGTTTCTATTTCAATTTTCTTTCCGTCCAAAACTCTACTGCTTCAAAATATTTACTAGCCCCAATGGCTGATGAAAGCTCAAAATCTACCAGCCAAAATTGAAATTTCACTAGCCTGTGGATAGTTGGCAACTACTGTTAGTCTCGAGCCTTGATTTACATTTTCTCCACTTCATCACGGTCTGGAAAGGGAGCGGTCCAGGTTAAATTTTGGCACATTAACGATACTTTCATTCACTCAACAAACTAAAAAAAGTTCCACTGACTTCAATACATCGTTGCTGTGGTTATCAATGATATATGTTGTCACTTTCAACAAAATGTACCGCAGCATTACTATCTATCAGAAACAACTAATCTAATCTATCTAAGGCACTTTGCAATGTTATCTCAGGATACGTCTCTCATGTTTAGCTTGACAAAGGGTCAAACATACGCTGATTATTACACTGCATTAATTCGATTAACTGCTCGTTAATTTGATCCATATTAGAGTATGGATCAGTTACTTTTGCGCATCTCCCTAATTACCTATCTAACACTTTGGAAGGAATTCAAAAGAGAGCTTTGTCGATCATATACCCTGAATCTTCCTATGATGTTGCGCTAAAAAGAACCAATTTAACTACATTGGTTTCCCGACGAGCCGATGCTTGTCGTAGGTTCATTGACAGCATCCAACCCAATAACCCACTTTATAATATTATAAAACATAACTGTGCTGAGAGGCTGGATAAGCCGTATAATCTGCGACATAAAAGTGAGGCGAAAGTCCCATACAACACAATTCGATTTAGGAATTTCGTCACTTATAAATATTCGTAATATCTATTTAGTAATTAATCAAAATCCGATATATTTTATATAAGCATAGTACAAATTGTAATAATTATGTTTATTATATACACAGCAGTTCTTGACCACAACCTGTAATTCAGTCTTGACTGCGAGAGGATGAAATAAACAAATCATTCATTCATTCATTTTACACCAGATTTCAAGGAGAAAACAGAAGACATGTTTAAATTGAATGGGGAGTTCCGCAACCACAGAATTCAGGGCCACACAGGGCCACCGCATGAAACTTGTTATTCAATGATATGGAAATAACTGACCCTGTATTCTGCAGTTTACCCAGACTTAATGAAAGCCCCTTCGAGTGTAATACAAAATTAATTTCTAACGTTAACATATGCATCGGAAGATTTTTCTACGAATGAGATCTTACAATGATTTCTCTTTAATAACCCTGTAACCCTCTATCAATAAGCAAGCTTTTAAGAAATGCGGGTTATAACCAATTTAAAGGCTATTACTGTTCGTAAGTAGTCAGCTTTCAGTTGCATGGACTCACCTCTATGGGAGACTTATCGCTCTGGACAGCCTGATCAGAGCTTCTTTTGGGCATTTCGTTGACAAGAAGGTCTTAAGGAAAACAGACACTTGCTTTCTCGTCGTGAGCTTTAAAATGCCTTGCTGTTAAAGTAACAAAATAACAAAATTTGTAAGCCACAACATTCAATCCACCATGTGCGATTTCAACTGGTCACCATTCCCTTGAACGAGGTCTCGGTAATACTCTAATACTGGATACATGAAGTACCTACGATGTTTACACAAGTTTTTACGTTATGTATGGGGACATATATTGCACCGTATAAATTACACAAAAAGAATAAGTGTATACGGTACAATGTATGTCCCCATACATGAACTACCTACTTTGATATAGTGTTCGCTGACCGAACGTACACTGTAAGTAGGCGCCTTTCGGCGCTTGAATGATCACTCAGCGCGCGTCCATCAGAGAGAGAGTGCATTGTGTTGTAGTCAGTTAATAATATTGTTTATAATGTTGGACATATCAACGTTTTTGTTTGTCCTTGCTGGACTTCACGTTTGTCACTCGAAGGTTGTCGACCTCACCAATGAGAATTTCGACACGGTAAGTTTTCACTTTTGGTGAACACTTTCAGCCGATGTACGTGTAGTAGCGGCTTCCATGTGACAGTTGTGGTGTCAAACGGTGATTGGATAGGATCAATTTTGCCTTTGAGACATCCGATATATTTTCGGTCACACAAACTTTTTTGTTCTCTCTCGTTATTTCTCAATTCAAGAGCTAGCTAGAGCAAGAGTGAATTTATTTATAAGCTTCAAAGTACAGTTAATATGTAATAGTTTGACCTTGTTGGAGATTTTTTAACACATCATCCGTATTAAAGAATAAAGGTTCAGAATATTTTTACTCCTACTTGTGTTAACTTGTCTCGTACATTCATTTTCTAGGTTGTAAATGGTGATAAATTTGCTTTTGTGGAATTCTTTGCACCTTGTGAGTACAAGACAGTGTTTTAACGTGATTGATCATGAAATAAGATAATTATCGTGTACATGTATGGTTTCGTTATATACAGTATATCTTGATTAAGGTAAAGTAGGTAAAGTCTCTGTTACGAGCCTGAAGGCCCATTAAGGCCGGCGCTTATCTCCGGTTTCCATAGCATGAAGCGACTAGGAGTATTTATGCTCCCCCCTGGATGGGATGC
This sequence comes from Montipora capricornis, assembly GCF_036669925.1. Lineage (NCBI taxonomy): Eukaryota > Metazoa > Cnidaria > Anthozoa > Scleractinia > Acroporidae > Montipora > Montipora capricornis. Next base: position 45,938,974 of record NC_090892.1, on the reverse strand, counting down.
TAGTCCATCGCAGGGTTACCCCCAGCATAATTATGCCGGTACCCATTTATACACCTGAGTGGAGAGAAGCACCGTGAGAGTAAAGTGTCTTGCCCAAGAACACAACACAATGTCCCCGGCCAGGCCCCGAACCCGGACAACTCGATCCAGAGTCCAGCACACTAACCATGAGGCCACCGCGCCTCTCACAATAAGACAATATAATTATCGTGTACATGTATGGTTTCGTTATAATATACAGTATATCTTGATTAATGGCAAATTAAAGATGAAGGGTGAAGGTCTGACCTTACCGAAATTATACAGGATCAGAAGTTTTTATAGTAATTAGTGAATGTAAGTGATATTTGTTGTGAAGTTGAAACACTTTTCTGGGGTACCTGCTGACTTTAATATTTACATGTGTAAGGCATCTATTGTTATGACTCGTTCTTCAACCACTGTATGCTAGCTACTACATAAAGATGCAACTCAGTGGGTGCAGTGTGTTGCTCTCAGTCAATGATAGAATGTTTGTTGTTTTTTTTTGCAGTACAGGGAAAAGCTAGAGTACACTTATGGGTAATTGTGAAGAAGAGCTCCCCAAAAAACCTGTCGGCCGACTATCGGTCAACTGTCGGCCGACTGTCGGCCAACAGTCGGCTGATTGTTGCCCAACTGTCGGCCGACAGTTTGTGTTATGTTTGAGGCCAAAGTGTTGGCCGACTGTCGGCCGACTGTCAGTGACCTGTTGGCAACCTGTCGGTAACGTGTTGGTAACCTGTCGGCGGGGCAAACTAAAATGATCGTAAGCATTTACTTGTCTATTGCTTCTAAACTACGCGAAAAGTATGAGTAAAAAGAGTCACAGTTGTGTCATTTATTAAACTTGAAATTGGAAATAGCAATTCATCCCAAACCTGCAAGATAGAGAATGATGTTAGCAAAACAAATGCACAAGGTAAACATCATTGATACATACATGACATACCATAAGATACCATAAGATACCATGTCGAGTCATACATCACCATTACGGAATGTTATGTCACGTTAACTGCTCGTTTTTACCACAATTTTTTCTTTTTTCTTAACCTGTCGGTAACCTGTTGGTTAGCTGTCGGTAGATTGTCGGTAACCTGTCAGCCGACAGGTTTTTTGGGGAGCTCTTCTTCACAATTACCCACTTATGAAACCCCTATAAAGCAGTCGAGAGAATTGATTTATTCTGTCCACACCCTTGCTATTTTCAAGTTTAGAGGAATGAACACAAAAAAATAAGGAGCTAAAAGCAGAGATGTATCCAGGTTTTCAAATTTGGGGGTCCTCTGGACCCCTTTTTGAAAAATTTGGGGGTCCAGCTAATTAATATTTAAGAATTAATATGCGATCTATTGCCTCTTAGTTGCTGCTGCAGTACCCTTTCAGATTTCTAATTGCAAAAAAATAAAGTCTTATCCCTCCCAACGAATATGTACTTAAAATTGTGCCTGTTGATTCATCGATCAAAGTGTATGGGCTGTCAAAGCTCCATCGATCACATCTGAAAACGTCTCAAGGAATCAAATCCATATATGCTGTAGGAACTGTTGACTCCAGTTGATAAATGATCTAGATCTCCACAGCAAAAAAAAAACAGAACTGAATCTCAATTTTCCGTAAAAGAGCATCATTTATTTTAACTACACTTGAGGTGTAATTTAGAAACAAAAGAGTAAACAAATGTAAGCGATCAATACACAGTTCATCGTCAGCCTGTGCGGCCGTGACTTCGCCATGGCCAATGTTAATAACCAAACGATTTAATACATTCAATTTTTATGTTTAACACGTTAATTTTAACACTAACTCCGAACAAAAGTTGGATGATTTGCAAAACAGACAAGTTACGTGCAAAACAAGAACCGAGACGATGACACGTGGGGGCCTGGAATTAATATCAACAGGGTCGCACAAAACAAAAATTTAACATACTTTGCCTTTGGATTCTCTGTCATTTCAATCACGATAAGCAAACTAATGCTTGAAATTCACTTGGAAAGCATGCAACAAACTGAACTTCGACTGAAATGTTTTATTATCACTGGCAGCAGATCGAAAGTGTCGCCGATTGTCTCACGTATAAAACAGCTCAGATCATGTCACGCAACATGTGCGAATTCAAAACTGAACTTATGAAGCTGGACATAATGGTTGACAAAATGAAATTATTCGACTACAAAAATCCGAAAATAACAGGTTACCTTGAAATTTCAGGAACTCAATCATTTCTCCGATTTGAAAATGGGAATGTTTAATTCCTTGTGAAATACGGCGTTCGCATGTTTTTTCTGGCGTTCGTAATTTGCATAAATATTCAATTTTTTTCTGCGTCCAACTGGACCCTTTGTTCGATATTCTATTCTATATTATATGGAAAACGAGTGCATCCCAGGACACAATGACGCACTCTGAATACATCTCTGTAAAAGCATACGGTAGCTGGGAGTGAAAATATCGCATGCCAGGAAAGTAGTCTTTCACAGGTGTTGATACTAATTTTCTCTAATATTTAAAGAACAATTTACGTGTGTCATGCTAAGCACTACAAAATAACGTGATTGTGGAAACATAAATTAAATGGAAAACAGCATACTTCTAGCCCATGGCTGTACTCAACTAACTCAACTTTATTAATTTTCTCTAAAATAGTTCATGGCCATATTACCTGTACCATAAAGACTTGTGTATAAGCCGCACTCCCAACTTTGAAGCATGATTTTGGAAAAAAAATAAGAAGTACAAAAAAGCACTCTTGTAAAAAAAAAGTAGGGCATTTGTTTACAGATGTTAACAATAAACTTGACCAAAACTAATATTGTGTATTTCTAGCGACAGTAATAAGTTAATCAACTCTGAAAATACCTTTTAAATGATTTTTTTTAATTAATCAGTTTTCCTGTTCCCTGTGACTGAAACAGTTGTCTTCATTGCTACAGCCCACAGTTGAAATGATTTAACAATAGAATTTGCACGAAAAAAGTGCTGGAGAACGATGCAAAACGTTTGCTTGGTAACCACACAGTCATTTAACAAGGGAAGTCTGGACGTGGAAATGTTCGCTTTCACATCAGCTGTTGTGTGGATATCATGTTTTTTAAGACGTATGGAAGCCATCGATCAGAGAAAAACCTGTTGCTAAATGAGAGTTTATCAACCCCATAGACAAACTTGCCGTGAAAGTAGTGAAGGGCAATGAAACAGTTGGATAGATAGATAGATAGATAGTTTATTCACCTTAAAAACTTGCAGCCAAAAGCTGAATTATTTGCGGTAAGGCTTACAAATACAAAATTTACAACTGCGCTTAACTACAAACTAATTATAGGACTTATACTACATAAAAATTGTTAAAGAATCACACATTTAAAAGCATGCGTCAAATTCCTATATACAATAAGAAACAAATTTATATCTAGTTCTCAGCTACTATAAACAAAACTTAAAAGAAAATTATTCTTGCATCTTTCAGTTTTACATTTCGGACGAATAAATGTTCTTTTTTCTCTCAGATAGCAGCTTGGTTGGTATCTACTTGGGAGTAGTTTGTGAAGACTGTGAGATTGATTTGCACATATTTCATCGAACAACTTTGCTGCAATTGACTCTCTTCTATCATACAGTGTTGAAAGTCCAGACAGCTCTAGAGCCTTAGCATACGATAGTTCAGGGTAAATAATCTTCATAGCGCGTTTTTGAAGTCTTTCTAGGTCTTCGCTTAGATAACTTGGTAGAGCGCGATGAAAAACTGGGCTGCCATACTCCAGAATAGAGCGAATGCATGTAATGTAAAATAGAAGAAGCTCTCTTGTGGCTACATGCGATTTCTTAAGCTGTCTAAGAAAATATAATCTTGTTGAAACTTTCCTAACTAGTTCTGACACATGGACATTCCATTTTAAATCACTGCTTATATTGAGTCCTAATAATTTCACACTGTTCACAGTCTCTAGGGTCTGACGGTTCACCCAAATAGGGTCAAACTCTGGTTCGTTTTTTGCAAAGCTAATCCTAAGCTCTTTGCATTTTCTTTCGTTTAACTGAAAACCGTCATTCCTTGCTTGAATAGCAAGATCGTCTACCATTTGCTGAATACAGCTCTTTTGCCCTTTAGTTATTACCTCAGAGATTGTGGTATCATCCACATATTTCCACATCTCTGCCTCTCCTGCTTTCAAATCATTAATCATTATTAAGAATAACCACGGCCCAAGCTTTGTCCCCTGTGGAACACCGGCCGGAATGTAACGCCATTCGGAGAAGCAGTCTTGGGCGAGTTTAACTCTCTGTCTCCTATCCGATAAAAAGTCAACAATCCAGCATAATATGGGGTTCGGAATATCGTAATCTGAAAGTTTATGCACTAAGAATATTATTATGGTCAATAAGATCGAACGCCTTACGGAAATCAAATAAAACCGCTCTAATCGCGGCCGAGTTCCCATCAGAGCTGACGTGCCAGTTATGGATCATGCTGACAAGGGCGTGCGTAGTGCATGATTTAGGTATTGTCCCATATTGCCTTCTGTCGATTTTTTTGAGCACGGCGGGCATCACAAAGTCATGAACAACATAATCTTCTGCAAACTTTGAAAGAATAGGCGTGAGGGAGATAGGCGAAGGTGCTTGTTGACGTCTTGGATAGGTCTTTGTTTGGGGACAGGGACAATATCTGCCTCTTTCCAAGATAAAGGCAACCGGCCTTCGCGAAAGGAAGAATTCATGATATCCATGATGGGTGGCGCCAAAAGATCTGCATTCTCCTTTAGAAGCCATCCGGGAATACCGTCCGGTCCTTGTGCCTTGGCTGGATTAATAGAGCATAACTTTCTAAAGATAGAAAACTCTGATAGCGGTGGAAAATCATCATTCATAGTTCTGCTCGAAGACACAAAGGCGTCCCCTCTAAATGGATTGTGGGTAAGCGGTACAAAGACCTCCATTGGGGCTAGGAAAGTTGTGTTAATGTGGTTTGCAAGATCATCTGCTGATAGACCACGAGCACCTTCTAAGTGATGAACGGACTTTAAAATATTATCACGTGACCCAGAGGGCCCTTCCATTCCACTGAGTCTCTTGATTTCGCCCCACCACTTAGCTGGGGAACACCCCTTTAGGTGTTGCACTTTACATTCGTAGTACTTCGCGCGGCATCTTTTGCGTTCTCGGTTAACAAGGTTTCTCAGGTGGTTAAACTCCGCTCGGTCTCCTCGGCCTAGGGCCTTTTGTCGCTTTCGAATCAAGTTCTTAAGCGTGGAATTTATCCAAGGTGGTTCCGTTCGATGAACAATTTTAGGCTTCATCGGCAAAACGAAATCAAGGCCAGTTTTGATGATCTTTTGTAACATCGACACCTTTTCTTCGCAAGTTGTCATAGCTCTGATCACCGCAGTAACATCGACTTCATTGAGATACGTTCGCATTGCAAGACGGTTACTAGGTCGTAGGTCCCTTGAAATAACAGTATGCATTGATTGCGATGTCTTAGCCCTTTGCTTTGGCTGTACTTCAACTGAGCTATGATCTGAAAGACCAACCGGAGTGTCGTAGTAATCCTGAAGGTTGGTGAGAATTTTATCGAGAGTGTTTTGCCCACGAGTAGGGAAATGTACAATCTGCTTCAGGTTGAAGTTTGATTTGAGCCTTGCGTCGTTCAGATGGTTGAAGTCGCCGAGTACCAAAAGACCGCAATTTGGGTATTTAGACTCCAAGTCCATTAAACATTTAGTCAAATAATCCAACATCATAGAATTGATGGCCATTTGCCTCGCGAGTTCTTTGGAATTAGATGGTATTTTCTTGCACGTAGTGGAGAAATTAGTGTTGAGGTGATCGGTCATAGACAACATTGTGAGCAGCTATGCGGAGGAATGGAGATTCCATGCCAGTTGGAGTTAAACTGCTCAAACAATTTAAGTGCAAATCAAATGCTTGAAAGAACTACTGGTGAGCAAGATTCGGGTTTAGAACCTGAACATGCAAACAAACGGCTCCTTAAGGAACCACCACTTCTTCCGCAAGCAGTGATCAACAACAGGTTTCAATACGTTTAATCTTTAGTTACTGAAGGTTTTCAGTTCAATTTGTGACCCTTACAAGCCAGTTTACTCCCTCTGAAAGCAATGGCCTCGCGTATAAACCGCACCCGCGATTCTTGGCCCAAACCTTAAGCAAAAAGGTGCAGCTTATACACGAGTCTTTACGGTATATTTGATCATTTAACAGCTACATGTATTCGCCAAAGGTGAGGTGAATATCAGTCCGACATTCACTGTTAATTCAATTATTTGAAAAATATGCATTTTCTTTAAACTATTAATTTCTTCGTCTGTCAACTCGACAAAACGGCCTGCAGCCATTTTGAAAAAAAGTGTTTAATTGATAGGTGTTTAATGCATAATAATTACCTCAAGTGCAACCAATCAGTTCAGAGAAGTTTCATTAATCACCTATGTAATTATACTAATCAGTAATGAAGGAAATATGAGTTGGACAAACCAAACCAAGAAGTTGAAATGAATAGTTATTTGCCTTCAGTTACAAACAAGGTGATTTGTTATATGCATTATGCATTCTTTTCTTTTGTACTCCTTTAGGGTGCGGTCACTGCAAGGCCCTTGCACCAACTTATGAACAACTAGGGGAAGCATTTGCCACTTCTGATGATGTAGTGATAGCAAAGGTTGATGCTGATAGTGATAAAACTCTTTCTTCAAGATTTGGTGTCTCTGGCTTTCCAACTCTGAAATACTTTCCCAAAGGAAGTACATCTGCTGAAGAGTGAGTTGGGTGTTTGTATTTTATTCTCTCACACTGAATGCCATTTGCCTGCCTCAAAAGAGTGCAACCGCATACTATTGACAGCACTTTATTAACTCACCTACCAACCATCAACAGAATTGACAGAAATGGAATATCAAGGCAAATAACCCAGCTCATAGACAAAACAAAGAAAATGGCCGTACTACAATCTGTCAAACAAGAGAAAGAAATCATTTTGGACTGGCTGAGGGGTGGGAAAGCTTCTGCACTAATGGCAAGACACAAAAACTGAATCACGTGACTGAACGTGAAAACAGATACAGTGCCGCTCGGAGATAAGCGAACAACGCAGACGCAAAATGAACGCACGCGATACGCGTATACGCGTTTTTTTTTACGCGTCTAAAATTGCGTATCGTATACGCGTTTGTGCCTTTGTTATTCATAACCATAATTAATAACCATAATTTTGCTGTTCCTGCATTGTTTGCGGAAACAAAAGAATAAATTGCGTGACTGCCGACAAGTCGAAAATTTGCATACGGTATGTGGCTTTGATTACTGTCAATTTCGATCCGCAAGTGCCGCCGATGAAAGCATCCACAAGGCCTTATATCAAAGTTTAATACCCTTTACATGCAGCAAAGGTCTCGAGAGACGAGCGCAATTAAATCAGCAAATTATGACCCGAAAAACCGAAGACATAATTTTTTTCAGTGTTTGCCGTGACGCGGTATTTACAGTCATTTTACGATGACTTTTTGCCGACGCGTGCAAAGTCCAATAATTCCTTGTAGAAAAATCAAATAAATTCGATTGGCATATCATAGAAAGTTTTTAAAAAATCTTTTCTTTGTACTGAGAGCATTTCACTGTTTGAATCAGTGAATTATGTCTCGAATCACATCACGATGGCCTCTCGCCGGCGCGTGCCCAAAATTAACCCAATAATTTTCCTTGCAGAAAAATCAAACAAATGTGATCAGCGCATCATTGAGCCTTTGAAGAAAAAATTTGTGTCTGAAGTGAAAGCATTGTACCCAGCAGGACCGGAGATGTGGATATTACATCGTATTGTCACGTGCCGGCAAAAGTGTGTGATTTCACTGTCGGGCTGAAAATCCACGCCAAAAAATCATTCTTTACTGCTGAATTTACAACAAAACAACTCAAGCTGCAAAATTCTCCGCCTTAAATGAATAATTTCTGTACAAAACTGCTAATGATGAGCCCTTTGCTAAAGAGTTGTGTTGTTAAGTTTAACGAGTGACAGACGCAACGGCCTTGGACCTGAAAGTTGTTTGTTTTTTTTCACCTATCGGTGTGCGTCACGCTTTCCTTAAGTATTCACATCGAAAACGACAAAAGGAGTTAATTACTCAACTTTAAATGATGAATGGCTGTACAAAACCGCTAATAACGAGCCCTTTGCTTATTAAAAGTTGTGTTTTTAGTTTACGACTAGACGGATGCACCGGCACGAAGTTTGTTTTGATAATAATCGCTCTCAACGCTTTCATGTAAATTTCGATGTTAAAAAGGTTCTTGTGTGCAGTTTGTCGCTAGGTTTATATTTATCCAAAAGGAAACTTGATGAATTGTTTTTTTTTTTTTGGCTTTGAAACACAAATATCCAGCCAGAAGTACTTTGCGCCATAAGAATAAGCGTATGGTAAGATTTTTTGCGCACCGACCAGAGCACACGCAAATTATTTTCACATTCACCACACCGCAAACGACTGAGACTAAACAAAGACAAGGCGACAAAAGAAAGACAAAGGGAGAGCTCATAAATACTAATGAGCCTTTTTGCGTATGTGTTGACGCGCATCCGCGTTTTTTTTGACGCGTTTACGCGTTTTGCGTATGCGCGTTTTTTGCGTATATTTTGGTTCGCTTATCTCCGAGCTGCACTGTACTCTGCCTCATACCAGGCCCTCCATTAAGTGTGGAAGAGCTTGATTTCCAGCCTCTTTCACAAGCTCAGCCAGCAAGAAAAACATTTGTTTTATTTTTGTTATCATTATCTGTATTGTTTTTGTTATCATCATCATCATTATTATCATTTATTATTATAATTATTGCTATTACTAGCTTCTTTAATTCTTGTTGGTTGGCCACATCTCAGATATGCTTTAATGTGACTGCGTGATGCAGTTATGAGCTATGCTGTCAGTCGTCATTTGACTCTGTAGCTGCGTGATGCAGTTCGAGTCAAAGACCCACATTTCACCCTTGCTCGCCGTAGAGTCTCCAGTAGCTCAGTGGTTAGAGCATCCGACTAGATCACGGAGGGCCGTGGGTTCGAATCCCATCTGGGGCTCGGGTTTTTTCCGAGTTCCCAGTGGGTTCTATCAACATCTCAGTTCTCATGTGTATATGTAAAACTATCAATGCATCTTAAAAGTTAACACCTACAATCCTATAAGAAATTTGAGAATTGAATTTAGAGTACAATAAAATCTTAACAAAAGGTCTTAGAAGGAAAATGGGTATTGACAGCTAATGAACAGGCTAAGTTGTATTGGTGGTGTTTGGTTGTTTCCATCTCCTTGTGCCAAGTACCTCAATCCCCAGTTCTTTGTCTCAACCTTGTGATGACTAAAACCTGCTTTGATTTAATTGAAATAACTTTTGCTTTCATTGTGTGATAGGTATTCAGGTGGAAGAGACATTAAGGATTTCATATCTTTTATTGAAGGCAAAACCGGTAAGAGGTCTTTAGGAGTACATTTAGATTTGATTACAAGGCTATTACTGATATGTTGTCACATTTTACAGGTGTCTTAATTAAGGTGGCTCAAAACAGTTTCAACGCTTTGAAGACACTCTCTTTTGAACGAATGATGCCACGACACTGTATCACGTAACAGCATTGTTATGGTACCACATTGAAACAATTAACGATTATTTCCGAACAAGAAGTGGTCATTATTGTTGGGAATGGGAAAGCCCAGCAAAAACTCCCTATATTTTTGATTTACATTTAGTTGCTCATATCTCAAAACCAAACTTGGTGACAACCTTTTTTTATTGCTGAAAAGTGATCATAAGGCCAAGATGACATTTTTGGCAACGTTTAAAACCTCTTTACTGCAGAATCAGAGCCAATTAAAAAAAATCATAGAATTGAGGTGGCTCTAAATCCACTGTACATATTTTTTTTGTGGTAGTGCATTGTGAGTGCACTGCACACTATGTCATCGGGTTGTGAGAGCGTGAGAGTATTAGAGTGTAAGTCCATGTTGGCAGTAGGCCTGCAGCGCGTGCATAAATCACGACAATAAACAGGTCTGTTGGAAGCATGCTTGAATTTCAACAAATCAGCCCCAAAAATTGGCAAGAATTTGTGACGCTAATGAATGACAAAGCCGCTTCTATTTCCAAAACAATGGAATTACCTGGTGATAAATAACTCATCTAGGAGAGTGAATTTTTGACTTTGCAGAAACAATGGTCAACCTCAAGAGTTGTGGTGAATTCGCACATTTCTTGTCAAACTTTATAACACTTTTAACAGAAAAGAAAAACAAAAACCCAGTGTCTTACCATCACTTAAAGTGTCACAGGTGTATCCTTTGTTTCGTGAGTTGTTAGCCGAACACGCAAGGAAACATGAACACAGACAGCCACTGAAATTGATGTCACTTTCGATTTTGCGATTTACTTGTGAAGCCAAAAGTACAATAGAAAAATTGACATTAGCAAAAATCTCTCAAAATGTTTTTCAGTGAATCATGGCAACTTTTTATATTCATAGCACAAAATTTATTTTGTTTTCATGTTGTAAATTTTGTTGCTAATGGCAATTTTTTTTATTCTTGATGGACTCTACCTAAATACTTCCTTCTGCCCTTCCTAAAAACTGTGTATCAATAATATTTATTTACTTTGGCTTTGCATCAATCTTTGTTTTGCATAAAGAAGGCTAACAAAATCTGTACCTTGCTTTGTTCGCATTTTTGAGCATGAGAATAGAATTTTCGGTCCTATGTTTCTGACAGCAAGTCGTATATTTTGAGGTCTCCCATCCAGATACTGGAATGCTGTCAGATGCTCAGAGTATGCCACTTAAACTTGCTGTGAAAAAGAAGTTGGAGGGAACTTCATGTCAGCTTCAAAGCCAATGTTTCTTGGTTCCCTTTTATTTTCTTTAATCTTTCTGAGTTTAGTATTTATTTTATTATTACCCCGGTAGTAACCACATGTCTTCTCAGGGGGCTATTTAGCTAAGACATCTATCATAGCATTACATGTTTAATAATGATTTACGATACAAAAACAATGTTGTGTACTATTTGTAGTGCTACATTGTACATATTATGCAAAGACAACTTGAATCCCCTGGAAAACAAAACACAGCTCAGTTGACATTAATTTTATGGAATAAAGCACTGTGTCAAGTTACTGCACTACCACCTGTATGCAATGCATGCCTTTTTTTTAACTTTGCAGAAAGTTTCATCTTGCCCTTTTGATTACTCTTCAGAAATAAAAAATGAGGTCCTCGAGTTTGGAATGGGGAGGGGCGCTGTGAAATTTCATCCCCATTCTCTACACAGCTTCACCGCTTGTTAAGTTGTCTCTGCCACCAACAATACCACCAGCTACGCAGGGTATAGAAAAGTGGGCAAAACAATTCTCCCCAAAAGATACAACTATTTTCAAATGCCTCATCGGTGACAAAACAGGAATTGAATGCACCTCGCTAATCCTTGATTACAGCTAGTACTGTTCAGTAACATTATTTTGTATTACTGTGACATGTGTGTCACTTTGTTTTACATCAACTTTGTTTTGTCAGGTGCCAGAGCTAACAAGGCTGTTTTCAAGACTAATGTAGTAGATTTGGATTCCTCAAACTTTGACTCCATTGCTTTGGACGAGACAAAAGACGTATTGGTTGAATTTTATGCACCATGTAAGACTTTATAGCGCTGTAGATAAGTAAACTTTTATCTAGAATCATTTTGAAACTTGGGTTTTTTCGAAAGCAGCCATGAGAAGTTCATGAGAGGATATGATCAAATTTTTGTTAAACACGAAGACCCACTATAAAAGGCATGTGGATGATTAATTTTGTTAACAACCGTGGATGCATACTGAGCTCTGTGATAATTATTTTGTGCAATGAAAAGGCCCCTAACACCAATGTGTCTGTAATAATTATGCGATGAGACGTTATCTGCTGTTCTTTTTTTAAATTCCCAGTCACTTTTCTCACCCTGGTAATTTTAAGGCTTCCATCTCTGTATTTCTGTTTGTTGATTGCCATTTTGGATTATCAGTTATGCTTTAATGATTCCAAACAAAAACAGAGGTTTGAAGTAATCCATTTTAAAGTGTGTGTTTGTGTAAATCTACTGTGTATATCACGCATACACACCTACATGTATTTTACTTCAGGTTGGTTCCCTAGACGAAAAATCAAGTTGTTTCTGACTACTCTGCTATTAATTGTAATTAATTTTTTCTTAAGAGACTACAAATTTTTTGTTCATCGGTTTCTTATTTTACAGGGTGTGGACACTGTAAGAGGCTTGCTCCTACATATGATCTTGTTGGTAAAGCTTTTAAGAACGATCCAAATGTAAGCCATTTATTGTGTTCAGGAATGTTTCAACTGTGACTTGCTTTGAGGAATGTCCTACATTTCAAAGTAGCAATTCAAAAGGTGGGTTCCTTCTGCAGATACCAGAGAAGAAATTACATAAAACAAGAGAAAGGAACGACAGAAAACAAAACAATTCCAAATAGACCAATTCCAAGTGACCAAAAATAGAATGCTCTCTAGTACCTGCAGAAAGACCCAAAAAGTGCCAGCCTTACTAGCAATTTTTCTATTGCATACATTAGATAAATACGATAAATACATGTAGCAGTTACGCAATGGGGCAATTAGTGAAACTTTCACCTGCCATGAAATCATGCACAACTCTGTCACCCCGGCAGCCACCCTAGAAAAAAACCTTTATGAACTGTTTACATGTACCTTAGACTAGTAATTTTGCAATTAAATGTATAAAATCATTACTACCTTGTAGTGTGTTGTGGCCAAAGTGGATGCTGATTCAGAGAAGGACTTAGGAGAAAGGTGAGTGCTGGTATTTGTAATCAGTCTTATATTTCCTATATATAGGACATTTTTAAATTGAACATTTTTAAGGTGGCTCAAACCAGTTTCAACACTTGAAAGAAACGTTCTTATTAGAAGGATTGACACTACAATACTTTCACTTAACAGCAATGTTATGGCACCATATTAGACACCAATGATTGATAAAGAAGATTAGGTCATATTTGCAACGTAAAGGGTTACTGTGGCAACAAAAAAGCCCTTCAAAAACACCCCATATATTGTCTTAAGCTGCTCGTATCTCAGTGACCCCCATTTTTTATTTGTGAAATGTAATCAGCATGCCAGAATGAAACTTTCTGCAAAGTTTAAAAAAATTCTGTGAAGCAGATGTAGAACCACCTTAAACAATTGAAAATTTAAGGTAGCTCTGAATCTGCTTCACAGAATTTTTTTAATCTTTGCAGAGTTTCAACTTGCCCTGCTTATCACTTTTGTGCAATAAAAAATTGGGGTCACTGAGTTCGTTTTTCAGATATGAGCAACTAAAGCCAAAATATAGGGTGTTCTTGCAAGGCTTTCTTATTGCTATGGTAACTTGTTACGTCACAAAAATGACTGCATCTTGTTCTGCAATAATAATTATTGATGTTTCATTTGATACCATAACATTGATAAAGTGTTGTAGTGTGAATCCTTCTAATAACAACGTCTCTTAAAAGTGTTGAAAGTGTGAAAACTGATTTGAGCCACCTTAAAGTATTCTTAATTTTTTTAAAAATGTTTAAAAATATTAGTTAAAACCCTGGCCCACAATTCTTTATCTCGCCAAGTTTGACCAAACACATTAAAAGCTCCGAAAAGTGTGTTTCTAGCTTTATATGAATTTCATTGCATGAAATCTATTTTGGCTCCTGTAAAGACAGAGCCTATATTTTGGCAGAAAATTCCTATATTTTGAACTTGAACATCATATTTTTCCTATCAGGAGTCAGGATGGTTTAGTGGTCATTAACCGTACCTCCCACCTCTGTGACCCGGGTTCAACTCTGGCTCGGGTCGTATGTGGGCTGAGTTTCAGTCGATCTCAATCTGACTCCGAGGGTTTTTCTCAAGGTACTCCGGTTTTCCTCCCTCCTCAAAATTGACTCCCAGCCTATTCCATCAGGCTGTGATGGTGTGCTCCGAGGTCATACATGGGTCGTGTTCAGGGGCTGAGCGCCTAGCCGGCAGCACAGCTCCTTCGGTCCGACCTCGTTGAGCTGTGCCCTTAGTAATTCAGTCTCCGACTGCGAGAAAGGGCAATTAGCAGGTCAGATATTATTATTATTATTATTATTATTATTATTATTATTATTATTATTATTATTATTATTATTATTATTATCAGATTTTCTAAAAAGTGGCTGGGAGGCCTGCATGGTCATATCCCTCCCCTCTCCCCCTTCTTGTGTGGTATATTTACATACCTAGGATTTTCCTTCATAATGCAGCTGTTTCCAGAGAGGTTGGCATTACATCCCCAAAAAGTTGTTATAAATATTATTATGCAGTAAGTTCATCAGTGAATGTGCCTTTAAATACACAATCATTACTCCACGGCACCAAACCATTCTGAAACATGCTTCCCATAATATTGCTACTTTTCAAGGCTTACAAGTCCCTATTGTACATGTGTGTGCATATCAACAAGATGCTTTTTTGTTTGTTTAGGTATGGAGTCAGTGGCTTTCCCACAATTAAATTTTTTCCCAAAGACAATAAAGACGGAGAAGAGGTAACAAAATAATGTTGCCAGTGTCGCTGTTAATTTGAGCCATTAAATCTTTTCCTCTTAAACTCCCACCAAAGACAAAAGAGTGAATTATATTCTGTTCTTTATGCAGTACAGTGGTGGTCGTGAGGAGCAAGACTTCATAGATTTTCTAAATGACAAGTGCAAAACCAACAGAGTCTCAGGAGGAGGAATTAGTGAGGAGGTACTATACTGTAACCCAGATAATAATGAAAACTAAACATAATTATTATTTTGATAGACTAAGCTTAAAAAGCTCTTTTACACATTTTTACAGATGTGAATTATCAATGGTAATGATTTGGGTATAGATTCAATGCTGTGCTTCTTTGCATGTGTCCACAATTTTCTGTACATCAGTTTAATCACTTCAAAATCAACAACAAAGATGCCAGGATGTGGGCTTCTGCAGTGCAAAAAATAATGTTATTCTCTCAGCGTCTCACTGTGTCCTTTCCTTTCTAGGCTGGAAGGATAGATAAATTTGATGAGTTTGCCAGGGATTTCATGGCTGATCTGGTAAGTGGAAGATCTTTAGGTTACCAGTTACAGTTTTACTTGATTTTCTTGTGATTTTCATTGCATAAATGCATATATATACTTTGCAATTTGCACCAGGACCAAATTAGTAATACCCAGTATTTTGTTTAGTAATTTAAAAAATATATTTAAAAAAAACAATAATTTCTTGTTTTGTTTTCTTTGTTGTGATCACAGGATAAACGTGATGGAATCCTTGAAGAGGCTAAATCGCTGATTGATGCTCAGGAAAAACCCAAGTGAGTAGCCTTAAGTTTCTTACTTACTTAGGGTGCTACTTGAAATTTTGAGAATAAACAAAAGGCTGCAGGAAATGAAAGTTTGATGAATCCTCACAACCAGAGCAGTGGAAGATCTAGGGCTACACAGGATCCCCGTTCTCACCCTGATTGATAATAATATTATTATGATAATTATTGCAGTTAAACAGAGTGAGATTGATGTATGCGATGCCTACATCATGAATTATTCTAATAATTCAGAGTCTCACTTCAAATCAGACATGGGTGGGGAAAAAAATGCATCTCCAAGCCAGCTACATTTTAATGATCTAGTTGTAGGCCTTACAGTCATATCAATATTTTTTTACAGACAGTAAAGACAGTGGTAATATCTTTTAATGTGCAGCATAAGTTACATGCAATATGGTTTATTTAAATTCTTTTAAGTATCATTATTCTTACAGTGTATCAATCATTATCTTTATACATTTTGTTAATATTATTATCATCATCTTTATAATCATCTTAAGATCTAGTATGTGCAGTACTATTGTATTAGTCATAGAAGTCTGCACATACTAAATCTTAAGATGGTTGTGGTTACTTAAGTTACATGCAGTGCTGATAATGTTATTGTTTTGTTTGTTCATTATGTTTATGGCATTGTATTTTCAAATTTTAATTACCCTGACTAAATTAGGTGTGATTGCAAATGTTACATGTCTAATCTACCATAGCTTGTCACAAAAGAAAGCAAGTAATTTACTTTCTAATGATCACTTTGTCCTTTCCTCAATAAACAGGATGGCATTGTACTACACAAAAGTTATGGAGAGGATTCAGTCCAAGGGTGATTCATTTGTTACTACTGAGGTTGATCGTCTGGAACGTATGATGGGTAAGGCATGATTGGCAATGAAAAATCAATTGCAATAAAATTGTTGATGTTTTGTGTTTGCTTTAATAATTTACAGAGGGTTCCATCAGTGATGCTAAAAAAGATGAATTTAGCATGCGTCGCAATATCCTGAAGCAGTTCAAAGCAGATACAGCCAAAGAAGAACTTTAGAATGTGCAAGTGATGTGTAACAGCTGTGTGTCAGTCTATATAGTTATCACTCGTGAATGTTGAACTCCAAGCACTTGAATCAATTTCTGCTAAATATGACAATGCTTGAATGGCTCAACTGAATAGAATGCAGCACTTACATCATCCTGCATTTGCTTACGAGAAGTCCTTTTTGGCAAAGTTGATAAAATTAATAAATCCTACAAATAAAGTTTTTGTGCCTATGCTGCAAAAATAACACCCTTGAACAAAATTAACTTCCAAACCTTTTTTGTGCTACAAAGTCTTTTATTGCTGTTGTGAGAAAAGTCATTAAAATATCTCCTTTATCTACTTGCTTTGGTTGTTATCACCATTTTTTAATCCTGGATTGGATGTAGAAACCAACAGTATCCAGTTAAATGTGATTACAATGTAAGTACAATGCACTGTTTTTCCTTGTGAATTTTTAAACAGATTACCAACTGCACTGGGAGACAACTACAATGACTATAAAAGCAATAATTTTTTAAGCAGTTAACAAGGGATAAACATCTGTACGACAAAGTCGTTTTTACAATGTTTATTTGCATTAATAATATAGATTGAACTTGCATACACATTTGCATTGTTTACAGTATGAATAACTTTCTGTTCTTGATAAAATCTTCAGTGCCCTAAATGCTGAACGTTCTTAAAATTTTGTGGTTTCAAATTTCACACAGATAATAAGTTGCTAGTGATTTTCATTGTACATGAAAGCTTTTCTGTTTAACATTATATATAAGTGGTTATATATTAAACAGAAACTTTAAAATGTCAAGTCACCGGCCCCTTTATTGTCAACTTGATAGTTCCTTTATCGCCAATGCATTGCTGCAACACTGGAAACAAAAAAGTCCTCAATTACTAATGTAAGTTCATTCAATGCAGTTCATTCAGTCAGTATAGGATGGCTTGCATGATGCCAAAACCAAAAATGAGAGCAAGACTTGATTTCAAGTCCATGTACATGTAATTTGTTCTGGTCTTAGTCAAAGTCCCATTTCATATGAAGCATATCAGGGCCTAAACACTTGATTGATGACAGTCGATGGCATTCAATGTCAATTAATTTTTTGGTATTGATAATCAATAGACAATCGATTGCACAAGTTTTTGTGATTTATTGATTATCATTGTTATCAATAATAATATTGATGAGAATCAATCAATTAAATAACATTTTTAATAATATATGATTGGTTTGTGTTGTGAAAAAATGACCATCTTTTTTTCTGAGTGATTACTCATTAAAAAGAAAGATACTGGTGGACAGCCCCTTAAACAGAAAAAGGTCTACCTACCTTGCTCTTGGATGTGCATCACGATAACGGCTACTGTAAAATGAAAAAAAAGGTGGTTAGGCCTGAAAATTTTCATTATTCAAATTATTTCTATTTTTTCCTCTAACCTGTCATCAAACTTCTGCGTTTTTACAAGCTTTCCGTCAAAAAAACGTAGACCTGAATGCAATGTTTATCCTTCCTTTAGATTAACATTCTGGATACAATAAGAAGCCTGTTCTAACTAGTTGCCAAACATTTCATTGTCTTGGTTTTTGAAGAAAATGTTAAGATGCATAATGTTGAGTTAATAACCCAGATTGTTTAATCCTCACTTGTTCCGGCAGTTCACAGGATGTATAGCGCTGTACACAGGATAATAAATTACTATTGTCATGGCATATAACTCAATAGTTATCGGTTTTGAATGCATTGATCTCTCTGGATTGTCATAACGACCAAGGCAAGAGCTCGAAAGAAGATTTTGACAATCCATGATGCAAGCTGACACTACCATAATAGGCCATTTTCCAAATATCACTATTGATCTTGATAGCGAGGCAGAGGGGACAAAAACAATAGAAACAAGTTGCAATGAATGTGAAAGATATTAGCATATCATCCACTTGCCTTTGTCTTTGTCCTCTAAACCTCTCTTTCAAGCTGAATTTTAATATATCGAAAGTGGCCTATTGCACTAATGATGATGATGATGATGATAATAATAATAACAGGGAAATTAAATTTGTCCCAAACATAACATGCTGATAAATCCCAACTGCCTGGCAAGACCCAGTGGGTTGGGGTTAACTTGAAATAAATCCAGCCATACTGAACCTTGAGTCACAGCATTTACATCTGGGTTAATTGGGTTCATGGAAGACTGCAACTTACTAGATTGTGGCAGGAATTGGTCTCTGGCCCCTCAAATCTATGAAAGGTTCCTGCCTAAGGGAATACTATGGGAGAAAAAACAAAGTTGCATTTTAAAAGCAGTGGGTTTTCGTTTATTTACATGTATTTAAAAGACTTTCACAAGATGTTCTGGTTATGTTATAAAACAAAATAGTAAACAGTTCAGCATGTACTACCGAGTTATAGTTACACTTGGGAGGTTTGCTAAGCATTTAAGAAGCTAGAGTCCACTCAGCTAATGCATTGTGTGACTCTTTTTGCGTGCTTAGCAACTTCCTGCACGAAACTGTAACTCAATGGTACATGCTGAACTATTTACTAATTTTGTTAAATTTCTTTTTTTGTTATTCTGTCAAATCACTGTGAAATGCTGTATGGGTTAAACTGTTGTTAACCCATACCTGTTTAATATACCAAAAAAAATTTGCAGAACTTATACAATGCTCATAAAAAAGTCCCATCACAATTGACAGTGTTCACAAAGAGGAAAAAGTTTGTAAGGAAAATGCCATTTTTCCACCTTTTTAAATCATGGAAAAGAAGGTGGCCTTGACTCATATATACTGATTCATTCATCCTGACCCAGCAGAGAACTTAACCACAAAAGCCGGTGGAGAAAGATATCTGAAATTATGACTTTCCTGTTAGATAATGGAACTTCTTGGCAGGGGAAAAAAGGCTGAGTGTTTCTAGCAGCAGTCAAGCCTGTGACCTGGTTATAGTTAGTTTTCATATTTTCTTTATTCACCCAGCTTTAAACTAACCGAAGATCTCAATAAGATCACAAAGAAAGATATCTGTTTGCAAACATTCTTTCCATCATTTAAGTGCTACAACTACTGGAACAAAAAAACCCTTTTGACAGCCAATGGGCAAAGGTGGACACATTTCTAATAATTATTGCTATTACAATAGGAGATGTAGTACACACTGTATGTCTTCCAGAGTCTTCTCAAGGGTGTAGCCAGGGGGGGTCCTGGGGTGCCCGTGACCCCCCCTTTGTAAGCCGTTTTTTACTCAAACAACCTACAATATTCAGGTTGCGAAAACGCGAGTACCCTATGTTTGACACAGTGTGACCCCCCCTTTGAAAAATCCTGGCTACGCCCATGCTTCTCATTTTGCCCCAAACCCTCCCCCACCAAAAAAACTAACAACAACCCACAAAACTATCTGGTTGCCTGACTTGACTAACTAGTCATGAACCAGTCTCCGTGGGTGACCAGTACCATCTCTTTACGCATCCCCAAGATCAAACAAATTTAGATGACAGAAGTTGCTGTCAACGTACCCTCCACGACCCTGTTTCCCTTGGTGATAAGTATCGTGTAGCATATCCATTGAACTTCATCTGGTCAGCAGAATACTTCAGGTATGGCTCAGGCATGAATGTGTAGGGCTCCAACGGCTCTGTGGATGAAACAGTGGCCTGTGTTGTTCTTGGGTCTTTTTTTTCTGTTTTAGTTTTGTTTCGTTTTTTTTTTTTATTTATAGCTTTGCTAAAGTGCACCTCAACCCCGAGGAAAAAATTTCCGCCATGAAAATAAAGGGTGATCAAGGAACGATTGAATAATTTTGGATCAATTGTTTTGATTTGGTTTATTCCTCCATTTGCTCTGTTATCTAGTAGCCAACGTGTAGCCGTACCCTCCCCCCGAAAGAAAAACAGGAGTGGGGAACGTGTTCCCTCTTCCCTTTTTTCTTTCTGGGGAAGGCTACGGCTACACATAGGCTATTATCTGGAAAAGCCAAATAGTTATTTTCAGAAGAAATTTTCTATGCGCTTCGACTCAGCCAAGATGTGAAAGAGTTGTGGGTCGAGCTCCTATTGTGACGTTGATAGGCTCTTTTTTTCCAGGACTGTGTCACGTGACTTTCTCAATAATTTTTAAAAAATGGTTGTGGTGTAAAATATATGCCAGAAATGGAAAGAGCGTGATCAACTAACATTTAGATGAGAGATTTTACATGATTTTAATGCTTATAAAATTAACTGAGATGTATATGGAAAACAGCTGCTGGATGGCAACAGACAATACTTTTACATTTTTCAAACTATCAAACCGCTCTAAAATCAGTGGCCTCAAAATTAATGATGGACAACGTCACGTGACAAGGTCAGGGGCCTATTCGTTGACGCAAAATGATTTGGCCTCAAGTGAAATTCTTGTACTTCACCTACCGTTTGGTGCAAGAGAAGAAAGTTGTCTTTCACGAGATTTTGCCGTCATGGATCGCTGAAGAAATTCCGACATTCCGCTGTAAATATCAAATTAAGACGCAAACTCAGTACCTTGATCCACCTTGGCAGCGTTTTTACACGGATGCGGTTTCACATCGACACGGTTTCATGACTTCGAAACCGCGTCAAAATCGATGCGGTTTGGATGTGTTTACACGGAACCGTTTTCGCCAAAAAATGAGAAAATCCAAGTCGTGATGGTAGAAACGAGCGCTGCACAACGAGCTAAATTGAACAATGCAATTTCGCGCCAAAATAGTAACCGTATTCAAATCGATGCGGTTTCGCTGTTTACACGACAGATGAAACCGCATCGTTTTGAAAACGCTCCACTTTTGGCAGTGGTTTTAAATCGACACGGTTTCGGCAACAGTCTCGATCGATGTCGTGTAAACGGAAGGCGTAACCGCATCGAAACCGCGTTCGTGTAAACGCTGCCCCGGACGCTGCCTTATTCACAGCTCTGCGGGATCATTTCCTTTCCTTTTTTTTTTTTTCATCTGAACAACTTTGAATAGACGATTGCTTGAGTGTTTATTTGAAGTGTTTTTCATTGCCCTTGACTCAAAAATTCACTTGCACGTTTTTCTCTTTCCTATCACAGTTGTACAGTCGATCTTTCAAAGAAGTAAAATTGTCAAGCCAATCAACCCTTCATCACAGGATTATTAGCGAAGTTAAAAAAAAATCGCAAAACGCATAATTAAGATACATAATATAATTTAAATTTCCCCTGGTATTGATTTAATGAAATACTCCCTGCGAAAAAAAACGACTGCAACCCTCCAACCGTTTCATGATCATGTGGCATTACTTTTTCTGTTTGTTACTCGCAGCCATTGGCCTTGCAGCCAGCTGAACGGGATTAACGTCTTTGTTCGGCCGAAGAGTGAATTTGACTTTCAAATTTCACGTACTGTCAACGAATTCATCTCTAAGCTTGTGCTTTTGTCTAGCACACCTCGAGGATTACTAGAAATACCGTATCAATGAAAGCTACCGAAAGAGCTCACAAACTAGGCCAATAACCTAAAACTAAGAAACACTGAAGAAACGCTTACTGCCAAAACGAGAAGTGGTAAATTAAAGAGGAAATATGATTAATTGGCCTTGCAGCCAGCTGTGAAATATCCAATGTGCTGGAATAAGATGGTGTCTGACAAATATTACTTGATAGGTTTGGAGAATCGGGAAAATTGATTGTTTACATTCCGTTGTGTTCTGCATAGTCTAACAGAAGACTTGTCTGTCGCGAAACAATGTTTATTTTTTCTTCATCAAAAGTGCGCGAAAAATTATTCCCTCTTTAACCATACAAAATTGGTGTGGTTAGTAGGTGTCAAATAACTTACCCAGACTCAATTGGCTGGTAGGAAGTTGCTTGAAGTTGTCTTCCTGTCTCGGTTATTCTCTGAGAAAAATAACTTTTCCGGTTAGTAAAAATGCCGCCCCAAACAGTTTCATTGCCTAACCCGGTATAAGCCAAGTCGTGACTTCAGTATCAACTTACCGTGCCGGACAACGGTCTGTCGGCTGGTCTAAAAAGCGTGATAGTGCTATTCTTGAAATCCTCTGAAACAAAAATACATATGAGAATTTTTAGGCTGGTCACCCGCAAAGTAATAAACATTTAAAAGTCGTTTAGAATGCTCAATCCATTTACTTCGTGACAATGGAGTTGTGGTACGCGAATGCTCTTCAGGTAATTTATGCATGGCCGTATCCATGTCCATTCTCCGGAATGTCGGTAACATTGGATGATACAATCCTTCTTTTACGGACGCTAACATGCTGGTTCGTTGTCCAAAACACGGATATAGTACTGTTTGAGTCGTTGTAGACATATTGAATCCCTAAACCGTTGAAGCCAACAAAATTCAGCACAAAAGCTCGGCTTTGTCACGGAGATGGGAAAATTTTATGGATTCCAATACCCTCTTCTTTTTGTTTGGAGGTCTGACCCAGGGCTGGCGTGTGTTGATTGATTGCACTTATACTTGGGTAACTATGACATTCAATTATGACGCATAAATGAACTTTCAGCCTTCTTTGACCAATCAATGACGAGCTTCCAGTTTGTTGTCGCAGTTATGCAAAGTCACTGATCTGTTAACCCGTCTTTGCATTCAATAGAAATGAATAACAATAATTTCACTCTTCATTAATCCAAATTAACCTCAGGTTCAAGTAAGTGGATTTGAAAAAAACCCCAAGATGTCACGTACAGCAGGCGCTTGAGAGGTTGTGAATAATAATTAAATTTCTGTTACTGACTACTAACACGTCTGGTTAGTGGGACGAGTAAAATCGTCTGGCGTTAGACAGAGTAAAACCAGAGACAAATGGTCACAAATCGTGCGAATAGGCTGCTGTCATGCGCAAAATCATGACAAATTTGTTGTCCCATTTGCAGACATAGCGAAGCGGCAAGTGTCAACATGGGTTAGAATTTCTGTCACGAACCAGGCAGCCGAATTGTTTCACGGGTCCAAATATTTTGCATAAAATTGATCTTGCTGAATCGAAAGATTCCAAGCTTCAACCATTTGAAGCTATATAGATTGTTGGCAACATCAGTCTGAGTGGGAGAATCTCGCGCGCGAATAACGCGCGCGACGTTGCTATGGATTACTTATGTTGTCGGCTTCTCCATTTCTGACAGATATTCTGAGCTAAGGGAATTAAAGATTTTGAAAACATTAAGCTCTTATTTCGCCTATTCTGAATCCTTCAACGCGGAAATGAGTAGGTTAGAGCTGTACCTAATATTTAGGCAATTTTCAGTATTTACTATGATTTCAAATCTTAATAAATCAACATAGTGTAGATTACATTGTGACATTGTGGCTTTGAAGTGAATTAGTCCAGTGGGTTTGTCACAAATGCCAATGAACACAACTTGAAAGCCTTAACCGGGTCGCGTTTCATAAACGGCCTACCATTCGCACACTGTGTGGATATAAAACAATTAACACTGTGTAGTGTAAGCTTGTTTAAACTTACCGTTCATTTTTTCATAATGAATGTACTGAAGCTTACCAACTATATGCCATGATAGACTCTAGCTTAAATTATATTAATTTAGAGATGGAAAATGATAGGGGTCAATATTCACCAGCAGATCTTGAAGTGGAATTTCGGCAGTGCTCGATCGGTAACTTGCACAACGAGCTGTCGCGATCTATCCTTCGATAACTGGGTGGCTTCGGATGCAGCATGCCTTCCTTAACTGCAGCCAGCATTCTCCTTGGAGGTGAGTAGCCGTAATCTGTCCCATGTGGTCGCGGTCGTACGGCGTCGTGTTGACTGAACCGCACGCCTTGACGGTCGTAGAGACGGCTGCTTTGAGCAAGTTGAAGATGACGCGACATTCTGGTTGGAGTGGCCTTAGGCTTGTCCGGTTGGCTCAAATATTGTTCTCGCAATGTTTAAAATTCAGTGAGCAATTTTCTTTCGCTCAGCAGATAAACGCGGTTTGCATTTGAGGAGACTGGCACTAGCGACTTTTGTCCAGGGAAAAGGAGCATATTTAATACACAGGGCAACATCTAACCTTTAGCTTCTCTCAACGATGACCAGAAGATTCAATAGCACATTTCAAAGGGAGTGGCAGATGAGTTCCCTGATAAAAACCAATATCTTTGCTCTTGTCCTGACATCGAGATGAGGGGGAAAAGGTGGCATTATTGCGCAAAATGACATGATTTGCGGAATGTTCTCTAAATTTCTAAGTTTACAGCCAACTTCACTCGAAAAACGCTAACGTGCAGGTTTTGTCAAGAAATGTTAGCACCGTCTGCCATTGCTCTCAGCGGAGAAAAGCAATTGAGTTCAGTTTACCCTACTAGCTCGAATTTTGTAAACGTTATTGTCACCCTTAACCTCGGCAAGAAAACGCAAATTCTTAGCAGACGTCGCAACTGCAGTTCATATATATTTTTGTTACTAAAATCCCGTGAATTTTTTTTTTGTCAAAGTCAGGTAATCACTCGGCACTAACAGTAACAACTTTGTTGCCACGGAAACGTCTCACACTTCGGGCAGTTCATTTTCAAGCAATTGTATCATTGCAAATTACCTTTCCTGCACGGTGTTGAATGGCGAGAATGATCCTGCGTCAACTTTCTAAGCACCTCATCCATGTCCATTCGTCTTAAAGTTGGTAGACATGGATTGTACAATACTTCTTTTACGGCAGTTAACCTGCGCGTCGAACCGAAAACCAAAGGTGTGCTCGGGACATTGCGAGTATATTCCTCTCTGAAATTCACGTTCAAGGATTTTCTTCCCACAGTGCATGGCTTTGCCCATAGAGTGTAATATTTTGAAGGCATTAGTTCGATTGAAATGCTTCTCTTTGCAGTACGCTATAAAACTAAGCTGATTGTTTTCCGGTCTTGATATGCTAGAATAGAAGGAAATTTCAGCTGTTTTTATACCAGTTATTAATAATACATGCAGTCGCAGTTGTTTGCCTCGGGCAATCTGTCTAACCTACGGGGATTTTGTTTGCAAATTTGGGCAAAGTTTCATTGTAGCTATCTCGCTCACGATGTGAGATTCTTCTGTTGTTTTCTTAGTTTTTTTTTCTTCCTGTGAAAAATTGTTAGAAAGCGCACTGCCTTCAAGAATGATGGAATTGTTTCGATCCCGATTGATACAGCTAGGACGGCGCATGACAGATTGCAGGATATTAACAGACTGAAAAAAGGCATTTGTGTCAGGAGATCTCATTATCAACCATGGTTGTTGGGTGTGCTGGTTACCAGCCGTCTCCTTTTCCAATCCCATCAGAGTCACTAGAGCTGCGAGATTTTGTCACGCAACAAAGCTTAATGTTGCGTGACTAGATGAGTGTTAAGATCATTTATACCAGTCTACTTTCCGTTTATATCAATGAAAGGAAGACTTTCTTAGCTGGAACATGCATATCTTGTAGAAAGGAAAATCGATTCTGAATCTTATTGAATCTCCCGAGTTCAAGTGTCCAGTGATAAATAAAATGGACTCCATACTTGAATGGAACAAGTGGCATATAATTCCTTGACGAAGATGGTGCAAATTTCTCGACTGCAAAAAAATTCGCTGAAAGAGAAACGATTCGCCCTATGATAATTCAGGAAGTAAAATTATTCAACGAATAGGGAAAAAACCCAACGAAAAGAAAATGATCTCCTCTTGCCACATAGGGACACTGTTCCCGTTTTCAACTTCCACAGTTTCATCCCCAGAAACACGATGGTATATTGTAGGCAATTAACTAAAACTGTAAGAAGTTTTAATACTGAGTCCTGAAACCATTAGGAAGTGCTAACCATCAGGGAACTTGGTCATGCGCAGTTTGTCGGCGCGAAGAGAAAAGAGCAACGGGCCATAAAACCCGGTAATCATTGCTCGTATCTTTTCCATTTCACCAATCAAAATTTGTGAAATCATAAACAGTCAAAACGTTGGGGAAGAGAATATTAAACAAACATGGAACATCCAGTCGTTAGTGGCTCTCGTGACAACAACGTTATTGCATGGAAAAGGACCAGAAAAAGAAAAGAAAAAAAGGGAGCAATCGAGTAGCTTGCAAAGTAGGGGTATTTTGGTAAGAATTATCGGCCGACATCTTGGATAACGAGACTAACAAAGGACTGGGACGAGTAAAAAAATTGCAAACAGGGAGAGGATGACAGTATGAAATGAAATGGTGGTGGGGGATGAGGAAGGGAAGAGAAATCGTCCCAATCCTCTACCGGCCGTGTGCTTTCAAAATGTCGGCTCATTACGATTACGAACGTTGGACCTTGCACAAGAGCCGCATTCCATTTCCGAGTCTGCCTCCTCTTGAAAGCGAGTCTGCAGGCGAACTTTTTCTTATGAAAATTAGTTTTTATTCATAATGTAAGGTAGGACTAATTACCATCACACAAACTTCGCGCTTTGACTCGCTTTGAAGAGAAAGCAGACATTAACTCGGGAATGGCCTATTTACACCGCTATTCCACTCGTTACAAACTACAATTTGAGTACGAGTGGCCTTCCTGTGGTAAGGCCCCACCCTACCCCTTTGAGGTGAGAGCAAGGTACCAAAATATTTCCGAAGGGCAAACCAAAAAAACTCGTTCTCTTTAACTTTAATTGGTTTCTATTTAACGCACGAGTAAAATTTTAACAGGTCAAATCCTTCATATATATTTTTCAAAAGCACCACTGAATTAAAGTTTATCATTTGATATTGCTTTGACAGTAAAGGTCATTCACACCTGCTACATCATTTACGCAAGTCATCTTCATGTATTTAAGCTAGGAAATTTTCTCTCCTCTCTTTTTTCCCTTAAATCACGAAGACTAACTGAAACACCGGGTTAAGCTTATTACCTGTAAATGTTTTATATAAGTCTTACAAGTGTTAAAAACAATAAAACCGAAACTTCTCATAAATTTATCAGTAAATCTGGATAGTCAACTTGACTGCTTCGCTCACAAAGCAACAAGTAAAACAGACTGGATACAGTCCAATAGTAACTTGACAGCCCATCACGTGATCTTTCCTTCTCTTGACCCTGATCACGTGTTGCTGCTGTTCGCATTGCTCAGCTCGATCTCGTACTTCAGAAATTTGGTAGTTCAAAGTCGATCGACCAATGATGATGGGTTAACGCTCGCAACGCTAGCTTCCCAATCTCCCTAATTACTGTGTTTTAAACCCCAACGACGCAGCACCGCCATTTCCTTACATTCCACCGTTAGTTATTCATACCCCACATGATCCCAAAGGTCTGCTGTTACGAGAGCGGTGATTTAACTATTATGAACACGTGACCATTCCTTTGCTTTTGCCATGTGGTTGTCATGTGCTCTTGTACATGACTGCGCTATTCTCGGTTCGAGGAGACAGCACCATACATTACTTCAAATAAGTACTTTGGCTTCGGCGACGTTCGGTTTAAGCGACTGTGATTTTAAATCACAATAGGTTGAGTCACAGCTCGTTACATCTGCCTCCGTTGTATTTACTTTCATAAGTAACAGCAAAACTAGTAAAACGCACTTAAAATTATTGCACAAGGAAAACGTTTTTCAAGCCAGTAGAATCCTCAGCCGAAGAAAATGAAGAGATTTTGACCGACGATTTTTCAACCATTAAATATGTGATGAACAACATCATATTCTGACTGTTGTGATTGCTGTTGCTGTCCTGGGGACCACTCTCTTCGTCCGTACTGATCCACGCGCTCTCTGGAGCGCGGCGGTCCTCGGGGAGAGTTACTGCTGGCACCAGATGCCTGCATTCCGTACTGAACAAGTTCGTTACCTGTAAGATAATAAGAGTCGCCTTAATAACGCAAAAAGAAAAAGCAGGCTAGCCTGTATCTTGGTTGGCTGGTGCCCTCTTGTAATCGAG
Source organism: Montipora capricornis (assembly GCF_036669925.1). Taxonomy (NCBI): domain Eukaryota; kingdom Metazoa; phylum Cnidaria; class Anthozoa; order Scleractinia; family Acroporidae; genus Montipora; species Montipora capricornis. The sequence goes on along the minus strand of NC_090892.1, from coordinate 45,910,639 downwards.
TTATTAAAGGACATGATGTTCTTCACTCTGTACCTTGAGAGGTGTTGGCAGCACCAGGAAGCGGACTCGCTGCAGCACGGTCTGCTAGAACATCAAGTGGATCCTAGAATATCATGCCAAAGAAAAATTAATAATCTCCACAAATATTGTGATCAAAAATCAATTGACGCACGTTCGTACATGGCTAACCTGGGTTGGATGACCACCTTCGTGCCCAAACACATCATAAAATAAGCTGTTGTCCAGCATTAAAGGGTGATTTGCCAGTTGATACTGAATGTTATCAAGATTGCTTGAAATAAAATCTACTTGGTCACCGATAAAATTCCTGAAGAAAGACAAAAGAAGTGAGGAATTGTTAGTCTAGTTTGCAAAAATGCCATGTTAAAGTACCCAGAAAAGGTTGCTTAGGGTTAGTCTTCACTCCAAAGGAGATTGAAGTGTAATATGGGTAATATTGGTAATATTTCCACTATTTGCAAGAAATACATCCACATGAGAACTAACAGAAAATAAACTGAAAAAATCTGGCCACTCACTATTGCCCATAAAGCTCAATATTATTTTGGTTTTTGATTCACAACAACGTACAACCAGTAATGATAAAGACCTTTGCAGATTTTACCCCACTCAATACACCTTATTCCAAAATGGCCGCCATTTTAGTATTCTTTTGTATCCATGCAAATTGGCCCTTATGGCCTCGCTTTCAAAGGTTAAATATTCTTTTGAATTTTACGTTTGAAAGCGAGGCCATAAGGGCCAATTAGAATACTAAAATGGGAGCCATTTTGGAATAAGGTGTATGGCTGTTAAAATGAACTGTGACTGGTAGTTTCCAGATATTTAGTGCAATGAAAACACAAGGTAAATGGCAACATGGATTAATCATTTTTCCAGTCTATCACAACGCTCAGATGTTATGTACAAACAATCTCACAGCTGATTTCGTTGTAACCAATGAAACCCAGAAATACAAAATAAGCTTCAATTAATTGGTCATTTTTACAACAAAATTAAATGGGCTCTAAATTATCTTCAGCTCACTGACATGGCTATCTTCCTCAAAAAGCCTTGACATTAAAGAGACTCAAATAGGCCTAATAAAGTACAGTAACCTAATAACGATCTACTTCTGAATTAAATGATTATTTTCTTGTTATTATTAATTTTTAACTATCTGCCTTCAGCACCACAAACTGAATCATTTATCATGATACCCTTGTAATGGTAATGATAGATAACTCTAGTGGTTTGTGTGACATTACCTTTCTACCATATCATCTTCAGAAAGTTTCCCAAAGATATCTACACTGGGGTTTTGGCTGACGGAACAAAGATTTAAATGTGATAAGCCACTTGCTATCCATCAAGTGTTCGTAACAAGGAGAGAATGAAAAAATATATACACGTGTAAACAATGATCATGAAGAAAAATTATGCACTAGTCTATGTGTTATGCAAGGATGGTACAAAAGTGGCACGGCAAAGGTCCTCTAATATTGCATAAATAATGAAAGCTGGATGACAAAATAAAATCACAACTAACAGCACTGCATACAGTAGTAATAATCAATGCATTAAAATAAAAAACTTATAGTGTGAATGTGACGAGATCTTAAATTTTTAAATTTAGCCAACTCGACTAATCATGTGCCACAAAAGACTTGTGTGCGTCCAAACCACAAATAATTAATGTGTCTAACTAACTAAGATGTTTAGTAGGATATCAGAATGTACGTAGATGACTGTATAGCTCACAAATACAAACTTCCTACAGAGCCATTGATTTGGTTTATTTATCACTGCAGTGAATCTCTGGAGTAATAAATAGCTTTTCAATGGTCAGAGGACACTACCTCTCTGCAAGTTCTTCCTGAGATAGACCACGCCTCATAGGGGCATTTCTTATAGTATGATGCTCATCGTACGATTGAGGCTCTATGATGTGCGTCGGGTGTACAATGGGCGTCTGGTTCTGTTCCTCTGGGAAAGTAACTACTCCTGTTGATACACAAGGTTGTACAACTGAAGCTTGCGGGTAAGATGATGCTGGAATATCAAGAGAAAAAGAAAAAAGAAGAGATTTTAAAAGATGTAAATTACAGTGAGCAATACAACATATACCTTCAGTCTTCCTTGAAAGGATAATATGTCTCGATAAGATTTATAAAAGCATAATAATGGCAACTTTATTCTTTATATGTAAAAGAAATATTTTAATTTTTGTCTGTGTCAATTAGCATTTAACAGGTAGATGTTCAAGTACCTGGGATATCAGCAAGAAAAATCTAAATAATTTGGATCACTAAAGGCGACACTGAGTGAACTTAGATGACTCTTGTTAATTCAAAAGCAATCAGACTGGATTGAGTGTCAAGACATTCACTTTTTAAAAAAAGTATTTACCAATAATAATAATAGTCCTGACTGGATTAGGCTCATAATTTGCTACGATATTGGACTTATGTTTGAGAAAATGGAGTTTGGTCAACACTACCTGATGATGTGGATACTGGACTAGACACAATAGGCTGTGATGTAGAAGGACCTGAATCCTCAGGGAATCTAATAACTGGTCTAGCATGTGATATTGTATCATCATCTAATGAAGTTATTAGTGGTCCACTTGTGGCTGTAACAAACAAAGAAAATTGAAATGCTTTCAAACTCCACAATAATCACAAATGACTGTCACTTTTAATAATAATTTTCATGTCATTATGGAGTTCTAGTCTGGTGTGAATTGAACTGGCTAGTTCAGTCCTCTTTGTCAGCTTTGAATATGTTAAGTCATTTTTTTCTACCAACGTTTTCTACCATAATAAGCATGAGCTGTTGTTTTGACCCTACAGTCGGTATTGCTCAACGTCTGCAAACATAAAGGCACCCTTCAATCCAAAGACCCAATAAAAATGGACTCCAGTTTCTATTTCACCAAGATGTCGTAAATAAATTTCGCTCTGTAGTATCATTGATAACAATAACATTGTTAAACTGCATATTGTGTAATTATACGCATCATGCTGTCACTTACAAGGCAAACTTGTAGCGGGAACATTTGATATGTCAGAAATTGTGAGAGTCTGTGTACTAGGCTGAAAAGAACAAAAATAACAATGACGAGTGATTGATTTTCAATGAACTTGGCAAAATACTTTTAAAGCTTCATAACTTGCACTCACTCTCTGAGAAGAATAGCTTGGTGGAGGTTGTCCACTGCTGGGACCAGAACCATCTCTGTAGTCATACCGCTCCCTTTTGGCGGATGGTTCTTCTGTACTGTCCTGGAGCATCAACCTAAAAAGAGGAGTGATGTTTGATGATTAAATTCTACATAAAAACTAACACATCGGATCAACATGATTTTAGAAAGATAAAATTATACTCTGCTCCTTATTCACTGGATCTGCTTCAAAATACTGTCCTCTCACAAATGCAGTACAATACGAGTTTTGTGGAAACACCGACATCACTAGCAGATCTTCATCTTGCCACCTGTACAATGATGACAATAATAATACTATCACATTATTATGGCATGCTCGCCGCATTCATCACCAACCTCTTTCTATTCTGCACCAGCTTGTCATTTTGATAGATTAGCCGCATGAGATACTGGAAGAGCTGTGAAAAAAAGAGCAGGCTGAGATATGCACTACACTTTCCCAATAAGCTGTTGTATAATCACTGATTATAACTGATAACTTCATTCATTTTATGACTCAAGCAGTGTACTGGAGATTTATTCTACATGTCAAAAGTCATAAAAATCATTCCCCATTTTCACACTCCCTTTAAAAAGGTGTTGTCACTGTACACTACAGGCTGTCATATTTAAAATTATAGGAATTTATTAATATTAATCTCATGAAGAGACTGTAAGCAGAAGGTAACCTGAAAAGGTAATTTATGCCAAAAATTATGGTTTGGCGACTAAATTCTGTGGCATACTCTGTCCAAAACCAATTTAACTTTATCATTTGATACAATAACTTGACACATTTTGCTCTGGAAAAAGCCCAACAGTCTTATTCATTACAGGGTGATCCCTTGATTATTGACGGGTGGCTCAACCACCCAAGTCTGTCTCATGGGCACCACACATTATCTTAAAAATACAGACTGAACTTACTTTGTTCACAATCTGCTGTTGTCTTTGATGTTTTTGTCTTAACTCAACCAGTTCATTCCACAGAGTAACATTTTCCCTGTCAGGGAGAAAACGTGGTGAGTCACAGGAAAAGGCAACATAACATGGCTAAAACAAACCAGACTCTTTCTTCTCTATGGTAAATTTATTTTGACAATTTATTATTAACCTTTTGATCTGGTCAAGTTTCATCGTCATTTCGTCCTGTTTTCCTTTCATGTCTTGCACATCGTTCAACACCTTGGATACATCTTCATTCTTTAATTTCTTCTCCTCTGGTGCAGCCTAAAACAGATAAAATGTTTTAAACACTGCATTTCATTCAAAACATTTGACTCAGATAAAAATATTCAACAAAGTTGGCCAACTACAACAATCAAGTAAAATTTTCCTTTTAGTTGGAAATTTTGGTGGAATGTTTAAGCTTTCAAAACATTTTGGTGACTATTCATTTAAAAACACCAAAATGAACTCATTTACATGTACCATTACTTCCATTTGCACCAAATTTATTTTCAAATTCACTTTAAAATTGCCACAAACCATTGCAGTTTTTTTACACCCAATAATAACACATACCTTTCTCTTGACATTCTCAAGTAATTCAGGATGATATCTGTTGAAGTTTCCGTTAAAAAACTCCCACTCGTCTTTCTCTGATCTCAGGCCACCTTGCTCAGCACCAATTACTTTACGGAAGCCATCTAATAAATTTCATTTGAAGAAGGATGTAGTTAGAGATTTGTAAATTCAGATTATTTTGAGTTCATTTTAGTCTATTTTCATTGAAAGCCTTGGTGCAAACACTTTCTTCTGTAGATGTAAATATTATTAGTTTATTTAAGGAAAATACAACTTTAGATAACTATTAATAATTTCCCACTTGGATTCCTGTTAAAAAATGGTGCTGAAATGAATGAAGAGGCCATAGTTGCACCAATAAATCACTCATTGCAAGTTAAAAAAAGTTGTGATGCCACCATTGTGTTCCTAAACCCATTGACTCCAAAGGAGGCCTAGGACACCCCCAGTTGACGAGAAAAAATTAATTGTCTGACGTTAGACAGTGGCTCAGTTGGTTGAGCACTGTCTGGACTGCCATGCAGGAGGTTTTGAGTTTGACTCCAATCAGACCAATACTCATGGTCTTAAAATGATTGAGGAGAAAGTGCTGCCTTTGAAATGACACCTGCAAATGGTTAGACTTTCAAGTCTTCTCCGATAAGGACAAAAAACCATAGACCCCATCTCACAAATATCTTTGATGTTCAAAAGTTCCCTGTGGGACGTTAAAGAACCCACACACTATTCAAGAAGAATAGGGAGTGAGGTTCCTGGTGTTGTGGCTGTCCTTTGTGAGCATGTTCTCTGATGTCTCAAAAAGGCTTGTGGTGTGTGATGCCACCTAAGCAAAAACAGCCATAAGTCAAAAAGGACTTTGACGAGCGCTGGAACATGTAGATGCAGATGTAGATGTAAAACCTGTCAAGTCTCATTCCCAGGAGTCAATCGGTTAAGTGATTGCATACACTGGTGTTCCATTTTTTTTGAGGGAGTGACCCTAATCTACAATGCTTAGAAAAGACCCAAAAGGGCATTTCTTAAAAGTGAAACCCAGAGGGAGGTGAAAGAAAGAGGAACTTACATAGAGGGAAGGTAGAATTTGGTTCTCCCTAATAAGGAGGGCATCAGAAACTTCCCCCTGGATGGTTATGTGCAGAACATGCTGAGAGAAGGGAGGGGTTCAAACTAGAAAGTTTAAGAGAGAATCAATAGGGAAGGGTTCGCCTTTAAAACACCCTAGCATGAGAGGGAATTATCTTGGCACATCATTTATAAATAACCACAAGGGCAATGAAATTTGAGGAAATTTAATCAGGATTTCAATAAGTAATACTAACATGATCATTTGAAATTTTATAGCAGTATACACTGTACAATGTGTAAGTCCACTGATTTAATTTGGTGTCAGAAGACCTTTGATCATATTTCACTTATTGACTAATGCAATAATTACATTTAAAATGCATTCATTGCATTTAAAACTATTTGGTGTACTGGACCATTTGCATCATTTAATCAATCATCCTAAAATGCATAGACATAAAGAATGCTTAAATAATTTGTTTTCTCTATTTGTGCATTCAAGCATTTTTAACTTTCAAGAGCTTTGTCTTAATCCAGAGTATATTGATGGCAATGGTCACGACAAGCTTTTTTTTTTTTAACTGCTGAACTCTTTAATTTACCACAAATTTCATCCCAAAAATAGCAACCAATGGCAATTATGCACAACTAGCTATTATTAGTGCCTCAATCAACCATTGCATGCTGCAATTCAATTAATAGGTTGCTTCTACTTTACAGGGAAGCACTGTTCTCAGGGCTGAAAAACAATCACGCTATCAAAACTTTGCTTTATTCTGAATGAATGTCTGAATATTTGGCCTTGACTACAGTATTTATCAAGGACTGACTCTAGCTTTGAAATCCAGTGTTTCACTGTTACCCAAGAGGTTAAGTAATTTTTAGTCTTTTGGAGGCTTGATTCAATTGAAATGCTTGAGATTGCCAACAAAATTCTGTAATAAAGGTTTGGAAGTAATCCATGTCCTCAGGTGATGGTTGAGCAAAAAGAGTGTTGATCAAACGTGCTCGCAATGAAAGATGATATATTTGTACATTCATTCTGACTAAAGTTTTGGTGCTGCCTTACATAATTTTAACAATGTATACAGACTCAGATTCTTTCAGAAGCTTTTATACTAAGAATTCTCTGAAGGAAGTCTTGATTTTTAAATTCATTTCAAGGTTTGAACTGTTCCCAAGAGAAGGTAATCCGAAGGAACCCAATGATCTCTTCTCTGGAAATTACGATTTGGGACTTGAAGCATACGATAAGGTACATGTGATGACTCTTTAAGAACCTTTCTTCTTTCCTCCAAATAATGTCGCTGTTCATTAGTATATATATTGCACCTCAAAAGCATAAAGTCAACACTTCCACTGAGGATATACTAGAGAACATTCTAAACAGTCAACTTCTCATTCTACGCATTGCAGCGAATTTCCCATTTGGTCAGGAACACACATAATCAATTTCAGCCATAGTGTAACACGAGTTTTACAAGTATATTACTCATCTACACATGTACATGTATTATAAACGCTTTCAGATAGTATTTGAAATCTAACATCGAAAAGCAAAGCCACACCACCAGCTTTAGTCAATCGTGCAAGACTGAAAGCATGGCGTTTAGTACCAAGCAGGAAAAAGGAAAAAATCGCCTACCACTAGCAACATTATGCATGAAAAAGGTATGGGCAAACAGTTTGAACAAACGTTGTACGCATTGCATACACTTTTTGGCAAAAAGTTATTATTTTCTTTACCAAGTAAATCAAAAGAAGACCGTAAACCTTCGGGTCAATGTTTCATTTCAAAATGGCCATGTCCAACGAGGATGGGAAATTCGAATTTTCAGTTTACAACGTCCTCTGGATCAAGAAGATCGAGCATTACTCACTATAATTAGCTCTCGCGTCTGCTATCATCACAAAAAAATTGTCAAATTTATAGACAGTGCACTTGATGATTGTTTCAGAAAATGTACTCACACATATTCAGCTGACGAACGAAGCTTGCAAAGTTGTTATGCTTGAAATACTTTGGAAGTATTTCGCGTGCAAAAGTGGCTTGGTCGTGCACGAGGAATCCCGATCCATTCTGCAAATATACCGAAATCTTTTTAATTTACGGGTGAATATCAAAAATATAAATAAAGAATGCAACACCCAAGAATCCATCAAGAAGTAGACGTGATTTGCAAAGTCTAAAACAATAGATGTATCTAGTTCCGTAAACCCTTGCCTTGTTCCATGAAATGTGATCATCGTATTGAGGGTCTTCAACCAGCTTCCAAAGTTTGACCAGAAAAGCAGGCACATTGGAATGAATGCTACTCGAATCTGCGTCTCCTGTCCTCATCGGCATGCTTTGTTAAAGACCACCTTAAACAAATAATCTTTCTCACGAAGTTTGCGTGTGTGTGGTACGAGAAGTGCGGAAGGGACACCAAGCGATTCACACAACAGCCATATTTACCCGCTAGTTTGAAAGAGGGGTTTATATATACGCTTTGCTTAGGACTGGCACTAGTTTACAAGGGCGTCGTAGAATCAAGAAATAGTAAACAAGTGATAGTCGAGAAGACTTGATTGTTGACTTTTCTATATTTAGTCATCGGAATTTCAATGACCTACCTATCCCCTAAAAGGTGCTTTTCAGCTTAGACTCTGAAGTCGACAGGTGGTGACCTAAGCGGTTACCTCGCTGACGTCATTCAGGGCCCGTCTCCAGGGAGCACTGAACAAACACTCGGTTCCAGAACTTTCGCAAATGCTCGCGTTCACCAACCGACATACCGTTGATGGTTCTAGAGAACTTGGATTGTAATCATAAACTTTGAACATGGTTACAAAGAGATCGTAAACATGGATGTATTTCGTTTTTTTTTTTGGTAAAAAAGAAACATTGGAGGCTCTTCAGGGAATCTCCGCAGACAGTTTATTAAAACTAACGACAGGAATCTTCCGCCCACACGAAACAATACTCGGGACTCAAGAACTGTAAATTGTCCGTGAAGATAGAAGTTTAAAATTTAAAATGTACAGAGTTCTCATGTTCATAGAGTCAAACTCATAACTGGTTGACCAGAAATCTTTTTTTAGATAGTATTTCTTTTTGTATAACAAGAGCCAAATTTATCATCCCGCTGATTCCAAAAATAAACTTTCTCATAAAAAATTAGTTTCGTTGCCACTTTTGATGCAATGTCAAATTCTCTTTGTTCAACCGGAAATAGATGAACCTACCATAACTGTAGCAAGTACATAAAAGTCACGCAAACCAGCTGTTCTAGATTATTCGACGCGATGGCAGACGTGCGTTTTCAACATAAGAATATTCTGGAGAATAGAATGACGTATGGACCATCTAGATGGTTCTAAAACGATATAATACGATATAATTACAATGTATAGTTAAATTTTCCATCGAAACACTGTTGATATGTTGATATTTTTCAATTATAGCATGCAAGAATTATCTAGAATATTTTTTGGTTTTCAATATTCTTATTATATTTTTGAGGTACAGATTGTAAACTCGATACATTACAGTTGTTTTATATGTGTATCAAGGCAAAAGAACCATTTTGTTACCAGTAGAAGGCATCTATTCCAATGTGGGCTCAGAGAGCACATCGATGTTCTCTTTATTCAGAGAGGGGTTAAAAATTATGTCCTCATGTGTAAGCCGTTTTAGAAAACTTTAAACCCTCCCGTAAAAATTGCTCAAGTGTATTATTTTGTGCTATAAGATTTTCCGTTATTGAGGTATTTTAATTCATCTGAGTCTGGCCGGGAGGTAAGTTTTGGGGTTTCTTTCCACGATCTTGACTAAAAAACTGTCGAATTAGTTTAAAAACAACATAAAGTGCTTGTCTTGTTCAGTTATAATTTTGTTACAAAAGCGTAGTCTTTTGCTTCTATTTAAAGGTAAGGCCCGATTGTCCCTATCCAGTAAAAGTTTATAACTTGTAATTTTCATGGCACCCTTGAAATTCAATTGAATTTCGCACAACTTCGAGAAAATTACTCGGAACGATTGAATTTTTTCGGATACTATTTACTTCAATTATTAGCGGACAAAGTAACGATGTTGCCAAGAAATAATAATGTCTTCGTCGTCACGTGCTAGAACATTCCTTGTTCTGCCTGTGGAGGATGCATCTCGAAGGTTGTAAACCATCAACCGATGTCTGAAACATTCGCGAAACTTGGATATTGCTTGACATTTCGTGCAAACATGTTTTCTTCCAGTTTCGTTGATTAAAACCAAAGCCATCTAAAGTATGCTGCAAGCTCTCTTTCTTTGTAACTGAAAATGAAAAGTTGGTCGATACGAGAGTCTGACGTAGGCAGGAGTCAGGGGGCGGTTCAGCACCGAAACTTGAGAGGCATTTTCTTTTGGGCTGGAAGACGTTCATTTGCCAAACATACCCCTGGAATGATAAAATGTTTTTCCGTCTCGGTACCTTCGGGACAACAGGATTAGAAACAGCGAGTTACTTTGACGAGACGGAAATGCCTGGTTGAACTGAATTAACTATTGAGGTACGTATTTGTCTCCTTTAAAGCAAGTTGGGTACCATGATCCACTTTTAACGTCGTACGATTAAATTCCACCTGTACTTGCATTCATGATACTGCTGAATTACGGAATTCTTTCCCCACACAGTTGACTCAATGAGGTGCTGCAAGGTGAACGAGAGTAAGCCTGAGTTGGTTGGAGTCGTCGCTGCCGATAAGGTGAATAATATCCTTGGTCTACTTTTCATATACTCTGTTACTTAGAAGTCGATGTGCGTAATTTGAATATAATGTTAACTTGGGAGAGTCTTTTTTAACCTTGATTCAAAAAGGCCATGCATACATGACTACAAAAAAATGATGGTATGGTTGGCTGAATTCAGGTGAGGTATTAGAGTGATAAATCCATGGTTAAGCCAGCATAATCTATGAGTAAATAGAGCCATGAGTTACACTCATTAATCTGGACCTGTGGCCGAATTTTAGAGTAAATCCAAGTCGGAAAACTGTTTTGATTTGTGTATACATGTAAAGGGAGTTACATCACGTAACATTTTGTTTGTGTAGACTACTGAAAGACTAGCATTTATTTTAATATTGTCTCTTTTACTCAAAAAGCACTTTCCGCCATTAATCTTTTTATTGTACTATAATTTTAAGCTTTCAGAATTGAATACGGGAACTGTAAAGTGATCGCAGCAGGGATGAAAACTCTGAGGAAGCGAAATTCAATATTGTTTTAACAATTTGAATAACAGATTTCCTGTGAATCACAATTAATGGTGCCAGAAAGGATTTGTCCCGCACTTCCAGTTTTTTTGTACGAAACTAACTAATAGAAATGCACGTGGAAGCCTTCCTCGGACATGGATGGGATACTTTGTCACTCGTCAGTTTATATGATGGCGGTGGTTCGATCGTTGTTCTATTCGTGCTTAAGATTATGAGTGATAATACGTTTTTTTTAGAGCGTTCTGAAATGTTTCCAACTACCTCTTTCCCTCAGATCGGTGGCCATGCACTTGCCGGAAAATGTGAAAACAACTGACGCCATCCAACTGAAGTCGGCCGCGAAGGCTGTGTTGGTTGGTATTGAATTTATCAGCCTTGACAACTACATGTACACTCGTAGCAGCGTCAATATTAAGTGATCTTCGAATAATTGAATCCCTTCAGCATTGCATATTAATTGCAAAACAGAAGTGAATGCAATAATCTGTACATGAACTACTCGTAAGCTTATGATACAACTTTTTCCCAGAATTAAGTTCATTTAAAATTCTACTGAAGTTACCAGGGGCACCCAACGAGAATATAATTCAAAACCACTTAGACATAGCATTGTTAAACGTATTTTAGTATTTAAACGGTAGATATAGGCATATTTTTATGCCCTAAAAATTTTTCATCTGTTCGGATTTCTTAGCTGAAAGTCTAGTGATCCGAAAATTATAGTTATAGGTGAGCTTTTTAGGGTAAAAATCCGTTAAAAATGGGCAATTATATCATGTTTTAAATGTTCGAAAATCCTAGGACAGGCAGGCAAGCATGAAATTTTAGAACAAATGTTCCGAAAATTCTGGATCTCAAATCGTCTTCCGAACAGATATCTTCCGAAACTTGACGTTGGGTGTCGATCCTTTAAGAGTTATCAATTGAAAATGTGTTGAAAGTATCCGCATTATTATGCTATCCAAGTTTATTGTGGGATCATGATGTTAATGTTTCTGATGAACACACAGAAACATTTCTTAGCACAAGCACAGTGAATTTTACTTTGGAAAATGGTTTAGTTAGCGAAATACTGTACAGAAAAAACTCTTAAACTGACTGATCTGTCGGCTTATTCAGTAACCGGTGAAAGTCATCTTATCCAGTCTTCGAATGACTAAGGCGTATTTTTTCAGTCGAACTAAGCGCAGTGATACCATTTCGTAGCTGAACAGGCTATCTATTTGTCTACAGACGGCCATATCGGTTTTTCAGTACGGTCACTGTAATAGTTTCCGTGTAAACCCGCTAGTTAAATTGTGCCCTGAGTCATTGGTAACTGAATTTGAGGAATACTTCTTTCCTTACTAGAATAGTTGTAACAGTACTGTTGGAGTGGTTTTGGACGAGAAATTAAAGTTCCTGAACGTTTTAGGGAATAAAATATTTCTTCAAAATTTGATAGCTGTAGCCACAAAAAACCAAGCAAACTATTTACTTCGAGTAAATGCTAGATGATCTTTTTGAAGCCAAAAATCACCAAAAAAAAAACACTTCCAGAAATGTGACGAGCTATTTTCCCTGTTTGCGAGATTTTTAAGTCGAATGTTGCAGCGCTAACTTGATTGAATTTTTTAAACCTTAAAAAGTCTTTGGAATGGCGGCCCGATGAAAATTTCCATGCACCCTAAACTGAGATATTTTTAGAAATCCTCGGTTGAATGGTCCTGTCAAAAGGCCGGAATATTAAGAACAGTAAACACCCGCCTAAAAGAACCTAGATTTTTCCAAGTCAGGCTGAGCAGGTTCTTTATATAAAAATGGTATTTACAGTAAGTTTTAGGCTATCTAGGTTCTTAAATTGGTTCTTATTTCCGGCGCTCTATAATCGTATGACTGATTTCCTCTGATGAAGAGTGCTGCCGATGATGCCTTTATATTTCATAACTATGAAAAATACGTTTTGAACAATACCTGTGCAGTTTTTGAAGTGCAATTTGTTCCAGTCGCTGGAAATTTCAAGGTTATTTTCTAAAATAAGAACCTGTTTAAGTTTTTAGGCTATAACCTGGTTCTTATGTAAAGGAGGTCTAAGATTAAATCTTTAGCCTAACAGGTTCTCCAGTTCTAGGTTCTTAAATGCAGGTGTTTGCTGTATCTGCCTCCTTACAGAGAGATTAATTAACCGATCGAGTCAGCTTTTGCTTATTGTTCCTGTGTGTTTGTAAATCATATAGATAGCGGAGGTGGTGTATCACTAATTTTGAGCAGTTTAATACCACTTTGCTCTTTGCTGACTACTCTGATATTAATGTTTATAATTGAATAAGGCAGTGCAAGTCAATAAAGTGTCTACAAGGAAAATCCATTCAGATTTCTAACTATAAATGGAACATACCATTCTTGTGTATATTCTAATAGAGAAAAACAAAAACAAACAGCCTACTTATCCTGCCGGGGTAATGAAATCCCGCGAGTAAGCAGTTAAGTAGGGCGCTCTGTTTTATTGATGTACTCCATTACTTGGTAGAGCCGAAGAGAATCGTTCAGTGTTAAAGCATGGCCCGGTTTAAAACTTACAAAATCCTGTTGCCTAATTCCTTACTCCCATAAGACTCTAGAGAGTCAGACATGACGTCTTAAAGACTTTGACGAATAAAGTGTATGGTATATTAACAAACTCAGGGATAAATTTCTTCACGTATTCAAGACTCTTGTTGTTGTTCAGTGTAAAATTTCTTCTTCCTTCCTTGATCTATCAGTTATCGTTTGTAACTTTTAGCGGTTGTCTTTGATTCGTATATGCATACTACATCCTTCCTTAGTTTGTCAATTAAATATTGTAGGCCTGAATGGACTCGGGGATTGAAAGGACTCGTTAGTTTATTTGACGGTAATTAACCCTGCAGCTGGCCTAGCTTCTTAAACTTAAACAACGATCAAGCGATAGAATAATGAATGTCAGTATGTTCCAAATATATTTTTCTATTTATAGGTACATCTACCGGTATATTATTCAACCAGTTATTGAATGATTCAAGATGCTGATATTATTTCTAGTGGTTTTTCTTTTTAATGAGCTAATTATTGCTGGTTTGTGTCCATAAACGTTCAATAACAGTGCAAACACCACTTCGAGACAGAACAAAAATATCATCTCTTGTAAATACCCATATATAATTTATAATCCAAAACCTAGCTAAATAACTATCCACGTATTTTTTATATTAGTGTTTCCGGAAAAGTTGATTGAAGTGTTCACGGTTCACGCCAAAGCTTCCCGCAACTTGAACAAATATCAAGCTAAAAAACGTCATCATACTATGAAGCGCCGGCGAAAGTTGTTTATTTGTTTCCGCTAAATTCTAGAACTCAATTATTTTATTGGATATTATATTGTATTTCATCTGTAACGGGAGAGAAAGATGCTATACAGGTGGAGTAGATATATTAGAATTAACCACTACTCAGTTTTCTAAAAGGTATCGCGCTATGCTCCTTATCTGCTTTTTAAATGCCTTTGCCTTATTCATCGTTATCATCTTCATTAATTCTTCATTTACTGATTTCAAGTGCATTTAATTATCTGTTCTCTAGTTTACTCTTGACTAGACCAAGGAAAACTACGACTCATTTATTTTCAAATTGCAGTAAGAAAGTACGTGTCACATAAAACATGTTGCTTCCAATGAGACGAGTACAAGAAAAGCTGAGAGCTATTGTCGTTCAGTTTGCTGTTGTTCCATGCAATTGTAAAATTAAGTTCCAGTTTCAGCGGAACCGTGACCCATAAAAATGACAAGCAACAATCAACCTGTGCGTGGCGAGTAGGAGTCAATGTCATCAACAAAATGTTTTGTCAGGACTGCGGCATGCACTCACGAAGACGTCGCCTAGTCATGAAAGGCAAAGGCTTCCAGCGTTAACCAAGACCAACCAACGCCAAAGTCGTACCTCGACTAGCGATTGTTGTATATTGGGTTGACATAATCGAAGCCTGATTATCATATCTGAAGTAAAAGTCTACATTACATTCTTTTTTGATCCGCAGTTCAGGAGTTATTTCTTTAAAATAAAAAGAGACCACTAGAATTGTTCGACTTGTTAACCCTTCAATGGCCTCCTTTTTCTTCTTTTGAGAAGCGATGACCCAATCAGCAATATAAACATTTTAAAAAATCAAAAAAGAAAACAAAAAGAGCAAGTAAGGCTGATTGAACGGTGAAGGAATATCATGATATTATCTAAAGTCAACATCTCAAAAGGCACTGCCTTGCTTCATCAGGGCCCAGTTGGTCACCAATTAACAATAATCCCCTATTAAATCTGATGTTCCCTTCTCCCATCCTGCATCCTCCAAAATTTAAGCAATAGCCTCATCTAAACACGAGGGGGAGGCCGAGGCAAAACATTGATCACCACGATCCTTGACAAATCCTACATAGCCGGGGATAAATGATACTAAATTAGACCGGCGGTGGAAGTAAGGACTAAACTCTCTAGTGAGGACACAGAATGGGTTAATCAACTGATTTGATATGGTAATTGACAACAGTAAAGAATTGAGGTACAATTTACCCTATCAAATCAGTTGATTAACCTATTTCTTTGTTTCACTTGCCCACCGAAGCAGCACCACGGTTCTTTAGAAACCAAACCCCTTTATCTAGTGAGGAATTGGTCGAAATCCCTGTTCGAGAACACGCTGACTCAGTGTTAAAGAGGCATTGTATAAAGGCACATATTGAACTGCGGGAAGTTCAAGTAGTAGGTTCAGTTGATCGACTTAAGAAGTCACGTGAAGAAAAGCCTGCGTTGTATCTTCAGGCGGAGCGAACGGGATTTGAACCTATGATCTGTGCGATACTGGTGCAATCCTCTACGAATTACGCTATCCAGCCAACTTTTGATGAGTTTGTAAAAAAACATTCCCGTCACCACCCCAAGTAGTGTTGATAATGCGATCTTAACATGACTTGATCAGTGTTTTCACGTAAAGTACACCTTGAACATATGTAGTCAACCTGACTTTGCCCTGTCTGTGCCAAGCCGGGCTCTTCTCGCTTTCGGGAGATAAAGGCATAAGTTCGTACGTGGTTCTTTCTAGTTCCCTAAAACTAACGATGCAAACGCAATACCAACTCTCGTGAACTGAACAAACACGCCATTCATACACTCCGAGTAGGATAATCAAGCCGTTCCAGTTTAAACAGATAGGCCTACTGTTTCAAAAGAAGACATGAGTAAAAGGTGAAAGAAACGATTCTCGACTGTTGTCGTGAGCAGTCAAGAATTGGCTAACCGCTCAATTGCCCTAGGGCGGGAACCGCCCTTCTAAGTTTTCGGACCCTATAAGCTTCGTTCCCAAGGCTTTTAAACGGAAACTAATCTCTAGTAACTTAACAAACATTCATGATATCTCAAATATCAACGCATGTACAGTATAATAGCAATAAGATTCAAAATGCCATAGTATATAAATCAATAACAACTACTTGTCTTCAACTTTGTCTATCTATAAGTTACTTTTCGTCAGTCCTAGAGGGAAATTATTCCGGGAGACACTGATCTACAAACGAATGACATTAAATAAGTGTATAGGTTTTAAGTCGACTTTGATCCACTGTAGAACACTATGTCCATCCAACATTTGGAAGAATGGAAACTGAGCTCGATTCTATGGAAAACAGGAAGAACTGGAACGAGCTGTACGTTCCGCGAAAAAAGGAATGCAATATGGAAGATGAAACTCCTGCACGAAAGGAAAAAAAAGAACCGTGTCAAAACGACTTGGAATCACTTCGAAAGAGGTTTTAAAAAAAGCGGCTGAGTTTCAGCGCTTGATGGATGGTTCGTAATTGCTCCTTGCCATTAACTAGCATGGCAAAGCCCGGTGATTTGTCTGGAGATCGCTGCACACAGCTCACACGTTTCCTGTGGATAAAGTACTTTTATCCGGCTCATATGAACTATGCATTTAGGCAGGCATAATTTTGGCGCGCTTGTAAAGAATGCAATGATGCAGAACTTCAAAAGAACATGGCTCCCAACATGACACGTAGCCATACAACAACAAAACCAGAGTTTCTTCAGTGTCCCAAATTAATCTTGAATAGTAGTCAGGGCGGGGGGAGGGGAGGGGTTGGGTTCTCCCTTTGTATGGCTATATAGGTATGTGCGGCCCCAA